>NW_006435779.1:294032-319214 GCF_000325575.1 Pteropus alecto
CTGGTACACTTACAAGCTGCGACATCAGCCTCTACTGATCCTAAAGATATAATCTGTCAGTCACATTGGCTGTGGCTGCTGACCCAAAAGTGGGTATCAATGAAACCAGTGTAATTAGCACAAGCCTGGTGCCCATTTGAGAAGGGGAACACAGCTGGTTCACGGAGGGCAGGTAAAGGGCTGAGGGGTATGAACCCTACCTTGTGTGCCACAGAAGTGTCCCAGGGAGAAAGAACATTGTTCTGTATTAGGAGCTACGATAAGGAAATAATGTTTTAATATGAGAAGCCTTTCTCCCTGTGGAATTGTGATGCCGTAGCTGGACTCCCTACATACAAGACACTAGGGGCAAAGACAGAAATGGGTGGTCATGTGACCTTAGAGATCCTGCTAGGCAGTGGTTCTCAGAAGAACCCTCAGCCGCTTTCTATTTTCACCCATCACTCAAAGAGTCGATACCTAAAACCCACTCCAAAAATTCAGGTGGGCTTTAGGTATCCAGTGGTTGTTTTGGGGCAGCCCGGGCTACGAGCTGCTGCTCTGGGATCAGACCTTGTCTACCTCCCTAAGCTTATCAGCTAGGCAGACCAGAATCACTAAACCTGGAAATTACCTTTGTTGAACTGGTGGGAAACTAAGGCCTGGAAATGTCAGGGCTTGACCAAGATCATATTGTACATTAATGACAGAGTGTGGAACATAACCTCAGTTGGGTTGAGGCCAAACTCCAAGGAACAAGAGATTAAAGGATGTCCTAAACCAGTGTCGTCCACTAGAATAGAATGAAGGCTTTAATACTAGCCACATATGTAATGGCTGATTTTTAGTAGGCACATTAAAAAAAACAAAAACAAAAACAAAAACAGAACAACTAAAGAGAAACTGGTGAAATTAATTTTAATATATTTAATTTAACCCAATAAATCAAAAAATATTATCATTTCAATTTGTAATCAATATAAAAATTATTAATGAAATACTTTACTTTGTGTGCTAGGTTTGAATATCTGTTGTGTATTTTACACTCACAGCATGTCTCAATACAGAGCAGCTCTATTCCAAGAGGTCAACAGCCACACGTGGCTCCAGCACCTCTTTGGTCCAAGTGAGCTCCACAGGGCAGCCACCTCTGGCCTTACCAATGGCTTGGAATCACAACCTGCATTAATCCAGCCTCCAGGAACTGCCGCACACACAGAGGCTTGAGAAGAAGAATTGAGCTCACACACAGCACTGTCTATGTCCAGACACTGTGACAAGAGCCACAGCTTCTTTGGCAACAGTGGCCTCTCTCATACACCCTAACCACCTACCTTTTCATGATGTGCTTTCCCACCTCTGTAGAGCCTGTGAACCCAATTTTCCGCACATCGGGATGGTCTGAGAGTCTCTGACCGATCAATGAACCTGTGGAGGGGAGTAGATAGGGGAATGAGGGTGGCCTCAGTGCTGGAGTGGGGAAGCATGAGCCCCGTTACCCCTCACATGTCCACCCTGAGGCCAGAGCTCTGGGCTGTGTTCTGCTTGCTTAGTACCCTCAGCTCCTGGGGCTCACTGGGCCTTGCTCCCTGTTAAGGGCAGAATTGTATCCCCTCAAAATCCACCTTGTATAGATGTAGATGTGAACCGAACCCACTCTATCTCTGCATCCTTGATTTCATTTAATTTTTGTTTCATGCTATGATCTTTGACAAACCTCATTGTACTTAGTAAATATATCAAAGCTTGCTAGTTGGTGATTATCTGTGTTCCCTAAAATGTAGCCATAGACATTTTTGTTAGTAAGAGCTGAAGAGAATGACAATCGAGATAAATATCAAACTAGTAATAGTATCAATGATAAACAATCATCTATCACAAGACCACCCTGGTGCTACTGCATTCTTTGTCCCTTTGTCCTGTCAGTCATTA
This sequence comes from Pteropus alecto, assembly GCF_000325575.1. NCBI lineage: Eukaryota > Metazoa > Chordata > Mammalia > Chiroptera > Pteropodidae > Pteropus > Pteropus alecto. Next base: position 295,944 of record NW_006435779.1, read on the forward strand.
GTATCCAAGTTATACTATAAAAAAAGAACTGTAACAGGGGTCTGAGAGTGGAGGATAATATGCACAGAATTGCTAGATTGTGTCTTCCACTCTGATCCAATCTTCCTGTAAATAAATTACCCTATAATAAATTCTGTTATATTCTATGGAGTTGCCTCCTTCGTCTTCCAGTCTTAGGATACCTTCTCATTACGGTGGCCGTTACACCTTTGTCCCACTGTTGAACACATATGTTGAAGCCCTGACCTCCAGTATCTCAGATGTGACTGTATTTGGAGACGGGATTTTTAAAGAGGTAATTAAGGTAAAACGAAAACATTATCCAATCCAATTGATGTCATTATCTCTAAACTAATCTGATTGTTGTCCTTATAAGATGAGCATATTAGACAGACACATGTAGAGGAAAGGTTCTGTGAGGACACAGGAAGAAGATGGCCATCTGGAAGCTGGGAGAGAGGCATCAGAAGGAAACACACTTTGAGCTTGGACTTATGGCCTTTAGAACTGTGAGAAACAAATGTCTGTTGTTTAAGTCCCCCAACTCCCGACTCTGTGGTACTTTGTTATGATAGCTCAAGCAAACTAGTAAAGTCTGCATGTGGCTTTCAACCTATCAAGGCAGACACAAAGGACGCAGGCACCCAGACATCCAGCTCTTCCAGGGTCTCCAGCAGAGACCCAAGGATTTCCTGGACTGGCTATGGGGGTGGTGGTCCTCAAGCATCACAGACTCCAACTACCCTTCCTTGGGGATGCAGCCTGAAGAGGAAGGCCCCAGTCATGGAGGGCCCAGGTGCGAAGGACCCAGTCATGCAGAGCACAAGCATTCGCTGCTTCACTTTTTTGGAATGCTTGTACCCGACCCAACCTTTACTTCATGGCCTTCTCACTTCACTGCAAGCCCTGCACACATTTGGCCCCCTAGTGTGGCTAATTCTTTTTCACCCCTATAATCTCCTTTTCAATGAAGCTTCATGGTCATCTCTCTCAAAACTCAAAGTAATCTCTCACTGCTTAAGTGTCTTTCCCCCTTTGGCTTCGGACTCTCTGTTCTCCTAATTTGCCTCCTACTTCTCTGATTGCTCTTTTCCCACCCACTTTGCTCTCCTTCTACCCAACCTTAAAATACCCAGTGCTTCTGGCTCCATCCCCAGACCTCTTCTGTTCTTCTCGATTCACATCATTTCAGCTGAGTCCTCTCGTGCGCTTTTCAATTTACACCCTGACTCACCTCTTCAAATGCCATCTTAGGCACATCATCATCTCAATATATATCTCCAAGTCAAGCTCCCCTGGGATACAGATCCATTTATCACTCCTCTGCCTGCTCAGCACCTGCACTTGGATATCTCACACTCTCTCAAATTCAATATATGTGAAACAGAACTCTTAATCTTTCCCCAGACCTGCTCCTCCTTTGGGTTGTCTATTTCAATAATTAACCTCTCCTTGTAGCCAGTTATTTAAGCCAAGAACCTGAGAGTTGTTCTTGGCACATCCCTTCCCCAACTCATCAATTGCTCAGTCCTGGGCTCCTTCACCCACCCGGTTCCTCCTTCTTCACTGCTCCCCTGCCTCTGAGCTTGTAAAACTGTGTGTGCCAAGATGCACCCATGAAGGTTCCAGTTTGGAAGATTTGGAGTGAAACACTTGCATCCTCTCTTTATATATATTTAAAGCTCTACCAGTAATTTTGATACTAAGTCCATTCCACCAATCTCAGTTAAAAAAGAAAAAAATCTTTGTTTTGGGAAGAAAATATTTGAAAAGACACATCTGATAAAGGACTGGTATTCAAAATACAGAAAGAACCCTTAGAACTCAACAATAAGTCTATGGCCATGCCACCCTGAACAAGCCTGATTCCGTTTGATCAAGGTCAGGCCTGGTTAGTATTTGGATGGGAGACCACCTAGGAAGACCAAGTGCTGTAGGTATAAAAAATAAAAAATAAGGGATTGTAAGCTGACAAGGTCCTTACAATGTGTGAGGTCAACCAAGGGTTGCTTCACCTAAAAAAATTTAAAAAAACAAAAAAAACAAAAAAACTCAACAATAAGAAAATCAAGTACCCAATTAAAAAATGGGCAAAAGACACCTCATTTAAGAATATATACGGCTGTAAGACCCAAAACCATAAAAATTCTAGAAGAAAACATAGATAGTAAACTCTCTGATATTGCTAACAGTAATTTCTTTTTGGATATATCTCCTCAGGCAAGGGAAACAAAAGAAAAAAGTAAACAAATGGGACTGCATCAAATGAAAAACTTCTTGTACAGCAAAAGGAACCATCAACAAAACAAAAAGACAACTGGCTGAATAGGAGAAGATATTCACTTATGATATATCTGATAAGAGGTTAATATTCAAAATATATAAAGAACTCATATAACTCAACAACAAAAACAAACAATCCAATTAGAAAATGGGCAGAAGACCTGAACAGATATTTCTCCAAAGAGGAAATACAGATGGCCAATAGACATATGAAAAGATGCTCAAATTCACTAATCATCAGAGAAATGCAAATTAAAGCCCCGTTGAAATATTAGCTTTACGAATGTCAAAATGTCATCAATAAAAAAGAATAAATGTTGACAGGGTTATGGAGAAAAGGGAACACTCATACATTGTTGCTGGGATTGGAAATTGGTACAGCTGGTATGAAAAACAATCTGGGGGTTTCTCAAAAAATTAAAAATGAAAGAATTCATAAAGACCTTATGTTTATGGCAGCACAATTTACAATAGCCAAAGACCTTATGTTCATGGCAGCACCCTTATGTTCATGGCAGCACAATTTACAATAGCCAAGATATGGATGCAACCTAAATGCCCATTAACAGACAACTGAATAAAGAAGTTATGATTTATATATACAATGGAGTATTACTCAGCTATTAAAGAAAACAAAATCCTACCATTTGTGACAACATGGTAGACCTAGAGGTTATTATGCTGAGTGCAATAAATCAGACAGAGAAAGATAAATACCATATGATTTTACTTACATGCAGAATCTAAGGAACAAAAAGAACAAAATGATCAAAAACAGACTCACAAATATAGAGGACAATCTGGGGATGGCCAGAGAGGAGGGGAGTTGGAGGGCCGAGAGAATGAGGTGAAGGGTTAAAGAAGTAGAAATCAGTAGTTGATAGATGATCATGGGAGGGGGAGCATGGCATAGGGAATGCAGTTAGCATTAATGTAATAGCTAGGTGGAGAGCCAGAAGAAAGAAAGAGCAATTAAGGGGATCATTTTATAAACTATGTCTAACCAATGTACTGTATATACTTGAAACTAATAAAATAAAAATAAAAAAAGGAATATATATATAGTTGGCAAATAAACATATGAAAAGATCTCCACATCATATGCCATCAGGGAAATGCAAATTAAAACAATTAGGTACCACTATACATGTATGAGAATGGCTAAAATCCAAAACACTGATGATAGTAACTACTAACAAGAGTGTGGAACAAAAAGAACTCTCATTTATTGTTGGTGAGAATGCAAAATAGAATAACCACTGTGGAATAAAGTTTGGCAGTTTTTTACAAAACCAAGACACTCAACATACAGTTCAGCAACCACGCACCTTAGTATTTAACCAAATGAGCTGAAAAGTTGTGTCTACATAAAACCTTGTATACAGATGTTTTTAGCAGTTTTATTTGTAATTGCCAAAATTCAGAAGCAACCAAGATGACCTTCAGTATGTGAATGGATAAATAAACTGTGGTACATCTAGACAATGAAATATTATCCAGCACTAATAAGAAGTGAGCTATCAAGCCACAAAAAAAAAAAAAAAAAAAAAGGGAGAAACTTAAATGCCTATTACTAAGTGAAAGAGGCCAGTCTGAAAAGGCTACATATTGTATGATTCCAACTATATCATATTCTGGAAAAGGCAAAACTTGGAGACAGTGAGAAGATCAGTGGTTGCCAGGAGTTAGGGAAGGGGGAAGGGAGAAATGACTAAGTAACACACAGAGAGTTTTTAGGGCACTGAAACTATTCTGTATGATACTACACAGGAAAAAATGCCATGTAAAGATCAAGGTAGACATCAAGGTGATGCTTCTATAAGCTAGCAAAAGGCAAGGGAAGGATTTTTCCCCAGAGCATTTAAAAGGATCATAGTCCTGCCAACACCTTAATCTCAGATTTCTAGTCTCCAAGACTGTGAGACTGAATTTCTATTGTTAAGTCACTTAGTTTGTGGTATTTTGTTATGGTAGCCCCAGCAAGTTAATACACAGGTGATATTATCTGATTATAACATAATAAAACTAGAAGTATATGAACTTAAGGATAGAGATAATGCAATCTAAAGAAGGGAGAGAAAAAAGAATGAAAAAAAAATAAATAAAGAGAGCCTCAGAGAAAAGCAGAATACCATTATACACAGCAACATATTTATAATGGGAGTATCAGAAGGAGAGGAGAAAGAAAAGAAGCAGAAAAAAATATTAAAACAAATAATAGCTGAAAACTCCCCAAATTTGATGAAAAGCATTAATCTATATATCCATGAAACTTAATGAATTCTATGTAAAATAAATGTAGAGATACACATCCAGATAATCATAATAAAAATGTTGAAAGGTAAAGAGAAAAATATGAAAGCAGCAAAAGAAAAATGACTCATCATATATAAAATTAACAGTTGACTTCTCATCAGAAACCATAGAATGACCTCCTCTGCCACCATCAGGCTGCCATCCCACTGGCTCTGCATTGGCTTGCTCCACTTTCCAGGGCACATCTTGCAGTAGGCCCTGTTCTGACCAAGTACACCTCTGGCTGCCTACAGCCCTGGCTTCCCCAGATGCCCATGTTCCTGTCCATAACCCTTACCAGATCCTGGAAGGATGTTAATCACACCCTTAGGAAAGCAATGTCAACTCTGCAAACTTCAAAGCTGTAAGTGGGGTCACCTAAGGAGGCAAGAAAGAAGACTGGGTTGGAAGAGATTGGGAAGTGGAGTTCTGCCATCTTCCCTCAGCAGCCTAGGTAGCAAGCAGGGAGGGGCAGCCAAGGCAGGAAGACCTCAGGGAAGCCATCTTCATGCCTCACTGTAGAGGATACCACCAAGCCAGCCAACTTCCCCCACAGCTCCAACTGGGAGCCAAGAATAAAAGGGCCAGCTAACCTCAGGTACCTTTCTAGCACCTTTTCCTGGCAGAGTCCCAGCCCCTCAGCCAGGCCTGGGCCCCTTCCTGCACATTCATTCCTTCTTCGCTGTTTATACTGAGTCCTCGGGGAATGCAGTCTAAGGACTGAGCAGTAGGGCCTCATACTCAGAAGGCTGCAAGGCACATTTATTCCCTACTCCCTTAGAAAAACTAGCCTCCTCCTCTGGTTGTGGTGCTGCCTTAGCTGTCCATATTAGACTCTGGCAGCATCTCAGCCCAGGGAGGGCCTAGTACTCTAGGTTCTAGCTGTGAGGATAATGCTTCAGGATCCAGCCCCACTGCTGGAGGCCGTACCCTGCCCTTAACCAGGTAGCAACTGGCCTCTTCTGGAGGAAGAAGGAATAAATTCCTGGCCCAGGTAACTTTCCTCGACAAGGTAAGGTTGTGCCTCACCCACTGCCAGGCTAAGGGGCCAAATCTATGGAGCCCTGGCCCTGAGAGTAAGGTCTGGGTGTTCCTAAGGGCAATGGGCTAGTGGAGGGACAATTGCCTTGACCTGTCAGTAACCCCGCCCCCATGAAAAAAGGGAGGTTAAGGGTCATCTCAGGGGATCATTGTGATGCTTAGATAAGCAAATATATGTAAATTACTATTAATTTGTTATGTATGTTAAAATGTTCAAGGAACTCCTAACTCTAGGCACTATAACTCTAGTCGATCATAATTGTTAGTTGTTTTTTTTTTTTATTACTGTGTTTGTTAATAGCTTCAGGGCGAAATTGCCCCAAAGAAACGGGAGTGGGAAGCCTCCTGGGCACTGTCAGAGCCACATGCTACAGCATCTCATCTTCAGTTCCTAACTTCCCTGGAGGCAGGCTAGGGAGGAGCTGTTATTGTCAATGCACAGATGAAGAAGTTCAGGCTCATGGGAGAGGGGGTGTCCTCACCCCTGGGGGACCCTGCTCATGCCCTCCTGGCCTGCATGAGCAAGCCTGATGTCCCACTTCTATTCCCCCTCTGTGAGGGGTTGGGGTGGCAGATGCTCAGATCTCACTGCTCACTCCACTTCCCTCTAGGACTTTGATCTCTGAAGCCAAATAGGAGACCATGGCACCAGCTTTAAACAGACCGTTGCAGGCTGTCTCAGAGCTCAGGACTTGGGCCAGAGGCACCAAGAAGAGTTTCCTTTCCCCAAAATCTGTCTGGAGTGTTGGCATCTGTGGAGAAATCCCTAACTCTGCTCACCAGGCAGCTAGAAACACAAATACAGTTTATCCTGATTCGGCTAAGAAAGAACACAAAGTCTGCTTATGAATGTCTCTGGCCCTACTGCATGCTACCTCTGCCCACTGTGAGCAGGCGCACAGCAGCCTAGCCCTCTTCGGCAGTACCTTTCCTCTCTTGAGGAGAAACCAGGACTCATGTGAGTGAAGGGATCATGGGCCACCTGCCTCTTCCTTTACAGAGTGCTTCTCCATACCCTCTATAGCCCACAGGTCCTGCTCAAACCCACCTGGGCAGGCTTGATCACCACTGTGTTCCCAGCAGCCAGGCAGGCAGCTGTCTTCCAGGAGAGCATCATCAGGGGATAGTTCCAGGGGATGACAATGCCACAGACCCTGCCATACAAAAGAAGCAGGCCTTCATCTCTCTTCTCAGCCTGGGTACCCACAGTGGACCTACCAGCTTTTTTTCTCTCTCCCAAGCCTGCTATCCATTCCAGAGCCAGGTTTCCAGGTATGGCACCAAACTTCCTGCTAAAGGCAGTTCCTGCCTGTCTTTCTAGGCCCTGATAGGGCAGTGCATCCAGTTTGGCAGGAACCCCTCTTCCAGGAAGGGCATGATGGCATGGGACACTGGACAGTTTTCTGATGGGAGCTATGAGACCAGTTTGGTAGGGTTTGGCATAAGACAACAGGGGAAGTGACAGCAGGAAGGCATGGGTAAGAACCTGGCAGCTGGCATGGCCTGGGAGAGGGCCTGGGGTCACATAGCAGGCTGGGGAGATGTGGGGTAGGGATGAGTGGTCCAGGAAGATGTGGGAGAGGGTCCTTATGGGTGTGAGGACAGGGCTCAGACCTGTGGAGAGGAGAAGCATGGAGTCAGCCTGGGAGGTCTGATAAGATTTGCCTGCTTTGCATTAAGAAATGGTATCCAGAAGAAAGCTTCTGTCTAGGCAGTGTCTCCATGGAAGAGAGGCTGCCCTACAGTCCCAGGGGGACCTAATGATGACACCTGTGGTCCCAGCAGGCATGTGGCTTTGCCTTCCTCTGTCCACTGTAAAGTGAGGTGATAACAGCACCTCTCCGACAATTAGAGGAGCTAGTACATGCAAGAGCCCCACACTGATTACTTGACTGTTGTTTTCATAATCACCATCATCCTCTTCATGACCACCATCGCTAACAGAGAATGCTTTCTAAAAGGTAACTGTTTAGCCTGGGTAGTGGGAGAGTGTGTACAAAGGCTGAAAGGGCAGGACAAGCAGTGAGGAGCCACAGAAGCACAGGCAGGCAGAGTGGGAATGAGGTGGGGTCCGGGAGGGCGCAGAAGCCAGCTTGGGGAATCCTCACACCATCCTGGGTCATATCGGGGAGTTAGGAAAGTCACTTCCCCATGCCATGTACACCGAGCAGACTCAAAGGGATAAGACAGGTAGAGGGACCAGAGTGAGTGGTCCCAGGGAAGTGGTGAGGTCACCAGGGAGAGAGAGGGCTGGGTTGTGGGGGGCTCTAAAGAAGAAAAGACTTCAGAGAAGTAAGTCCCACTGCCATAGGCTGAATTGTGCCCGCTCCCCCAAATTCATATTCTGAAGTCCTAATTCCAGAACCTCAGATGTAATCCTATTTGGAAATAAAGTCATGGCAGATAAAATTAGTTAAGATCAGGTCTTATTGAGGTAGGGTGGGTGCCTAACCCAATATGACTGCTCTCCTTATGAAGAGAATGCCATATATGAACATGAAGACAGAGTCAGGCAACGCCAAAGATTGCCAGAGAACCACCAGAAGCTAGGGGAGAGGCCTGGAGCAGATTCTTCCTTATGGCCTTAGAAGATACCTTGATCTAGGACTTCTATCCCCAGAATGCTAAGACAACAAATGTGTTATTTGAGCCTCCCAGTTTTTTGTTATTGCAGCCTGAACAAACTCCTACACTTGCCAATATAGGGGAAAGGCTGCAGCCCCTGGAACTGGGGGTCTGTAGAGCAGACTTGGCATGAGGTCAAAGCCAGCAGGGGCATGGGACACAGGGACAGAATGAGTACATCCCTGGCCAAGCTGCCGTGAGAACGCTCTTTCATTAAACCCTGTGCCTAGTCTATTCCTGATGGTCTTTCTTATTGGGAAACCTCATGGCTTTGGCTCCCCCTCCAGCTACTGCCTTGTTGTGCTCCACTTCTCTGGGTTCTGCAATGGGGTGACTCCTACCTGCCCAAACCTTTTGTCAAGTGTGCCTGAATGATGGCACTCAGTAAAGAGGGCACACTGGTCCCAGGAGAGGTTGGGCCGGTGTGCAGCTGGGGGAGGGGTGAGGTGGCTCTGGCCTCACTCCAGGGGTCACTGGGGCACTGGTCAGGGAAGTTAGTTGGTGAACATTGGTTGAAGCCACTCCCTTTTCCTTCTGCAGACATTTTTGGAATGTTCTGTGTATGCCCTGGGAGTATAGCAGCATCAGTTTAGATGGCATGCATCACACAGAGAATAAAACGAGACTACAGACTAGAGAGTAGGCCAACTTGGTGCACTGCTGTTGAAGAGGAGGTAACAGCTGACACCGGGATGACCAGCAGCTGAGGGGTTGGAGACAAGGGAGGGGTCAGTGCGAATACTCAGAGGGTAGCATGGGTGTAGAGGGCCCAGGGTCCATGAGGAGGCCAGCATGGCTAAAGGCAGTGAGAGGGTGGGATCAGGGGCACCAGGACCCATCAAGCATTCAGCCAAAGTCAGGAGTTTAATTTCATTTCAGGTACACTGGGAGCCATTGGAGGATGCTGAGAGAAGCAGTGAGATGGACTCATAAATTTTCTAATATTTTCTGAACATCAGAAAGAGCTGCCCTTTGCTTTTTCTCAGCACCAGGTAGACAATTCTCTTCTCCCCATAGCTTAAGCAGCCCGGCCTGGCCTGGCTTGGGGAACCTCTGCTTAGCCTCACCCCACCCTGTGGCCTAAAGGAGAAATTTTCCTGTATCCACAACTCACTCTCCTCTACAGCCCACTCTTGCAACAGGAACCTCCCTTACCATCAAGTCCTTCAGGACCTGATTTGTCCATCTGTACTTATTTTTATTGACCCAAGTGACATTTCAGCACATTCTCTTTATGAAACACTCCAATATTCCCAATGAAGCTGAGGGCCTTTGACCACCATCCACGGGGATGTGAGGTCTCTGCTGGTGGACCACGGTGTCCCCACTTTGTTGGGGGTATAGAGCAGGTAGAAATGACCACAGGGTGCTGACCGAGGTGGGGCCTCTATCCCAGGTGACTCTCCTCCCTCCTGAAGTCACCCCTGGCCAGACCATTCCCTGTGTACCCATGCACATGCCTAGTGAAGATAGACCACAGGACAGGACAGTGTGGGACGTTTTTAGACGCCATTCCTCAGCTTGCTTTCCTCATGTAACAGTGGTTTCTCCAGGAGCTGTTTCTGTGTTGTGCCTATAGCGCCACTGCACTGCCTACACAGCCACACGATGCCGTTCCCTATTGGGGACAGCACAGAGCACAGCATTGGCTGTGCTGTCAGGGTCCCAGCACAGCTGCTGTCAGCACTCTTGGGCTGTTCTTGTGTGCCTGTGTCAGTGAGTCACCACGGTTGTGCTTTGGGGGCGTGAGGACATGTGGGTACTGAACGGTCATTGCCAAGTTGTCTTTCATAGAGGTGGACCCAGCTCCGTGCCCGCCCCTCCCTCCCCACTGCCCTTTTCTCTCTCTGGGCCTTTGGGCCATCTGATAGAGAGGCAGAGCCTCCTGCTGCTGGGTTTAAATCATTTTCTTAGTTGCTAGTTTTGTCTATGCCGACCAGACACTTGTCTTCCTCCTTTCACTGAGCAATTGTTTCTCTGTTGGTTTTTCTGTTCCTTGAGACTATGTAGGAGTCCTTCATTCTTATGCACATTGGTCATTATACTCTTTTCAGATAAAAATTTTTAATGCATACTCTGTTTTACACCATAACCCTAATAAGGGTTATTGTGGGATTACATAAAATTATATTTATAAAGTCGTTAAAATAGTGCCTGGCACAAAAAAGGTACTGTGAAAGTGGAAGCTGTTTTTATCTTGAGAATAGGAATTTTCATCAGTTTTGATCATTGTTGTATCTTCAACCCCTGAAATGTCTGACACACAGCAGTTGGCAAATAAATAGTTATTCAATAAATACATAAAATGGGATGATATCAGTGCTCCACACAGCGTGTTGTGTGAACAATGCCTAGGATGTGGCCTCTCTCCACCCTGTGCTGTGACTCACCCAACTGGCTCCTTCTTGGTCAAGGTCAAGTTTCGGTTAGGTCTGGCCTGGTTGATGGGGATGGTGGAGCCCTGGAAGAAGCATGGGGAGTGTCAATAGCAGAGGCTCCAGTTCTTTACCCCTTCCCTCTGGGCAGCCAGGCTGCCCCTGGGACCTAGGAAAGAGCTGGATCTTATCTGCATCCTGATGCCTCCACTACCCATTTGGGTAGGAGACCCAAACCTCCCAGATTATGTATAACAAGGACATCTGAGTTCAGATACAGGTGGAATGGGCAGCTTTCCTCCCTCATTGCCTATAGCCCTCTGGAAAGGACAGGAAGTTCAGAGCCTAGACACTGTGAGCCTCATAGCCATGGGTCTCTCTGGGGAAGGGGTGACCCATCACTGCCTATAGCAGGCAAACCTCTGATAATAGCCCCGAAGATGACGCCCTGATCTCTGGGACCTGGTATATGGCTAGCTGTCCCTCCTGTGATGATGTAGCATGGCATTGCTGACCTTAGGACGTTAATATAATATAAGGTCTAGCATGACCACAGGGCTCCATAAAAGCAAAGAGTTTTCTCCAGTTAGTGGCAGAAGAGAGTCAGAGAGATGGGGGAATGGAGGGTCGCGGAGCGATCTCTCCAGAGAGATGTCTGCAGGAGCTGAGAGCAGTCCTGGCCAGCAGTCAGCAAGGACCGAGGCCCTCAGTCCTGCCACCACAGGAACTGAACTTGCCAAAACCTGAATGGGCTCAGAAGTAGGTTCTCTCCCAGACCTTCCAGATAAGGTCCAGCTTGGCCACACCTTGATATTGAGCTTGAAAGGCCCTGGCATAGAACCCAGTGGAGCTCACCCGGACTTCTCACCTACAGAACTGGGAGCTAATAAATGGTGTTGTCTTAGGCACTCAGTTGTGGCATCCCACCTCCTCATTGCCCTCACTCCTCAGCCTCATGGAGAGGAGATGAGACATGGAGCCTAGACCTGACGGAGACACCGGAGGCCTGCAGCCATGTTATACAGCATTCAGAGTAATGTGCTGCCCTTGGTTTCCTGCCAGCCCTGGCTTGCCTCTTTGAGCTCTCATGAAGTAAGCAAGAGCCCAGGCCCCACCTGAATCTTGTCGCACCATCCAGCAAAGTAGCGGAAAGTCTGGATGGACATGCCCACATGGGTCTTCAGGGCCAGGGTGTAGATGGCACCCGCATCCAGAGCCTCAATGGTGGCCAGCTCCTCCTGATGTTGTTCCATGAGATCTGCCAACCTGGCCAAGGCATGGGGGAAGAAAGGGAGATGGGCTCAGGCCTGGTACAGGCTGGCCTGCTTTTTTAAGGTCCTTCTTCAAGGAGTTGTGGGCCCTGTCCTGCACACTCAGATGTGCTGACCTCAGTTTCCTCACCTGTGAGATGGAACAGTAACGTTTGCTTTGGTGTGGTGAGTGTGAGGATTGATGCCCTCTGTCCCTCTCTCCATCTCTCTCTCTCCCTTTCTTTCTTCCATGAAATATGGATGGATTAACGACTTTATAATAACCCTCATACATGATCCTGCAGAAGAGGCTGCCTGCCTCTGTAACGAGGTCACCATCCCAGAGGCCACCCTCTCTGTCTCTAGACGGCCTCCACCATTTGGGAAACCTGCCCAGCTTTGAGCACCAGCCAGTCCAGTGGAAGATGCTCCTGGGGCTGACATCTCCAGGGATGGAGAGGGAAGGATGACAGGAGATATTCAAGGGAAGGCATCTCTACACAGCCCTCCTGGAGTCTGAGCACTCCATCATCCTATTGTCCTCCCATGACTCTGCTGTGGGCAGCCTGAAAGTTAGAACAATACCCCCTCCATGATGTGAGGGTTTCATGCACTCAGGAGGCAGGGTGGACAGGGGAAGGTGGAGACCACTGATCGAAAGCAGCCCTCAGTCTTGCACATGGGAAGCTTCAGCCCAGAGACAAACATGCTGATCCGTTCCCACTCTGCTCTTTTCTGCATATGGCCAGCAGCAAGGCCCTAATACTCCCAAGTCTGTTTCAGTCCTCCTGCATACACCTCTAGTCCCCCACCACAATCAGGATGCAGCTCCAGCCCTATGCCTGAATGACCAGATCCAAGGCCCTGCTCATTTTCTCCTGGGGTCATGGCACCTACTGCCTTCCTCCTCCCTACATTGGCCTCTTTCAGGTGCTCAGGTAAGTCATGCCTCCTGCCTGGGACCTGTGGGAGCCGCGTTGCACACATGGGCTTGGAATGCTCTTCCTGTACTCCAGTTTCCCCTCTCAATCTTTTGCACTTCTATCAGAACTTCTGGGAAGCCAACCATAATCCTACCACTCCAAAGCAATCCCATCTCCCTGCAGTGTTCTGAACAATATCCTTTCCTTTTTTCAAACCTCACCCAACTGTCACTGATATTCACATAGATGAGTATTTCAGTATTATTGCCTCTCATGTGAGAGCAGGGACAGCATATGGTCTCCTGTTCCCCAATGGACACATGGGCAGCATGACATGAAAGGTTGGTGAATAAAACTGTGAACTAAACAAGTACAACAAATTAGTGGCAGAGCCACATTGTCACCTCAGAAACAGTGCTGAAGTCATTCTCTAGGTAAGAAAAGCAAAGGTTTAAATCACTTTTTGAGAAAAATTATAGAACAAATATTGAAAACACTATGTTGAGGCATTTCAAGGACTAGGGTTCCATCCACTACAAGGACAGATAGGCCAAAGATATAAATCTATATTACATATTAGCCAAAGATAGCATCTGTGTATTGGCCTAGCATTTAGGTTATTTATGTCTTCACTGTAGGCTGAGATCTGTTAGCTCGAAAGCCCACTGGTGCCCATTTTTTATATATCCAATTATTTTTAAAATCGCCCAAACCAGTATATTTTAGCCATTTACAGCCTGCCTACTTTGCATCCCTGCAGAACCTCACTGACTGCTGTTAACACTGCTGAGACGGGTTGTGCAGTTATAGCCCTGACTTCTGGAGCCCTCTGACCCAGACTCCCATTGTGTTACTGAGCAACATCACCTGGACATGGCAGCCCCTTCTCTGATCTCCCCTGTTCCTCGAGGGTTCCCTTGCTCCTCCCAATTCTGAGTAGTGACACACCCCCTGGAGGGTCCGGAGTCTCTGAAGGGTCTCCTGCTTTGGGGACTTCCCCATCCACAATCCCAATAAAGCCTGTTGTGAGTTTCTGCCTCTCATGGACGTTACTTTTTACTGGATAATCCCCAAATCCCTCCAACCCCTAAAATTCCTAGATGATGCCACATGTGAAATGAATGAATCATAAATCCAATACCTAGGACACACTTACTAAAGGAACTGTCACCTGAGCACACTGGTTTGGAGGTATGCAGGGTTGTTCTACTGTCAACTTGGTGATGCTGCACCTCTGCCTCCCAGAGACCCAACCTCTGACCAACAGCAGCCCAGGCTACCACCAGACCCTTGGCAGTGGACCCGAGCACAGGATGGCAGCTTCCCCTATATACCTTCACTGGGCCTTTGGGGTCCCACTCTGGCAACTAGGTATGGCTTATTGCCCAGATTCCCAAACAGGCTCTATCTTGTCCCCCATGGGTTTGGAAGGGCTGGCTAATGACTTTCTCTAACTCTTCCTTCTGGATCTGTCTTTCCAGCTTCTCCCACAATTTCATGTTTCATTCCTGTAATGTATTCTATATTCCATAATGTCCATGGTGGTCCTACTTGCCTCGTTGAACCAGGGATGCTCTGTGGCCATTTCTCTGAGAAATCCTATCCTGCCCCCTCTTGGGGTAGCCATTGGCACACTGCCTCTGTAGGTACTGGGAGGCTGCTTGGGGCAGGGACCACATCACTAGGAGCTCTCAGGCCTTGAGATGTCTGTCCACCCAGTCTAGGTCTCCACTTAGAGCTGTGTAGGGCACCACTCCCTTACTATCTCTGTGGTTAGTGGGTTATTACATGTGCCACCAGATGGTAGGAAAGCATCTTGAAGGAAGGACAGTTTCTTCTGGGCCAGCGCTATCTACCACAGGGGTCTCTGTTTCAGGGCCAGCGGCTCACTACCATCAGCCTGGACATGTACATTTCACAGCTCTGACTGATCTCCAGAGGCTCTAGGTCAATGGCTTCCTAAAACTGATGGGTTCTCCAAGGAGTCTTGAAACTAAAGATACGGCAGGCTGGGCATACCCAATCTTTAAAACTCTCACCTGTCTGAAAACCTGCCATCTCTATTCCATTTTGCAAACCATGCAGACTCTCTCTCTCTCTCTACTTCCTTTCTGTGGGAGTTTCCCTGGTGTTTCTGACCTCTGCAATAGAAACTAAAGGTATTCCAACTGCATGGCCAAGGTGGGGGCTCTCCCGCTGGATGACAAGCATGCTTGGATTGCATTATCACCAGGCTCCAAACCTGAGAGCTTTCTAGAACCTGGAGTATCAAAGCCAGGTTCCTGGAACTGGCTCATCAGGCTGTTGGCTACTGCTCGGTTCATCTTCTCAGCACCTTTCTCACTTCTTTGCGGGTGACTGCTCTGTCTCCACTGGGACCACCTGATTCTAGGAGAGTAGCACGCCTCTTCTAGGCCTCACTCCCACCCTGTGGTCATAAGTTGAAGCAATCCCAAGTCCTTCCGTAAGACTTCTGATTGGAGCTAAGGAGAGAGGGCCCCTTTTGCCTTGACTTAAAAAAAAAAGAAAGAAAAAAAAAAAGGAAATGTGAGAATGGAGAATGGGCCCCAATCCTTCTTTGGGCCTAGGTCAGTCCAGATAAGCACTGTGCCTCTCTGGGCCTTCCAGGACCAGTTATTAGCTTTGCCAGTTTGTGGCTCCCATTTGAAGCTCTCCCTCACTTTTATACCTCCACATCTTTGCTCACATGTCCTCTCCATCAGGATATCTTTCCTCTAAGGCCACTTGTATCTGGTAAGATCCCTCCTGTCTCTCGAGTCACTTCCTCTGAGTAACCTTTTCTGAGCCTCAGGCCTCTGTGACCTGTCTAGGACCCCAACTCCTCCTGATAAGACCTAGGCATCTTGAGCTGAAGGTGGTGGTGGATGACAGGTGGGTGTGGGGCTCTCACCTATACAGGAGCCGGCCCCGGTCCCGTGCGCTGATCTTCCCCCACAATCCATTCTCAAAGGCATCCTTGGCAGCAGCCACTGCCTTGTCAACGTCACTGATCTGGGCCAGGGACACCTGGCAGATGACCTGTGGTGGAGCAGAGCTATGAAGCCCTCCCTGTGCTCTGTGGACACAGACACACTGCCTGCCCACTCCCCTGGTCACCTGGATGGGCTCAGAGGGGATGGTCTGCCAATGGAAGAGCACTGGGAGGATCCAATGAGAAGAAAATGAGGCCTGGGAAAGGTCTATTTGTGTTTCTACATACCAAGGACCTTCTCTTTACCTTCCTACTGAACTCACATAGAGCAATAGACTCAAGATGAACCTACAAAGCTGAGGGTCAGCTTAGCATTTTCAGGCCAAGAGCAGAGACCCATTCATTTAGTGAGTCCCAGGAAAAGGCTTTATTTGTTAAGTGGAATGGGCTAGACATTGGAGATGACTAGATCTGTCCCCTCTCCTCGTTGCATGCCTTGAGGGTACCTATCTGCACCATAACACAGGCCTGGGTGCAGGTGGGAGAGGGAGGTGAGAGGACTGAGGACTACGCTTCTTTGCTGGTCACCACGAATAGCATCTGCTGGGTAGCCCTGTCCACACAGCCTTTCTCCCAAGTCTCCAAACTGGCTTTGAGGTGATAACATCTCCTGATGTTCCTGCCTGAGGGCACTGCACATTGTCTGCGTCCCCACACCTTGTCTATCCTTTTGTGGAGCAATTTCCTTAAACTCCCATCAAATGAACCATTTTGAGTGTGCTGTTTTCTGAGAGATTGGAGCGATGCTATAAGATGGGACAGGACAGAAAATGATCAGTACATACCTGTAAGAGTAAGTGTTGTCCCAGATATGTATGTGTGTGAGGATGCACGTGTGTATGGGTCATGATGTAAGAGGGTCACAGTCAAGAAAGTCTGACAAACAGGATTCAAGAAAGAATTTCCTGATATTGGGCTATACAAATATTTGAGAAAGTAAGGCCAACACTGGGATCATTGTTGAAGTGTGGAGTGGAAGGGAATGATCTTTTCTTCCTTGAGTGGTTTTAATTCTATTCCCAGCCTCTGAAGCAGGCTCAAGATCTTTTAGATTTCTCTTGCCTCCCCTCTAATCTCTTCTCACCATGTTTCCCTCTATGCCATTCTTGTAGGGAGGATTGGAGACTAATTTCAATCCTTTTGTGTCCAAGCACAGGCCCCTGGGCCAGGACCCCTAGAGGCCAGATGGAGGGAGGTGGGGGAGTAGATAGGAGAACAGGCCATGGGTGAAGGAGAGAAGAGGGTGCTGGGCCTGCACTCACACTTCCATCTGTTGGGTTGATGGTCCCATAGGTTTTGGCATCCTCAGCATCCACAAACATTCCCCCAATGAAGAGCTGGTGGGGCATCTGGACGATCAGCTTGTTTATTGCCTTTTCCACCTGGGAAGGAAGGTATCACAGGCTTTAGACATAATGTGGATGCTTCGAAAATGGGCATCAGTGACTGGTTCAAACTCATGTAGAGACAAAGAAAACACAGATGGATAGACAACCACTGGCGCGCGCACGCACACACACACACACACACACACACACACACACACACACACACACACGGAGGCTATTATGTGGGCAGTCTGAGGAGCTGAGTGGTAAGAAGAAATGAAGAGCACAGACTCTGAGGCCAGACTATCTGGGTTGGAGTCCCAGTTCTACTACTTATCCGCTATGTGACCTCAGGCTGGTTGCTTTGCTTCCATGCATGGGAAGTAAGTGGACAGGCCCTTGTAAGCTGTCATGTAAGACATGACACAAGCCTCATCGCTCACTTCTCTTGTAGATCTGCAACTCCATGCTGAATGCAAGAGACTCTGGGATGCCACTCCCATCCTGAAACCCCATTCATCAGTCATTTGTCCACAAACACAAGGCCAACTTGCGGTCTATCCTGATGACCTATATTTTCTTCATTTGTTTCAAACTATCAGCCAATAAAACTACCAAAGCTAATTCCTTGGGAGTTGGTAGCCTACCAAGATAACCTGGGGATATTTTCAAAGAGTTTCTTTAAAAAACAGAGTTGCAATTACTTCATCACCCTTCTATAATACAAGTTGATCGTATAGGAACATTTGTTCTCCTTATTGGGAAAACATTCCAATTCCTTTCTCTCTTGCATTTCAACAAAAATAATTTAATGCAGAGAATTGGTTATATAGGTGATGGAAGAGCTGAGAAGCCATGAGTCAACCTAGAGATCAGCAACAGCAGGAAGCCACTGCCATCACTAAATTATAAGGACAAATGGAGGAGGTGTTGGTACCGTAACGAGGGGCTAAGGCTACTCAAAGGAACTAGAGTCCCAGCAGGGTTATCTGGCAGGGGCTGGAGGCACAGTAGACATGCAGCCACTGCTGGAAAAATCCACCAAAGGAAAAAGAGGGAGAGACGTGCTCTGAAAAAAAGCCTCTTCTTAATACCCTGGTCTCATATCTTGGGACTCAGAACTTGTCCCATATATTGAGTCTTAGACAGGAATTTCCTCAGTTGAGTTTGCCCTACTGCCCTGGCGCCCTCAAGCTATCCAGAGTTGCCAGGAAAAGTTTGGGACACTAGGGTGGGCTCTTGGGCATCCTGCCTTCCTGTACATCCATGTTTTTCTCTATGTGTCATTTCTGATACATAGATGTGGATGCATTAGGTGTCTGCAGGGCCATGCTCACATGGAGGGGCCCAGAACTCACATAGTCGATGATGCATTCACTTTTTCTGTCGTCCCCTCGCAGCTTTCTTACTAACAGTTGGATAAAGTCCATGAAGGTGGTTGCCATGTAAATGTCTTCATTTTCTAATTCCAGTCCATCACATAGCTCCTTCATTTCCTCCACCAGTCTGGAGGAAAGGAGATAGAAAAGTGGGAGCATGGGAAGAGGCTTGGCAGACCCCTACATTGTTCTACTGACAGAGGTGGTGGTGCCAAACACATTTATCCAGAAGAGATCTTCATCCTAGCTCCCAAAGTATGAGTGTTAGTCTAGAACTGGGGTTAAGCTACCAATCCATGGACTCAGAAGGCCCTAGTTTCGAGTTCTGGTCCACCACTTAATAACTTGTGACTTTGGGCAAGTGACTAACTCCTCTGAGTCTTAGTTTCTTCACCTGTAAAATGAGAATAATAATATCTCCACTACTATTTTGTGATAAGAAATGAGATAAACCAACTATTAATAATAATAATAGAAAATTAATAATAACCTTCTAAAGATACTGTTTGAAAATGAAAAGACAAGCCATAGATTGGGAGAAATATTTCCAAATTATGAACCTGATAAAGAACTTTTATTCAGAATCTATAAAGAATTCTCAAAAGTCAACACTAAGAAAAGAAACAATCTGAGTAAAAATGGTCAAAAGATCAAACAGATGTTTCATCAAAGAAGAAATATGGATGGCAAATGAGCATATGAAAAGATGCTCAACATTGTTAGTCATTAGGGAAATGCAAATTAAAACGACAAGATATGGCTACATACTCATTAGAATATTTAAAACTAAAAAGCCTGACCATACCAATTACTGGTAAAGATGTAAAGTACTGAACTTTCATACACTGCAGGTGGGATTGTAAAATGATACTTTGCACACCACTTTGTAAAGCAGTTTGGCAGTTTCTTAAAATTTAAACATATACTTCCCATTTCACTCTTAGGTATTTACCCAAGAGAAATAGAAGCTTATTTATAAACAAGATGACAGAGTAGAAAGCTCCCAAAATCCACCCCCCCGCCCGCCCCCCGCCACCTAAATAACTATTGAACTGGTAGGAACTGTCTAAATCAAATGCTTTGGAACTCCAGAGTTAGTGGAACATTTGCAGTATCCAGGGGAGAGCATGATGAGGAGGCTGGTAAACATCAGTATATTTCAGTGAATTTCAGCCTTTCAGTAAGGTATTGGCTGCCATCTCTTATCCCTCTCTCTGTGGCAGGAAGTAGCGGAGGCAGCAGGCTACATTCTTGGTTGCAGCTTGCTGGAGCCAGGGTGGGCAATAATGACTTTGTCCTTTGTAAATCAGGACTATGTGTTCTAAGTGCTGATGCTGCTTTTGATCACCGAGGAGCTAGCGCAAAGTCTGGCAGTCATTGTTTTAACCCCCACAGACTGAAGCAGCTTCTAGGAGATTTAAAAAAGCAGTACTTTTCTTCTCTTTTGGGAGTCAGACATTTAAGAAAATCCTTGTTAGGCCACTGGCTGACCACAGAGATAACAGAAGAGAAACATCAAATACTACATGCAACAAGAAATACATATTTTGTAGTAAAAAAAAAAAAAAAGTTTAGAAAAGTCACAAATAGTTGGCTCTAGCCCTCAGAAAGCAAGATTTTGCAAATCCTCAGGAGTGAAAGAATTAGATTTTCAGAAGTCCCATAATATAACATTAAAAATGTCCAGTTTTAAACAAAAAAAATTCAAAAATATAAAAACTGGAAAGTATAGCCCATTCATGGGGGAATTTGAAAAAAAATCATCCCTGAGGAAGAACAGATATTGAAATTGTTAGTCAAAGATGTTAAATCAGCTGTTTTAAATATGTTCAATGAAATATGTTCAATAAGGTGGCAGAAAAAAGAACCAGTGAACTTAAAATTATCCAGTATGAGGAACCAAAAGAAAAAAGAATGAATAAAAATGAATAGAGCCTGAAGGACGTGCAGGAATACCATAAAACATATCAACATACGCATTATTGAAAGCTCCAGAGGAGAAGAGAGTTAGAGAGTGGCAGAAAAAATATTTTAAGAAGTAATGGTTAAAAAATTCCCAAATCTGAGAAAACATATGAATATACATGTTCAAGAAGCTCAAAGACTTCCTAGCAGGATAAACTCAGAGAGAATCACACTGAGACACTTTATACATCTTCACTGAAATGCAAAGAAAAAATTGGGAAAACATCAAGAAAGAAGTGACTCATCACATACAATAATTCAATAAGATTAAAAGCTGATTTCTCCTCAAATAACATGAAGGCCAGAAGGTAGAGGGATAAAAAGTCCTGAAAGAAAAAAAAAATCAGCCAAGAATTAATGGAGGAGACATTAAGACATTTCTAGATTAAAAAAAAAAAAAAAAACCAAAAAACAAAAAACAGAGAGAGTTCATTACTTGTAGATCTGCCATACAAGAAATATTAAAGAAAGTCTTTCAGGCTAAAATGAAGAACACTAAAGAGTAACTCAAAACCATAAGAAAAAATAAAGAATACTGTAAAAGTAACTATGTAGGCAAATATGAAAGTTAGTAGTATTATAATTTTGGTATAGTATATAAGTTCTCTCTTTTTCTTATGTGATATAATAGGCAAATGCATAAAACAATAAGTTAATCTCTATATTAATGGGTATACAATGTGTAAAGATATAACCTGTGACAATAACAATATAAAGGGGTAGGGGGAAGACAGAGATGTTTAGAATTCGTGTTTGTACATTATTGAAACTAAGTTGGTGTTATTGAAACTAGATTATTATAGCTTTAAGATGTTAATTATAATCTCTAAGGTAATAACTAAGAAATAACTAAAAAGAAATAAGAAGGAAATCAAAGTTGTATGCTACCAAAAGAAGAAGCAGTAATGGAGAAATTGAAGGATAAAAAGTATGTAAGACACACAAAAACCAAATAGATAAGTGGAAGAAGTAAATCTTTCTTTATTAGTAATCTGGTTAAATGAAAATAGATTAAACTTTCCTATTAAAAACATAGATTGAAAGAATTAATAAAAAACAGCATTGATCCATACGCTACAAGAGATTCGCTTTAAACATAATTACATTAAAAGGTTGAAAGTACAAAAATGGAAAAGATATTCCATGCAAATAACAACCAAAAAAGAGTTGAGGTGGCTACAAAATAAACTTCAAATGAACATATATGTACCTAAAAACACAGCCCCATAATAAATAAAGCAAAAATTGATAGAATTAAAGAGAGAAATATGCATTTTACAATAATAGTTAGAAATGTAAATACCCAACTTTCAATAATAAATAGAACCATAAAGAAGATAAATAAGGAAGTAGAGGGCTTGAAAAGCACTACAAACCAATTGCACATATACAGAGCACTCCACCCAAAAAGAGCAGAATTCACATTCTTCTGAAGTGCACATGAGACATTCTCCAGGGTAAACCATTTATTAGCCATACAATAAGTCTTAATGAGTTTTAAAACATTAAAATATTATAAAGTATCTTTCGACCACAGAGGAATGAAACTAGAAATCAAGAGCAGAAGGAAAATTGAAAAAAAAAATCACAAATATGTGCAAATTAAATAACACATTCTTAAATAATCAATGGGAGAAAGAAAAAAATCACATGGAAACTAGAAAATACCATTAGTCAAAGAAAAACAAAAACACAACATAAGAAATATTATGGATCACAACAAAAGTAGTGCTGAGAGAAAAATTTATAACTGTAAATGCATACATTATAAAAGAAGAAAGATTTCAAATCAATACCCTAACTGTATGCTATGTAATTAGAAAAAGAAAATAAGTTTAGCAACCTAAACCTAAAGCTAGCAGAAAAAAAACAAACCATAAAGATTAGAGCAGAAATAAATGAAATAGACCTGTAATTTTCTTTTTTTCCCTTTCTTTTCTTTTTTACAAGTGTCTTTGCTTTTGGTATCAGAGTATGCTGGCTTTGTAGAATGAAGTTAGAAGTATTCCTTGTCTCTTCAATTTTTTGGTATTAATTCTTTAAATGTTAGATAGCATTCACCTATGAAGTTATCTAGTCCTGAACTTTTGTTTTTTTTGGAGTTTTGATTTTTGTTATTGATTTAATTTCATTGCTAGTAGTCAGTCTGTTTAGATTTTCTATTTCTTCCTTGTTCAGTCTTGGAAAGTTGCATGTTTCTAGAAATTTATCCATTTCTTCTAGTCTATCCAATTTGTTGGCATATAATTGTTCACTTCTGTGGTGTTGGTTGTAATGTCTCCTCTTGAATTTTTGATTTTATTTATTTGGGTCCTCTCTCTTTTTTCTTGATGAGTCTGGCTAAAGGTGCAAAAATTCTCAATAAAATATTAACAAACTGAATTCAGCAATACATTTAAAAAATTATACATCATGATTAAGTGGGCTTTATCCCAGGGGTGCAAGGATGGTTCAGTATCCACAAATCAATGTGATACACCACATCCATCAACAAAACCAAGGATAAAAACATATTATCATCTCAGGAGATGCAGAAAAAGCATTTGACAAAATTCAACAGTTATTTGTGATAAAAACTCTCAACAAAGTGGGTATATGGGGAACTTACCTTAACATAATAAAGGCTATATATGACAAACCTACAGCTAACATCATACTCAATGGTGAAAAGCTAAAAGCTTTTCCTCTAAAATACGGAACAAGACAAGGATGCTTATCTTTCACAACTATTATTCAATATAATATTGGAAATCCTAGTCATGGTAATCAGACAAGAAAGAAAAGAAAGAAAGAAAAGAAAGAAAAGAAAGAAAAG
>NW_006435779.1:319456-338800 GCF_000325575.1 Pteropus alecto
ATGAACATACGTCAACTAATAAAGACCACATATGACAAGCACACAGCTAACACCATACTCAATGCTAAAAAGCTAAAAACTTTTTTTGTTATGATCAGAAACAAGACAAAGATATCCATTTAAAACACTTTTACTCAATGTAGTATTGGAAGTCCTAGCCACAGCAGTAAGAAAGAAAAAGAAATAGAGCAAGCATCTAAATTGGAAAGGAAGAAGTAAAATTGTCACTATTTGCAGATGACATAATACTGTATATAGAAAACCCTAAAGACTCCACCAAAAAAACTATTAGAACTGATAACTGAATTCAGTAAAGTTGCAAGATACAAAATTCATATACAGAAATCCATTGTGTTTCCATACACTAATAACAAATGATCAGAGGAAAAATTAACAAAACAATAATATTTACAATTGCATCAAAAAGAATAAAATATCTAGGAATAAATTTAACCAAGCAGGTGAAAGGCCTGTACTCTGAAAACTACAAGACACTGAAGAAAGAAATTGAAGAGGACACCAATAAATGAAAGCACAGATTGTGCTCATAGGTTGGAAAGATTAATATCATTAAAAAGAAATCTATAAATTCAATGTAATCTCTATCAAAATGTCAATGGTATTCTTCTCAGAACTAGAAACAAATAATCCTAAAATTTATATGAAACTACAAATGACCTCAAATAGCCAAAGCAATCTTCAGAAAAAAGAACAAAGTTGAAGGTATCACACTCATTGATTTCAAATTATAATAATCAAAACAGTATGTATGGTACTGTCACAAAGACATACACATAGATCAATGGAACAGAAAAGAGAGTCCAGAAATAAATCCTCTCTTATATGGTCAATTAATCAAAAGAGGAAAGAATATACAATGGAGAAATGACAGTCTCTTCAATAACTGGTGTTGGGAAAACTGGATAGCCATATGTGAAAGAATGAAGCTAGACCACTCTCTTACACCATATACAAACAAACAAATAAACAAACAAGCAAACAACAACAACAAAAAACCCTCAAAATGGAGTAAAGCATAAATGTCAGACCTGAAACCATAAAACTCCTAGGAGAAAACATGAGGTAGTAAACCCTTTGACTTAGGTCTTAGCAATATCTTTTTGGATAAGTCTCTTTGAGCAAAGGGAAAAAATAAACAAATGGGACTACATCAAACTAAAAAACTTCTCCACAGTGAAGAAAACCATCAACAACAACAAAAAAGACAACTGAGTGGGAGAAGATATTCTAAAATTATATACCGATAAGGGGTTAATATCCAAAAATATAAGAAAATTATAAAACTCAACATCAAAAAAATTAGAAAAACCAATCTGGTTAAAAAATGGGCAGAAGACATGAAGAAACATTTTTCAAAAGAAGACATACAGATAGCTAACAGATATATGAAAAGATGTTCAGCATCACTAATCATCAGGGAAATGCAACTCAAAACTGCAATGAAATTCCACCTCACACCTGACACAATGACTTATATAAAGTCAACAAATAAGAAATGTTGGTGAGGATGTAGAGAAAAAGAAACTCGTGCACTGTTGGGGGGATTGTAAATTGATTCAGCCACTGTAGAAAACAGTATAAAAATCCCTCAAAAAATTAAAAATAGAACTACCACTTCTTGGTATTTATCCAAAGAAAACAAAAACACTAACTCAAAAAGATATATGTACTCCTATTATTTACAATATTATTACAATATTATTTACAGCATTATTTACAATAGCCAAGATATGGAAGCAACTTAAATGTCCATCAATAAATGAATAAAGAAAATTTGTTGTATATATCTAATGGAATATTGCTTAGCAATAAAAAAGAATGAAATCCTGACATTTGTGACAACACAGATGGACCAAAAAGTGAATAAGTCAGACAGAGAAAGACAAATGATGTATACTTCCACTTATATGTGGACTCTGGGCGGGGTAGGGGTGGGAACAAGACGAATGAACAAACAAAACAAAAATGGACTCATAGAAACAGAACAAACCGAAGGTTCCCAGAGGGAAGAGGGATGGGAGGATGGGTGAAAAAAAGGTGATTAAGAGGTACAAGATTCTAGCTGTAAAATAAATAAGCCATGGCGATGTAGTATATAGCTTGGGGAATATAGTCAATAATATTGTAATAATTTTGCACAGTGACGGTTACTAGATTTAGTGTGGTGATCACATGCAAGGTACATAAATGTCAAATCACTATGTTGTGCACCTGAAACTAATATAATATTGTATGCCAACTATATTTTAATAAAAATTAAAATGATAAATGAAGTAGTGAATTACAAAATAATAGAGAAAATCTGTGAAACCAAAATTTGGTTTCATGAAAATATTAACAAAACTGACAAACCTTTAGCTGACTAACCAAGAAAAAAAAACAAAAACAGAAAACTTGTTACAATTATAAATGAAAGAGGAGAGATTATACCAATTTTACAGAAATGAAAAGGATCATAAGTAAATACTATGATGAATTACATGACAACAAATAAGATAACCTAGATGAAATAGACAAATTGCTAGAAATATACAATGACTCATTGAGAAATAGGAAATCTGAACAAACCAATTATCAGTAAAGAGGCAGAATCAGTAATCAAAAATTTCCCAACAAATTAAAAACCAGGACCAGAGAGTTTTCCTGGTGAATTCAACCAAACATTTTAAAAAGAATTAATGCCAATTCTTCTCACACTCTTCCAAAAATTGAAAATGAGGAAATACACCCCAAACTCATTTTATGAGACTAGCATTACCCTAAAACCTAAGCCAAATAAGAAAACTATAGACCAATATCCCTGATGAATATAGATACAAAATTTATCAAAAAAATACTTGCAAACAAAATTCAAAAGCACATTACAAGGATCATGTACTGTGGCCAAGTAGGAGTCATCTCTGTATGCAAGGATGGTTTAATATATGCAAATCAATAAATGATACACCATATTAATAGAATTAATTATAAAAATCACATAATCATCTCAATAGATGCAGAAAAAGCTTTAGGCAAGATTCAACACCTTTCATAATAAAAACACTCAACAAATTAGAAATAGAAGAAAGTTATGTTAACATTATAAAGGCTATATATGGCAAGCCCACAGCTAACATCATAATGGTGAAAGACTTAAAGCTTTTCCTCTACAATCAGGAAAAAGACAAGGTTGCCCACCCTAGCCACTTCTACTCAGCATAGTACTGAAAGTCCTACCCCAAGCAATTAGCTAAGAAAAAGAAATAAAGAGCATCTAAACTGGAAAGGAAGAAGTAAAATGAGCTCTGTTCATAGATGACATGATCGTGATCTTATATGTAGAAAACCCTAAAAATTCCACTGAAATACTGTTAGAATTAGCAAACAAATTCAGTAAAGTTGCAGGAAACAAAATCAGCATACGAAAATCAGTTGCATTTCTGTACACTAAAAATGTGCAATCCAAAAACAGAAATGAGGGAAGAATCTCATTTACGATAGCATTGGAAAGAATAAAATATTTGGTAATAAACTTAACCAAAGAGGTAAGAGACCCGTACACCAAAAAGTATAAAATATTGCTAAAAGAAATTAAAGAAGACATACTATGTTCATGGATTTGAAGAGTTAATATTGTTAAAATGGTCATATTACCCAAAGCAATCTACAGATTCAGTGTAATTTTTAACAAAAGCCCAACCTTGTTTTTACAGAAATAGAAAAAAGCAGTTCTAAATTAATATAAAACCACCAAGGCCCCTGTTAGCCAAACCAGTCTTGAAAATAACAAAGCTGGAGGCCTCATACTTCCTGATTTCAAAACATATTACAAAGCTGTAGTAATCAAAGCAGTATGGTGTTGGCATAAAGACAGACATATAAAACAACAGAATAGAGATCTCAGAAATAAACCCAACTAATCTTCAAGAAAGTGCCAAGAATATATAGTGAGAGAAAGATTATCTCTTCAATAAATTGTGTTGGAAACTAAATATCCATGAGCAAAAGACTGAAATTGGACCTTTATTTAAACCACATATGAACATTGCATAGATGGAGGTATGAACAAAACTATCTCCATCTTTGTGTCTTGTCATGCTGTGACCTTTGACCAATCTCACTGTCCTTAGTAAGCATCTCAAAGCTTGCTAGTTGATGATTATCTGTGTTCCTTAAAATGTAGCCATAAATATTTTTGTTAGTTATAGCCAGAATGGCATGGCAACTGAAATAAATATCAAACTGGTAATAGTATCAGTAGTGGCCCCTGGTGCTACTGCATTCTTTGTCCCTTTGTCTTGTTAATCATTAGCACACAAGTTATACTAACAGGAGTCTGATAATGGAGAATAATTTGCACAAAACTGCTGGGCTGTCTGTCCACTCTGGCCCAATCTTCCCATAAGTAAATTACCCTATAATACATTATAATACATTATATATATATGGAGTTGCCGCCTTCGTCTTTCAGTCTGAAGATACCTTGTTGTTACAGTAGCCATTACACCTTTGTCAGACAAACATCAATTCAAGATGAATTAAAGACTTAAATGTAATACCAGAAATTGTAAACCTAGAAAAAAACACAGAGGAAAAGCTTCGTCACATTGGTCTTGGCAATGATTTCTTGGATATGATACCAAAATCACAGGCAACAAAAGCCAAAATAGACAAGTGCTGCGCTGCAAAGAAAATAATCAGCGGGGTGAGAAGGCAGCTTACAGGATGGGAGAAGATATTTGCAAACCATGTTATCCAAAATATAAGGAACTCCCACAACTTAACAGCAGAAATCTACAAATAACCCAATTTAAAAATGGGCAAAAGACTTGAATAGATATTTCTCTAAAGATGACATACAAATGGACAACAGGTATTTGAAAAGATGTTCAGCATCATCAGGGAAATGCAAGTCAAACCAGCAATGAGATATTCCCTCACACTTGTTAGGATGGCCATTATCAAACAAAACAAAACTAACAAACAAAAACAGAAAAAAACAAGCGCTGGCAATGAGGTGAGCAAATCGGAACCCTTGTGTACTGTTGGTGGGAACATAACATGGTGCAGCCACTACAGAAAACAGTATGGAGGTTGCTCAAAACATTAAACAGAGAACTACATATGATCCAGCAATCTAATTTCTGGGTATTTATCCGAAAGAATTGGAATCAGGACCTCAAAGAGATATCTGCACTCCCTTGTTCATTGTTCACTATAGCCAAAGGGTAGAAATAACCTAAATGTCTACCAACAAATAAATGGATAAAGAAAACATGGCATATACATACAATGGAATATTATTCAACTTTAAAAAATAAGAAATTCTAGTCATATACTACACCATGGTAAACCTGGAGGACATTATACTAAGTGAAATCAGCCAGTCACAGAAGGACAAATACTGCATGATTCCACTTATATGAGACATCAAAAGTAATCAAACTAATTGAAGCAGAAAGTAGAATGGTGGTTGCCAGGAGCTGGGGGGAAAGGGGAAATGGGAAGTTGCTGTTCAGTGGGTATAAATTTCAGTCATGGAAGATGAAAAAGTTTTAGAGATCTGCTCTGCACCATTGTGCTTATGGTTAATAAGACTGCAATGTAATGATCACATTATATGTTTTACCATAATAAAAATAAAAGGATATATGCTCTTAACAATTTACAAAACAAAAAACGAATCAGTTTTCTCTGCATTCTCCACCAACCTCAGCTCAGAAACTCTAGGCAGGTCTGGCTTGGTCTCAGAACATCATTCTCCCAGATGTCTAAAGTTCTTTTACTTAGCATTATTTTTTAACAAAGTTTTTATCATACACTTTATACTGACCACACAAATAAGTCGGATAGAGATATAACAGACCCACAGATTTCTAAGCACAGAAGCCCAATTCAGTCCTTTTGTATGTTTTGTAAAATGGGCCACAATGCTCCACTCCTTCTGTCATCCTACCCTTGGGATATGACTGCCATTAGGAAATGAAGTCCATTTCCCCATGACCTGAAGCTGGACTGGCCATGTGCCTTGCTCTGGCCAATAGGATGCAGTGGATACGATGTGTTCATTCTGCTCTCCCTTCTAGGACCCTGCCACCAACACAAGAACAAGCTTGGGCGGTCTCACTGAAGGGGCTAACCTAGACCAGCCAGCCCCCAGCTGGCCTGGCAGCTGACTGCAGACACTTAAGTGAGCCGAGGTGAAGTACAAGAAATCTCCCCACATGTGGCAGACACCTTTGTTTCTGCCTTCCCAGCACCCACTTTCCCTGCTTCTGGGAATAATACTGACATTTTACTAAGGAACAACCTTCTCTCTCTTTCCAGAAATGTAGGTTGAATATAGTTGACTCTGCCCTTGGCTCCAGAGGTGGGCACATGTCCAAGCCTTGGCCATTCAGAGCATGCCTCCCCTGGCCATTGACTGGTTCATGATGCCACCAGAGCCAGTAAAATACAAGTCAAGGACTTATGTGAAAACTGCTGGTGAAGCACTCCCCTTTCAATGAGAATGTTAAAAAGACAAAAATTTAGACCAGAGCTACTGTGCAGCAAACTTGTCATTATGAGGAGAAATCCTACCCCAGAATGAAGCAACAGATGGTGACAATGTTAATGACATAATTTGAGCCTCTGGAGCAGTCAACTATGGCTAAAGAAAGCTATGGTGGACGCTGGACTTTAATTTTTGGGGGGCTTTTTTGCTTAAACCAGATCGAATTATTACTATTGCTTATAAGATGTTCTAATACATTCCACGTCCTTTCCTTTATGCACTGTTAAATGGCAAGCAGAACAATTCATATGAAGTTGAAGAACAGGTAAACTAATCTATGATGATAGATTGTCCATGGGGCATGGGGTCACTGACTAGAAAGGGGCAGGAGAGAAACTCCTGGGGTGATGCTGGTGTCTATCTTGATTAAGATATAACCTGTATTACATATGACATATATAACATAATCTATATATTATATATGATACAACTTGTGTGAGTTACACAAGTTAAATCAAAGCTTACCAAGCAGTCCTCTTAAGATCTGTGCATTTCACTGTATATAGTTATACATCAATTCTCAAAATATTACAATCATGATTCCTTTACTCCCCAATACATGCCTGATGGGGCCACTTGTAAGGTTAGATTCATCTGCTCAGGCCTAACCTTCCTGTTACCTTTCACCCCACACACCTTGGCTTTCACTGGGAGTGTTGGGACTTGTGGCAGTTTTAAAATAGAGCCATACATTAGCTGAGGGGTGGGTCTCAGCTCCGCCACCCCTGCCCTTGAATCTGGATAGGCTCGTGACTGTTGAGTCCAATCAAGTCAGTGGCAGCAATGTGATGAGACTTTCTAGGCTGAGTGATGAAAGGCGTTACTACACTTGCCTTGTTTGCTGGCATTCTCACTCAGCATCGTGAGCTGCTACAGAGAAAAGTCCAAGTCCCCAAGCCTCTGTATGCAGGTGCCTGGTCAGCACTGCCAGGAAAGCAGCTGCCAGCCTTCTTGGCCCAGGCATCAGCCATAGCAGTGAGAAGCCAGCTAGCAGTATTAGATCCCTACCAAGCTGTCCCAGCTCCCGCCAGTCCTCTGACCTATAGCCACGTCTGCACTTGAGAACCCTTTCTGGATCCCTGACCTGCATAATCCATGAGCATAACGAATGGTGGGGATTTCCTGCCATTCAGTTTTGGTATGATGTGTGACCCAGCCTCAGACACCTGTGATGGGACCCATACACTCCTGGCCTTACCTCACAACGTCCACTGATGCGGCCCCTGACTTGAAGAAATCAGTGGAGTCTTCCACCTCCAGGACATTGGGGAGAATTCGCTTCCAGGCATTCTGAAAAATAGGGGAGCTGGGAGCAGCTGTCATCCAAATGAGAGCGGCCCCTGACATGTGGATAGACAGCCTGGTATCAGGCTGGGCTCTTGGTCTACTCCGAGGTATAGCTGCTTTTAGGAGCCTGAAGGTCCTAGAGTGACCAGCTCCTGGGAAGGAGAAGATGCCACAGCCCAGGGACACTTGGTCGCTGTCCTCACATCCACCTCATCTCAACCCCCAGCTTCCCTGGGGTCCCTATGGCAGTCCAAGGGTGGCAGGAAGATGAACATGCAGGAGCTGAAGGTGTGGCTTGGGGCTGGGAAAGCAAGGCCCAGCTCCTTCTGAGCCTCCCTCACTCCTGGCCTCACCTTGGTGTTATTGTCTAGGTTTGAATATCCCCAGTGTGACACTGATGTGTGGGTGTTGCAATGTGAAAAGAAGAGCAAAATGGGGGGGGCGGGTAGTTCTGTGGGTGAAGACAAAGCACACAGGTGAGGCTCAGGAGGCCTGGGTCTTGTCCTTACTGAGTGGCTAGCTGGTTCTGTATCTTCTGTCTCCAGACCTGTGGAGGGCAATGGTGCCTGCCAGATGGCCTAGTGGGTGAGCATGGAAAGAGCAGTGCAACTGAATGGGCAGCACCCATCCAGTCTCCTAAGAAGGCTGTCTGGTAGTCAAAATGGAACGACTGTTCTCTGGGCAAGCTCCCAGCCAGACCTGTCAGGACAGGAGCTGGGAAGGGCCTCAGGCTCCAGGCCACATCCCGTTGCTGAATGTGGAGTTGGCAGGCCCAACTATGACCAGCCTCCCATGACGTCTAGCCCAACCTTTATCTGGACCCCTCTTTTTTTCTTAGAAAGGTGTCATGGATCTACCCTTTCCATCCTCAATGTGATCATCAACAGACATAGTGAACTAATCTCTACCACCACTCGATTGCTGCCTGCCTTCCACACCTCTGCCCACAGGCAACACTCTTCCCTGAACCCCGAGCTCATATTTAAATCCTGGGCATCCTTAAGGGGTAATTTCTGTGTCACCTCTTCCCTGAAACCTTCACTGACTGCTTTTCTGGCAGGGGTTACCCTCTTCAGACTCATGTGGCCTGGAGTCACCGGTCACCTGCTGGTGTGTGGGCATGCCACCGTACGATGCCTGAAAGATGCACCAGCCCTTATTCGATGTGTGTGGAACTTCTGAGAGGCAGTGCATTCAATGTGTATGGAACTTCTGAGAGGCAGTGCTACACATTCTCTTTAGATCCCAGCTTAATCTCTGACAAGCCATAGAGATGCAGATACCCTATCGATGCCTCTGTTTCCTCATCTGTGCAAGGGGCTAACAGCTGTGGGAAGATTCCTTGTGTGAGGCAGGCTCTTGGAGTACAGAAGTTGCTCAGTAAACTTGGTGTTTGTGACACCTGCAATACTCTACACAGCCTCGGCTCAGGAGAATGTAAGCCTGGGCTGGTTGCACATGACCTGCCCCAGCCCATGGTGGGTGCTTGGTGGGTTCTGCTGAATGGGGAACATGGGTTGACCCCTGCTATAGCCACCAGACTGGACCCTCTCTACCAATACTGATGGACTACAACCACCGCACACTGGCCTTTCCTCCCCGGCCATCTCACCTCTATCCCATTTACCTCCAGGCCATGCATCTCAAAAAGACCCAGCCTTGCTGTGATCAACAGTCTTAATGATAACAATGCTAATGACCAAGAGGCCATATAGGTAGCAGTGGAGGTGAGGACGCCAGCCCCAGCACTGCCCTCATTAGCCATGACTCCACCTCAGCCCATGTTCCTCAGCTAGGAAATGAAGATAATAAAAGCACCTACTTCATGGAGTTGTTATAGTAATTAAATACACCATTGTTTCTGAAGTGTTTAGAACTTGGCATACATACGAACTCTAGAAGTATCTGCTTCTTTTGAGGACAGGCTCATTGCCAACATTTATTGAATTCCTAACAGATGCTACTAAATCGATGCTTTTCATATGCATTCTCTCATCCACCACTTACAACACCCATGGAGGTAAGGTTTATTCTTTCCATTTCACAGATGAAGGACACAGTTACAGCAGCTTTTGACTCAGGTCTAGCTCTACAAACATATGACCTCACCCCTCCCCACGTGCCACTCTATTATAAGTTCCAGAAGGCCAGTTAGTCCAGCTGCCCCTATAACCCCAGGGCAGGCATAGGGCTGGCCCCAGAGAAATTGCTCCAAGAATATTTTGTGAATGAATAG
The DNA here is from genome assembly GCF_000325575.1 of Pteropus alecto. Taxonomy (NCBI): domain Eukaryota; kingdom Metazoa; phylum Chordata; class Mammalia; order Chiroptera; family Pteropodidae; genus Pteropus; species Pteropus alecto. The sequence goes on from NW_006435779.1 coordinate 329,536, forward strand.
GCTTTTTTTTTTTTAAACAGACATTCAAAAAGTTCAGCTTCCAACTAAGGAAGTTCTTGGTGCCCTCTGGAGCAGTGCAAGCTCCTTGTGTCCCTCTCTTATTGAGTTCTGCCATCTGCCCTTGTCATCAACATCCACAGTTACCAACGTGGCCTGGCCCTCTTCTTTCCATCATGACCTTCCTCCCTGGACTCCTCCCCTCTTAGGCCCTCACATTTGCTGTTCCTTCTCTCTCATAGGTCTTTCCCCAGATATTCTCTCTCCAGTCAGGTCTCCACTCAAGCCTTCCCCTCCTCCCACATAGGGAAGCCTTCCCTGATTATTCCTTCTAAAGTTATCCCCCAGCCTCCAGCGACCTCGTTCCTATCAACTTGTTATTTCGCTCACAGCACTTCTCCCTGTCTAAAACTATTCTGTTAATTTGCTTAGTTGTTCATTGGCTTTCCTCTCCATGAGAGGGGATACTTCACGATAGCAGGAACAGTGCTTATCATCACATTTCTAGTGTCTGGCTTAGCATCCAACTTTTGGTAGGAGCTCAATTAGTATTTCTTAAATAATAGTTGAATACATGATTGAATGATTGAATGGCTGACAATCCACTCGACATCATCCATTCAATAAGACTAAGTATCATTATTACCATGCCTTTCAGGGAGAGGGTGATGGGGGAAGCAGGGAGGCCAGGAAGAATTTTGGGAAGTGACCACATACGGGACTCAGGTGGAAGAGACTGAGTCTGAGAGAAGGAAACACTGCCCAGCATCATGAAGGGGGAACTGGATTGGAGTCTGGGTCTGCCCGATTATGACACTTGCGCTGGTCATATTGTAAGGTGCTCCTTCTTTGGGAGCCTTTCTGGAAGTGCACATGTTCTATAACGAGATCATGAGCTTGGCACCTGACTCAGCTATTCCAGGGGCTTCTGTTTCATTGGTCCATTGTTGACAATGAATCCCTAGGAGAGTCAAACCCAGCTGGCCAAATCCCAGGGTCCCAGTGGTAGAGGGAGAAGGAGCAAGGGAACATATAAAGCCCCAAGACAGGATAGAACCAACACTATGCCTGGCTAAGGCCAGCACATACATCAACAGAAAATGTGCACAGCCTGACTCCAGTGAGTGTGATTCACAAAAACATGTGCAATGCAGGACCTGCTCAACCAGACAGTAGCCTTGAAGTGGTCTCTTACCCGCACAGCCTCCCTGGTGACCAGCTCTGCCTCTGTCAGCTCTAGGGTGTCGTTGTCTTCTCCCCCGAAGAACTTCGAGGCTGGGATCATCTTGCCATCTTCCAGCTGGATGTTCTTTACCAGCAGCTGCACAAGGAAGGATTTTACAGTGCCTATGTTTGCCCTTATGGCAGGGAGGAGAGCAATTCCACAGAGAGCACTGTACTTCATCTCCAACTCTCATCATAAGAAAGGCACAGGGAGTTTCAGATGAATGATGAGGAGAGGAGTTAAGGCTGGGGAGGCTGCTGAGCTCATGCTTACTTTTTCCTATCACTCACCCCACCATGCTCTCGCTTTCTTTTTAAGTGTAATGACTTTATTATTTCTATAAAACTGTTGCTCACTCATTAGACAAAATAACTCAAGCACTATTTTGAAATCCAATTGAGAAAACAACTAATTACCCAGTAGCCCCATTCCGGAAACCCCATGGGAACATCTGGTGAAGGTCATAGACACACCTCTCAGGGCCAGGGATGGGAAGAGGAGCAGATGTATTTATAGATAGAGGAGAACAAGTCTATTTGATAAGAGGTCTATAAGAATGGCATATTCTATACATGCCCTAACAGAACTGGAGCCAGGTTCCCTGCCTGACCCCCACACTGATGCCTTTTGAAGATGTCCTAGAGTTTTCTGTGGGCTAAAATCCAGCCTGACTCAGCTGGGAGTTCCCAAGAAATTCTTCAGCCTAGGGTGTCCACCAAGGCTGCCTCTTTTGCTTTGCTGTCCCTGTGGATATCACAGAGGATACAGTCAGTGCTCCCCACCAGGTCCCTTCCCAGCTGGAGCCTCCATCCTCCAGCTGCTGCAAGGGTGAGCTCTTAGTGGCCTAATTCTGCGCCCCCACCCCCGATGTTGCCAGATAAGCATGGCTGTGTACAGAGAGACCCAGGGGCTATGCCTCATTGCCCTCCTCCCTACTCTGGGGGAGCAGAAACTGAAGACTGAGTGATATAAGGATGCCAGGATATAATCAGCAGATGCAAGTCACACTGCAGAGCCTACCCTGGGATCGGATGGAGGTTGGGCTGCTCCAGAACCCTTATCTTCACTTAGCATTGTCCTCTGTCCTAGCCTGCTTCTGAGTGGTATGTGAATTTCCAGAGTGCTCCTTCTATAAATCATGTGCACAAGATCTACCATCTCAGGAGCTTCTCTTAGGGAATCTGACCCAAGACAGATCTGGTCTTCCAATTGCTTTTATCAATCATAAATATCTAAAACACCCAATCACCATAAATCACAGACATTTACGATAGCCTTGGGGCCTCTGAAGGCAGAGCATGGAAAAGTGGGCACCCAGAGTGAGCTCACAACAGTCCCAAGCAAAGCCATGCCACATAATATCTGGCATCTACACACTGATGCAGCCAAGGGTTCAACATCCATAGGGTTTGTTGAAATTTCCTAATGTGCTTGCCCTGGACATGCCCTGCCTGTCCTCCTTCTTCCCTACCCTTGGTATCTTAAGGCCTAGATCTGCTCAACGACTACACAGAGTAAGTATTAATAGTGGAGTGCTATGGACAACTGGTGAGCCTCAGAGACAGAATTTTAGGGTTTGAAACCCAGACCTTCCACAAATGAGCTTGGGTGACCTTGAATGGGTTATTTAAATTTCTATGCTTCGGTTTTCTCCTCTGAAAAATGGGTATAATACTAATACATATCTTATAGGGTTGTTGGGAGAATTAAATTTAATACATATAAATTGTTTTAAAACTTCCTGGCACACAGAAAGTGCTCTATAAATATTAGCTGTTGTTCTGAGTTACAGAGTCTGCTAATATGAATCAGAGGACAGGCAGGGGACTCCAAGCACTTTAGAAATTTCAACAAACCCTGTGCTATGTATCTGGCATGGCTCCAAGAGTTCTTAAAAGAGAAGAAAACTGAGTCCCAGAGGTTCAATGACCACAGCCAGTGGTGCTTGGCCACTCTGCAGGACTAATACGAGGCCCCAAGTTCTGGGCTTCCTAGAGAGGGCTTCTTCCTGGTTCTGACACCTCCACAGGACACTCAGCTCTGGGTGGGGCACCTGGTCAGGAAGAGCAAGAGGCTAGCCTTCCTGGAACAGGGAAATGGGCAGACCCAGTGGTTGAGGGCGTAGGCTCCTGGAGCCTGCCATTTTATTTTTTCCTGTTCTCTCCAGAGCAGCCAGGGGTCTAACCACGGGGCCAGAACCCTTGGTCGGGAGTGTGTGTAGCCTCGAGCCTACTGTATGAACATGTAACCCACAGCAGCATCATTACCATTCTGTCATCGTTCCCGAAGAGGATCAGTCCTGCTTTTGTGACTACTCCGGGCCGATGGGCTCCCGGGATCGGCAAAGCTTCTCCCTCAGGCACCAGGCCTGCAGTGTTCAATGTTGAGTTGAAAAATGTCAGCTTCTGTTTGGAAACAGGACAGGAAAACCAGAAGGCAGTGGATGAGAAGAGGCCCCCTCTGCTGGCAGCCTAGGCAGGGCTGAGCAGGGCTAGGAAGATGAGGTAGGGGCCAGGGACAGTGTGACATGAGAGTCACAGCTCTAAGGACTCTGCCTCCTGGAGGAGGCTTGAAGGCTTTGGGAGCCCTCAAGCCCTGTGTGCCCCTAAGATCCCTTGTATTGGCCCATGGTCTCAGACTTCAGGTGGACAGACATTAAGAGAAAATCTGCTGAAGGTACCACAGAGTGAAGACACCTGCCCTGAGGATGAATGCAATCACGGGTCAATTTGCAAAGGCTCTTGTGGTTGCAAGCGCAGCAGAAGGACTCCTAGACACAGTTTGGGCCGTTGGTCAGTGGTCAGGGGTTTGGACAGTCCAGGACTTTGTGGAGGACAAGACAACCCTTTGTGGGGCACCTAAGTCCCTGCTCAGGGCTTGTCAGCCCCTGATACCTCAAGAGAACCTGTGAGCCTCAGAGCTCCCTGTTTTCAGCATCTGGGTTGCCTACTGCCCAGCCCCTGGCTGAGCATGCTGCCCCTACTCATCAGGGCCAAGTCAGAGCTGCATTGGGGTCTCTTCGAGCCCAGGGGTGAGAGTTAAAATATTTTACAACCAATACAGTTCAACTCCAGAGTTGCTGCAGGGCCTGGAGGCCTTGAGCTGTCCTGTCCCTTTACCTTTTAGCTACCAGAGGATAGGCAGGTCTCATGGTCCTGGGGGAGGGGCTGAAGTAGCTGGGGGCACTTGGGTGGGGCTAGGGGTAAGGGCAGTGGCTATTTTCCAATCAGTTCAAACATATTTTGAGATTTATAGTCAGTGGGGCACACCAGTACATCCAGCCCTATCCCAGCCACACATAAACGCACCTGCCCACAAGCCTCTGTCCAAGCGCCTGGCACCTTGTCGTTCCCACGGATCCAGTTATGAATCGCCTCTGCTGGCTGCTCCCAGTTGATCTGTAGGGTAGCACATATCTGTTCAGTCAGTCTATCTCGACACTCTGATCATCTGGGTAACACTTCTACTCTCCCCTCTGGCCCTGATGACCCCAGTAGTGGGTGAAGCTCGGGGGAGGAAGCTGGGAAGTCCAGCTTTATCTCAAACACTAGTTCAAGTCCTGGAGCTGGGTGGGGTCTCTCTCTGGTACCCATGCTCTGGGTGCTTTCTGACTCTCAGTTTTTCACGGATTGAATAAATATAAACTGATGGTTTGGGGAAGACAATGTTCTATTGTTAAGATAGCCAAGACTTTACACAGAGCCCCAAGCACAAAGTGCAGGCCCATCTCATAGTGCCCTGTCAACAGCTTTTCCCAGCTTACAGGATTCGCACAGATCCCCATATAGCACCCCATAAGCCATGAGCAGAGATACAGCCCAGAGGCCACCAGACTCTCCAGCTTGTGACAGCTTTGAGGAACTGAATTATCTGTTGTTCCTCATCTTAGAGACTTCTGGAACTACCACTGATATTTTACACACACACACACACACACACACACACACACACTCACAGAGAGAGAGAGAGAGCGCGAGCGAGAGAGAGAGATCTTTTCCTTAGAGATCTGCCTGCCCATTCTTCCTGAAGAGAAACAGGGAAGAACTCGAAATGGACCCTCATCCCTACCTGTCCTGGTGCCTCATGCCTCCCGCCATCTACAGCTTTGTTCATGGTGTCCCTGCTTGGGCAGCCCTGTCTTCTAGCCTTAAACAATTAAAACCTGGTTGCCCGGCCTGAACCCCAGGATGCCCTCTGTACTCCAGCCTGTGCTCGGGTAATCCTCAGAGTAGGCAGAGCCCTGGCACTCACCTTGGCTGTTTCCTTCTTCTGAATGCCTTCATAGGTGGCTCCTTTCTCAGGCTGAGGGATTCTGGGGGCTTTGCCTTCTGCAATCAGCCTCACAGCCTGCACCTGGGGAGGCCCGGGTCCATTAACATTCCTAGACTTAGAATCCTCCCTTTACTCTCATCCCCTGGGTTCGCACTGAGTCTGGACCCTACCCCACACTAACCATACATGTCTGGCATACAACACCACCCAAGAAATATCTCCTGTATGAAGATGGAGCTAGTGCGAATCCAGTTCCAATTTGTACATTGGGCACAAAACCCCGCCCTCTCTACGACACAAAATTTTAAAAGATTGTACAGAAAATCTTAGATTACACAAAATATAAAGTTCTATATAAGTGTAACACATACACAGATTTCCATGTTTTTATCTAAAACTCTCCCTGCCTGGTATGGAGAATGGATTGTGAGTCCCATGATGGATTTGGAAGTCTGGGATTAAGTAGGAAGTTGTTTCTCTGTTAGAAGAAAGAGGAAGGTTGTGGAAGTAAAAATCAAGGCAAGGGAAAAGGACAGCCAAGGAGTGTAGGCACATTGTGAGGGAGAGCCTGGTGGGAGAGCCCCCGGATACCAAGACTGAGAAAAGATGGGAGTGTCAGAAACACCTAAAGCGGGACTGCCCAGTGGAATGTTCTGTGGCAATATACATATTCTACATCTGCACTGTCCAATACAGTGGCCATCAGCCATGTATAGTCCCTAGTGAGTCCCATGTAGCTAGTGAGACTGAGGAACTCAATTTTTAATTAGAATTCATTTAAATTAATTTAATAGCTGTATGTGACTAGTGGCTGCCTTATTAAACAGTGCAGCCTTGAAGGATATTTTTAGTTGTTTCTGTGAGATGTGCAAAGTAACCCCTTCTCGGTCTCTCATATCAAATCTCCAGCAGAGTCTGCTTTGAGTGGGAGAGAATACAAAGAGGCTTCTTGTTTAACACACCAGAAAAATAAAAGGTGGCAATAGACCAGACTGGTTGAGGGCAAGGGGATAGATGACATCTAGGCAACAGTGAGCACTTTTATGTCATTGTTATGTTTATTGCTATTTCCAAACAGTAAATGCTCTCTTCCTGGAGACCTCCTCCTGTCTGACTTCTGCCTGCTGCTGGAATTCGTGAGAATCAGGAATGTGTCTGCCTTTGGCTATCATTGGCTGGACTCCTCCTGGACCACCAACAGCCCCGCAAATACACCAACCCCTTTAGGATCAGGTCGTACCAGGCCTGCCTGCTGTGTCAAGCTCGAGTGTCTCTGATATCAGCCATTCTTGTGTCTTCCTCTGATTACAGAAGCCTCTTTCCTGTGGAGAATTCAGTCTCAAAGACTACAACTGGATCAGCCTTCCTTCCCAAACTGGCCACAGCAAGAAGCATGTGACTGAGGCTAGCCCATTGGAGTACTCCATCATCCTGGCCAGTGATTGGCTCAGGGTGATCACATGACCCCAAAATTGGCTAATCACAGTGTTTTCTGATTTTTTATTAACCCCTTTCCTGTTTAGGAAAAAAAGGGCCGCTTACTGCTAGTATTAATTTAACTTTACATAAACACACTCTTTGAGGCTGAAGTAAATCGGACTGGTTTTCAATGTGAAAATAAAATATAAAAACTGTTCTTGGAGTTATTTCTAAACAGAACTTGTCTCTAATCCTAATGTAACAGAAGTGTATATGATGATCAGTATTTAATAATTTTTTTCGTGTGATAAATTTCAAAGCACAGAACAACATCATGCATAGGAATGCTACATTTTCTAGGATTTGCATTTTCAGTGCTCAAGAATTACTATATTTTGTAAATGGAGATATCACTACTAAAAAGAGAATGTAATAAATAAGAATGATGTCATTCGTTTCCAAAAGTTATCAATATACTAGAGTGATGCGAAAGTAATAATAAAAGCAAGATATTTCCTGACAAACTTTGGGAGCGAAGTTAGGACTATAATCCACGAGTTATCTTGGGTAAATGCTGAAGCCGCAAATGCTGCAGGTGAGTATTCTTGGGGGAAACGGGAAATGGGTTAATAGAGTCTAGGAGAAAGAGGATTTCTCTTCTTCTGGAATCTAGAGGTACAGGACTTGAGCTACCAGTGACTATCTTTCCTCGTATTTGAAGGCAGGAACCTGAGAATGAAACTAAACAAACAGAAAAGTAGAATCACGAAGAAGAAGAAGAGAGAAATAGAATCCTAGCGATATGGTTTAAGCCTCTGAATTAAGCCATGCTTGACACCACCCTCGCCTTTAGTCTTCGCTATTAAATGAGCCAAAAATGTCCTCTTTTTCACTAAAGCTTTTTGAGTTGGGTTTTGTCATTGTAAACAAGAGTTCTGCCTAATACATTCATTACATGTCCTAATTCTGCCTCTTTGAAACCCTGAAATGAGAGTTCTCTCCCTCCAGAATCCTGGAATTATGGGAACAGATTTCCGGCCAGCTCTGAGCAGCAGGCTGGCCTAGAGAGGGTGTCTGAGATGGAGAATCTCTGCAGGCACACGTGGCATGGCCAGCTCCTAATGCTTACCATTCCTTTGATGCCTTCGGGGAAGAGGAAGCGGTTATACAAAGTGCTCACGGTGTCATCTGGAAGGATCTCACACTCCTTCTGGAGCAGAAGGTCCCCAGTGTCCAGGCCATCATCAGCCCAGAAGATGGTGAACCCCCCCTTTTTATCTCCATGGATGAGGGTCCTAGAGAGTAAAAAAGAAACTCTGAGTCTAGCAGGAAGGACCACAGAGAAGGATGTCCTGGGGACACCCTTCAAGGCCCCCACTATCCTCCAGCACACCCTTTTATCCCCCTCACCCCTTGGGAGGATTGATTCCCACTCTGTCAAGAGTGGGATGGAGAAGGAAAATGTTATTTATTGACACCAACCATGTGCCAGGCTTTGTGGTAAAATCCCTATATGCCTCACGTAACTTAATCTTCCCAACTGGTGTAACAGACATTGCATGCCCCTTTTACAGATAAGGAAACTGAGGCCCAGAGAAGTGAAGAGACATTGGCCAGAGATCTGGGAGTCTGAATTCCACCCAGCCCAGTCTGACTGCAATCCATCTTTTCCCAGCGCAGATGTCTCCCCACCCTGACGATTCGTCTAAACTGCCCCACCCACCAGACATATCACTCCATTTATTGTCTTCTTAGTACTTCTCATAATCCATCATTATCTCTTTCCTAGGTGCTACTAGAAGTATGGCTGTGGTTGGAGGTTAGAGCAGGTTTCTGGGGACATCACCTGGGTTGGTGGCACTGGTGGCTTCCTGGGTGAGGCCTCAGGTGAGCCCTTTAACCTACTCTGTCCCCAAGACCCCCACCATAAGATACGAACACCAACTGCTCACTTTGCAATTTACCGTGGAACTGCAGAGTGCTTAGTGATGCCTATCCCCAGTTCTCTTGAACATTCTTGCTGACTAATAACGCTTCACTAATCTGGTGTGTGGATGTCATCTGGCCACACAGGACAGGTACGTGCGTGATGCCTGTTCCATGGTTCCAAAGAAAAGATCCAGGCTAAGGGAGGACAATGATTCAGGCAGATGGGGGTGTTTCTGCCATCTTACCAGTTGATGGCCGTGGCCCCTCGGTGCCGGGGGAGCAGACTCGGATGGTAGATGATAGAACCATGGTGGGGGGCACTGATGACCTCCATAGGGATAAACTGGCTACAGAAGGGCAGGACGTTGAGCTCAGCACCCAAAGCCTGGTATTTTGCCACCACATCAGGCAGAGCCTGCCCTC
>NW_006435779.1:338822-342797 GCF_000325575.1 Pteropus alecto
TGGTGAACTTGAACACTGGCACTCCATCCTTCTCAGCCTCCAGGCCTGTGGGACAAGGAGTGAGAAACCATCCTTTCCTTGCACCCACCCACATATGGCCACCTCTGCCTTCCCAGCCAAGTGACTCCTGCACCTTCTCTCCAGGACTGTCCTTTACACCCTTCCTACTGCCTAGCCAGGCTCCATTGGGCAGCACAGAGGGGACAGCACTAGCCAAGGGTGAAGTTTCAGGAACTGCTTTGTCTGCACTGACTTCTGCTGACCACCAAGATGTCCAAGTGCCTCCCTCTCCCAGATTCCTGCCTGACCCCCAGTGGCTGACCTCTTGCCCTCTTCCACTCCCATAGCCTCACCATACCCATCACCAAGTTACTATTTCTCCACCCTTCTCTCTCTGGGATGGGGTTTAAGACCCTGCAAACTGCATAAGCACTGCCAATGAGGAGTGCTGGAGGGACACTGACAGGCTGGAGGGGGAGAAGGAAGAGAAGAGTGGAGAAGGGGCTTGCTTATTTCTGTGAGCTTCTGTTCTGTGAATATACCCCAGCCTCACTTCTTCACTCCAGAGCAATAGTTGAGTCAGTCTGCAGTTTTCCCAATATCTGCAGAAATAGCTTCAGTGCATAAAACCCCCTCCCACTGGTGTTTGCACTCCAAGGTCTAGGTTCCAGCCTTCACATTCCTTCTTCTGCTCTGTTACCAGCACCCTTGGTAAGCATGCTCTCCTCACAGGTCTGAATTACAGGCTTCCAAACTACAAAGTTTTAGAAGGTATAGCTTTTTGCCCTCAACTTCCCCAGCCTTAGAGGTGGCAGCTGCCTCCTGCAGTCACTACCCTGGTTCCTTCAAGTTCTCTGTTGCTTGCCCCACTTTAGAACCTACCAGACACTTCTTTGTACTTGGCTCTCTGTTAGCACACCCAGTGTCTGGCCCCTGACTGGACCCAACCCACCCTCTAGCCCCCTCTGCCTTTGTACCTTGGTATCCAGGGGTGTTGAGAGAGAGTTAGATCAGTGTGAGCAGACTGGACTATGCTTGCAAAAGCTGTTGCCACTGTGACCAACGGAATACTTCTGCAAAACGTCTGAGGTAAGTTCAAGTAGCAGCCCCAACCAGGCTAGGTGCAGGTCCAAGCTCAGATGCTGGTATCAGCAGTCACTTGGTGGCTGAGGGCTGGGCTCAGGCTATGTCATTGGTCACACTGGACTCAGATCTAAGACTGAGGCCTGGCTGGCATCACGGTGGTACTAAAGCTGAGTCCAAGGTCAGCCTGCATTGACGTCTGGGGAGACTCACAACTCCTTATGAACAAAGGCCTTATGTCTACCATAAGGCCTCTTTTCTAAGCCTGGCCCCATAGTCTGTGTCCATCAGGAGGGTCTCCACATTCTACCATGATGCTGAAGTTCTCAGCTCAGCCAGTGATTCTCAAATCGTGCTTCTCCTAGAGCCAGAGGCATCAGCATTGCCTGGGAACTTGTTAGCAATATAAATTCTCAGACCCCATTCCATTACTCTGAACAGAAACTCCCAGGCTGGGGCCCAGCACTTTGTGTACCAGGTCCTCCCACTGGTGGGGACACAGTGAATACTGCTTGGCATCCCTTTCAAGGCCTGGATGCTAGGATCAGAGAAACTTGGAGTTGTCAGATAATAGGGCCCTGGGTATAGGCTAAGCTTTTCCAAGGCCCTTTTCCAGGATGTAAACTCTACTCCATGATCAGTTGGGAAGGAGCTCTCCACTTTGTTTCAGAAAAGCCAGGCAGCCAATTAGTACCTGAGCAGGATTCAGAGTGAACCATGTATGATTGCCTTTGGTCAAGAATATCCACAGCCCCACAACTTGATCCTGCAGGCTTCTTCTCCCATCCATTGCTACCCACATTCCTAGACATACCCTCTCCCTGTTCCTAGACTACCCACTCACCAAGGGGATCCGCCTTTCCATTCTTGTCTGGGACAGTGAACACCCCTACGATCTCATGACCCTCCTTCTTCAAGTGGCAGTAAACTTCCTGGCCAAACAGGCTCTGTCCAATCACTGCAATCTTCATGGCAGCAAGGCTAGGTCAGAAGGACCTGGGGAAGGAATAAGGTTGTAGCATTAGGCAGGGCTCGATGGCCTCAAGGACACTGGCCCTGATCCAAGTTGGGCAGCTGTATAGTGCCTTGCCTGCCTGCCCCTACCCCACCCTCTCAGCTCCCTTCTGGGGCTCCTTAGTGGCAGGCAACTGCAAAGAGGCTGCCATCGTGAAAGGACCAGAGGAAAAGGTTCCACAAAGGAGGGATTTTAGATACCATTGTAGGTGAGTCACACGGAGACTGTAGAATTAGAGGTTTCTCCTTGAAACCCTCCAAATTGGCATGGAACGCTGGATGTCAAGTTTTCTAGGTGTATTTGAGTATATTTCTTTAACTAACCAGTCTATGACCTCGGTCAAGTCACATCAAGCCTCAGTTTCCTCATTTGTCAATGAGAAAGATTTCACTTGCCTCACATGGCTTTCAGCCTACAAGTGAGGTATATTCCCCTGAGCCAGAAAGCAGCAAGGGGGCCCGGTCCGAGGGCCTATCTACCTCAGCCTTATAGAAAAGGATGTTTGATGGACAGGCCCTGAGGACTGAAGGTAGGGGTGGGAATTGGGAGTCGGGGGGCGGGGGAGTGGGGTGCCACTGGGCTGGCTGAGAAAAGATATGTAGAATGATGTGTGGCTAGATCATGCAAGTTTCTCCAATGTTTGCTCATTCCTCCACCATGCTCACATCTGTAAAACCTATTTGCCTGATACATTTCTTTGAATTGTCCATTTACAAAAATATACATATTTTTTGTAAAATTTTGTTGAAGTTACATGCCTTATACATACAGAAAAATGTACAAATCATAGGTATGTAGCTCAATAATTTTTTACCAACTGAACACACCTTCATAATCAGCAATCAGATAAAGAATTACTTCAGAAGCCCCCCCTGAGCCTATTCCGGTAACTATACTCCATTAAGAGTAACTGGACTTTTAATGTTTTGCCTGTTTTTAAAATATATATATTCCATTTACAAAAATGCAATCATTCATTGTAACATTTTGTGGATTTCCCCCCTCAACATTATCTATATTGTACTATGATCATTCTCGTTGCTGCATAGTATTTCATTATGTGAAAAACAAAACAAAACAAAACATTTATTTATCCACTCTGTTGTTGACTGGAATTTAGGAAGTTCCCAGTTTGAGGCTATTACCAGTATGGATGCTATAAAGATTCTGGGGCATGGTTCTTACTGTATATAAGTACACATTTCTGTAGGGTATGTACCTAGTAGTGGAATTCCTGGGTCACAGCTATGAAAATGTTCAGCCTTAGCAGATTCTGCCAGTTTTCCCAAGTGATCGTACCAATTACCATTTCTATGTGCTCTGCATCATGGCCTTCTGCCTTTTCGTTTCAGCTATTTTGCTAAATCATTGAGGTTTTAATTTGTAATTCCCTGATGACTAATGAAGTTGAACACCTTTTTCTATGTATATTGGCCATTTGTATATCTTTTTGTGGATATTGACTCTTTGAGTCTTTTTTGTTTATTATTTTCATTGGGTGGTCTTTTCTTTACAATTTGCAAGAAGTTTTTTTTTTCAAAAAAAAAAAAAAGTCTAGACTACAAGTCCTTTGTGCGTTGTGCTAGGCCAGGCCCCAGAGGACTGGGAGGCTTTCCCATCCCACCCCACCTGGCCTGCCCTACCTCCCAGGAGCCAAAGGTCCCAGGACTGAACTTTGCCTGGGCTTCATGGACAGGAGTTCTGGTCTTCCCCCCAGCACACCCACCCTGCACTGGGCTGGGAGCTGGGCAGGGCTTGGATATCGGGTGTTGGGGCAGGGGCTGGCCCCAGGATCCACCCAGGACCGCTAAGACACAGGCTCCAGGAGGGGCCTATGCCTCACAATAAAGCACAGATGACGTTTGCCTCGGTGGGGA
>NW_006435779.1:342876-354675 GCF_000325575.1 Pteropus alecto
TATGGTGTGTTTTGATGAATAGAGATCCTAAATTTAATATAGTATATTTTATAAAAAAATTCCTTCATGGTTAGTTATTTTTGTATCCTATTTAAGAAATTTTTGCCCACTCCAAGTTCATGAAAATGTTCTCTTTGTCTTCTAAAATCTTTTTGGTATGTCAAAGAAGCAAATTCTATACAAAGGAGCAAAGATAGTTTTTTTTCAAAAAAGGGTGTTGGAACAACTGAACGTCTACATGAAAAAAAATGAATCTAGACTTTATACCTTTCACAAACATTAACTCAAAACCCATCACAGACCTAAATGTAAAGCATAAAACTAGAAAACTAGAAGATAACACAGGAGAAAACCTAGATGACCTTGGGTACGCAGTGATTTTTTTAGATACAAAAGGGATGATTCATAAAAGAGAAAATTGATGTTAGACATCATTGACATCAAAAACTTCTGTTCTGCAAAAAGCATTGTCAAGAGAATGAGAAGAAAAGCCACAGACTGGGAGAAAATATTTATAAAAGACATATCTGGTAAAGGACTGGTATCCAAAATATACAAAGAACTCTTAAAACTCAATAAGAAATAAAAAACCTGGTTAAAAAATGAGCCAAAGACCTTAACAGGCACATTATCAAAAAAGATATATAGATGGCAAATAAGCATATGAAAATACGCTCCACATCATATGTCATCAGGGAAATGCAAATTAAAACAACAATGGGATACCACTACCCATCTACTAGAATGGCCCAAATCTGGATCACTGACAACGTCAAATGCTGGTGAGGATGTGGAGCAATAGGAACTCTCAATCATTGCTGGTGGGAATGCAAAATGAAACAGTCACTTTGAAAGTCAGTCTAGTAGTTTCTTACAAAACTAAACATATTTGTAATATATAATCCAGTAATCGTGTTTCTTGGTATTTATCCAAAGGAATTAAAAACTTACATGCACACAAAAACCTGCACACAGATGTTTATAGCTGCTTTATTCATAATTACCAAAACTTGGAATCAACCAAGATGTCATTCAGTAAGTGAATAGATAGATAAACTATGGTCCATCCAGACAATGGAATACTATTCAGCACTAACAAGAAATGAGCTATCAGGCTACGAAAAGACATGGAGGAAACTTAAGTGCATATTATTAAGTGAAAGAAGCTGATCCGAAAAGGCTACTTACAATAGAATTCTAACTATATGACACGCTGGAAAAGGCAAAACAATAGAGATAGTAAAAACATCGGCGATTATCAGGGATTGAAGAAGGAGAAGGGATGAATAGGCGGATGAATAGGATTTTTAAGGCACTGAAAATAAAATACTCTATGATATTATAAAAATGAATACATGTCATAATACATTTATCCAAACCCAGAGAATGTACAATATCTAGGGTGAGACTATTGTGTCAATGTGTGTTCATTAACTGCAACAAATGTACCACTCTAGTGGGGGATGTTGATAATGGGGGAAGCAATGCATGTGTTGTGGGAGAGGATATATGGGAAGTCTCTGTACTTTCCCCTTAATTTTGCTTAAAATTGCTTAAAAATAAAGCTTTAATTTTTTATTGAGGTAACATTGCTTTATATCACTATATGTTTAAGAGGTGCAACGTTATAACTCAACATCTATATATACTTCATTGTGCTCACCACCAAAAGTCTAGTTACCATCAATCACCATACAATTGACTTTCTTTACCATTTTTGTCCTCTTTCCACCACTCTTCCCCTCTGGTATCCACCGATCTGTTGCCTGCCTCTGTGAGTTTTTGTTTTTGTTTGTTCATTTCTTTTGTTTATGTTCTTTATACTCCACATGAATGAAATCATACACTGTATTTTTTGTCTACTTATTCCACTTAGCATAATAACTTCAAGATGCAACTTTTTTATGTATGTTGTTTTTCATAGTAGCTGTACTAACTTGCATTCCCACCAACAGTGTGCAAGGGTCCCCTTTTCTCTACATCCTTTCCAACACTTTTTGTTTCTTGTCTTTTTGATGATAGCCATGTTAACAGGAGTGAGATAATAGCTCATTGTGGTTTTGATATGAATTTTCCTAATAATTAATGATGCCGAATACCTTTTCATATGCCTGTTGTTGAGTTGTATGAGTTTTTAAATATTAACCCCTTATCAGAGGTATGATTCACAAATATCTTTTCCCATTTGGTTGGTTGCTTTTCCATTTTTTTGATGGTTTCCTTTGCTGTGCAGAAGTTTTTCAGTTCAATGTTGTCCCATTTGTTTGTTTTTGCTTTTGTTTCCCTTGCTGTTGGAGTTGAATTAATTCACAGAAATATTGCTAAGACTGATGTCAAGGAGCTTCTGCTTATATTTTCTATTTTATGGTTTTAGGCCCTATGGTCAAGTCTTTAATTCATTTAGAGTTAATTTTTGTGTATGGTGTACAATAGTGGTCTAGTTTCATCCTTTTGCATGTGTCTGTCCAGTTTTCCTAAAACCATTTATTGAAGAGACTTTCCTTTCTCCTCTGTTTTTGGCTTCTTTGTTGTAAATTAGTTGTTCATATATGTGTGAGTTTATTTCTGGACTTTCAATTCTGTTCCATTTCTGTGTTTATTTATTCTGTCCCAGTTATCTATCTGTTTTTCTGCCAATACCATACTGTTTTGGTTAATATAGCTTTGTAATGTAGGTCGAAATCAGGAAGTGTGATACCTTTGGTTTCGTTCTTTTTTCTCAAGATGGTTTTGGTTATTTGGGGGTCTTTTGTAGTTCCATACAAATTTTAGAAGTTTTTATTCTACTTCTGTGAAAAATGTTATTGAGATTTTGATTGGGATTGCATTGTATCTGTAGGTTGTTTTAATAATATGGACATTTAAACAATATTAATTCTTCCGAACCATGAACATGGAATATCTTTCCAATTTTTTGTGTCTTCTTTAATTTCTTTCAACAATTTCTTATAGTTTTCAGTATGCAAGTCTTCCACCTCTTTGGTTAAACTTCTTCCTAAGTATTTCATTTTTTTTTGTTGTGATTGTAAATGGGGTTCTTTTCTTAATTTCTCTTTATGATTTTTTCATTGTTAGTATATAGAAATGAAACAGATATTTGTATGTTGATTTTGTACCCTGCAACTTAACTGTATTTGTTTATTGTTTCTAATGGTTTTTTAGTGGAGTCTTTAAAATTTTCCATATATAAAATCATACCATCCACAGATAGTCTCAGCTTTACTTCCTCCTTTCCAATTTAGATGCCTTTTATTTTTTTTTATTGTCTGATTGCCCTAGCTAGGAATTTCAATACTACACTGACTGACAGTGGCAAGAGTGGGCATCCTTATCTTGTTCCTGATCTTAGAGGAAAAGCTTTCAGTTGAGTATGATATTAGTTATGGATTTGTCATATGTGGTCTTTATTTGTAGAGAAACTGTTTCTATGCCCATTTTATTGTGAGTTTTTTTTTTTAATCATAAATGGATATTCAATTTTGTCAAATGCTTTTTGGCATCTATTAAGATGACCATTAATCATATGGTTTTTAGCCTTTATTTTATTAATGTAGTGAATCGCATTGATTGATTTGCAGATGTTGAGCAATCCTTGCATCCCTGGAATAAATCCCATGTGATCATGGTGTATGATCCTTTTAATGTATTGTATTCAGTTTGCAAATATTTTGTTGATAATTTTTTACATCTATGTTCATCAGGAATATTAATCTGTAATTTTCTTTTTTGTGTGTTGTCCTTGTCTGATTTTGGCACCAGGGTAATGTTGGCCTCATAAAATTAGTTTGGCAGTCTTCCCTCCCTCTTCAATTTTTTGGAAGCGTTTGAGAAGGATTGTTATTAAATCTTCTTTGAATATTTGGTAGAATTAACCAGTGAAGCTGTCTGATTCTGGACTTTTGTTTTTTGGGAGTTTTTTGATTACTGTTTCAATATCCTTACTAGAGATCAGTCTCTTCAGAGTTTTTATTTCTTCATGGTTCAGTCTGGGAAGGTTATATGATTCTAAGAATTTATTCATTTTCTCTAGCTTTTCTAATTTGTTAGAGTATTGCTGTTTATAATAGTCTTTTAGGGTGCTTTGTATTTCTGTGGTACCTGTTGCAACTTCTCTTTTGTTTCTGATTTTGGTTATTTGAGCCTTCTCTCTCTTTTTTCTTAATGAGCCTAGTTAAAGGTTTGTCAATTTTGTTATCTTTTCAAAAATCCAACTCTTAGTTTCATTGGTCTTTTCTATTGTCTTTTAAATTTCTATTCCATTTATTTCTGCTCTGATTATTTATTATTTCCTTCCTTCTATTGACTTTGGGCTTTGTTGTTCTTCTTTATCTAGTTCCTTTGGGTATAAAGTTAGATTGTTTATTTGAGATTTTTCTTTTTTCTTGAAGTAAGCCTGTGTTGTTATAAACTTCTCTCTTAGTACAACTTTTTTTCATCCCATAGATTTTGTTAGGTCATATTTTCATTTTCATTTGTCTGCATTTTTATATTTCTTCTTTAATTACTTCATTGACCCAATAGTTGTTCAGTAGCATGTTGTTTAATATTCACATATTTGTGATTTTTCCGGGTTTTTTTTTGTAGTCAATTTCCAATTTCATACCATGTAGTCAGAAAAGATGGTTAATTTGATTTCAAAGATACTTAATAACAAGTTATTTTAAGACACTATAGATTTAATTAGCTAATGTATTATTTAGAAATTTTGTTTTTATGAACATAAGAAAGTTTGGAAATTTTCTTAACCACACGTAATGAATATGTGTGTTCATACACATATAAAAAGGGAATAAGAGGGTAAGAAAAAGGGACATTTCATGTAATTGACTTGGCGTTTCAAATCAGTGAGAGAAGGATGATTTATTCAGTGTTTTGGAAAATAACTAGCAACTTCAAAAAAAAAATTAGAAAATAGACAGGACTTCTAGTTTCCAGTCTGGCATGTAAGGTATTTGGAAGTCATCACTCCTTCACTCCTGTCCTCACAACGAGAAAAAAGCTGAGCAAACAGAACATCAACAACTTCTCTTAGATCCATCAGAGAATTGAGGTCTCAGGGCAAATTGCTGCTCCCCAAATTGGAAGACAGTTAAGCGGATACAGCGAATCACATCTCACTAGGGGAGAAGAATGATACCAAGAAAGAGAAGAATATACGAAGTAGTAATAACTGAGATTTTTTCCAAAATTCAAGACAGAAATCAAAACAGATCCAGGAGGCTCAGAGAAAACCAATCAGGATAAATACCTCCCCTGCCAAAGAAAAAAGCTGCACAAATATATTATATTTAAGCTTCAGAAAATAAAAGACAAAGAGAAAAATCTTGAAAGAAGCCAGCAAGGGTGGAGAGAACCTTACTTATAAATGGACAAGAATAAGGATTATCTTCAGAAATCAAGCATGTAAATAGAGAGTGGAACGAAATGTTTAAAGTATTGAAGGAAAATCTCATCAACCTAGAACTGATTCTAATCTATATCCAGCAAAATTATCCTTCAAAAGTGAAGAGGAAATGAAGACTTTCTCAGACAAACAAAAATTAAAGGAATTTGTCATCAATAAACCTGAGTTACAAGATATCTTAAAAGAAGTTGTTCAAAAAAAGAGTGAGGGTTAAAATTTAGAAACTTGGACTTACACATAGACATGAACAACATTAGAGAGGAAATAAATAAAGGTAAAATTTTTTTTTATTATTCTTAACTGATCTGACAGATAACAATTTGTTCAAAGTAATTATAGCAGCAATATATTCAGTGACTATAGCTTGTGGATAATTGAAATGACAGTAGTGATAATAAAGTATGAGAGGGAGAAATCAGGAATACTCTGTTACAAGGTAATTGTACTACCCATAATACAATATAGTGTTATTTGAAAGTGGACTTAGATTAATCATAAATGTATATTACAAACTTCAGAGCAACCACTTTAGAAAAGCAAAAAAAAAAAAAAAAAAGAGTAAAATTTGTATGCTAAGAGAGAAAAAAATTGAATTATATAAAATATTCAGTTAAAATCAGAGAAGTCAGAAAATGAATAACAGACCAAAAAGAAAAATATAAAATAAAAAAACAAAAACAAAGGCAATAGGTAGAAAACAATAATAAATATGTTTGATATTAATCCAACTATATTGATAATCACTTTGAACATCAATGGTCTAAATACACCAATTAAAACACAAAGACTATCACAGCGGATAACAAATCAAAACCCAACTATATGTTGTCTATAAGAAACCCATTTTAAATATAAAAACACAGATATATTAAAAGTAAAGAGATGGAGAAAGATATATCCTCATATCACTCATCAAAAAGAAATATGTAACTCTATTAACTTCAAAAAAAATACTTTGGAGCAAGGAAAGTTATTAGGATCAAAAGAGATAATACATAATCGTAAAGGGTTCGGTTCTCTGAGAAGATATAACAATCCTTCATGTGGATATACCTAACAATAGAGAATGAAAATATGTGAAGCAAAAACTGATAGAATTGCAAGGTGAAACAGACAAATCCACTAGCATAACTGGAGACTTAAACCCCTCTATCAATCCCTGCTGAGAGATCCAACAAGTAGGAAATCGGTCAGGACATAGGTGAACTGAACAGCACCATCAGTTAGCTATATCTAATTGACGTTTACAGAATACTACATCCAACAACAGCAGAATATACATTCATCTCAAATTCACATGGAATAGTCACCAGAATAAATAATAAAACACACTCTATCAGATTTCAAAGAATAGAAATCATACAAAGTATGATCTGAGACCACACTGGAATTACTAGAAACCAATAACAACAATACGTGGGTCAAAGAAGTCTCAAGAGAAATTTTTAAATAGTTTGAACAAAATGAAAATGAAAATATAACTTAACAAAATTTGTGGGATGCAGCTAAAGCAGTGTGTAGAGGGAATTTATAATATTAAATGCATATATTGATAAAGAAAAATATTTAAAATCAATAAAATAACCTTTTGCCTTAGGAAACTAGAAAAACAAGAGAAAATCAAATCAAAAGTAAACAGAGAAAAAGAAATAACAAAAACTAGTGCAAAAATCAAGAAATCAAAAACTGTAAATCAATAGAAAAAAATAACAAAACTAAAAGAAGTTTCTCTTGAAACATGAATAAAATTGACAAGCCTCTAGCCAGACTAACTAAGAAAGAAAACAGAGAAGACACAAATTACTAATATCAAAAATGAAAGAAGTGGCATTACTACTGATCCTTGGTCATTAAAATAATAAAAAGAATAAAATAAAACCTAAATAAATGAAGAGGTATCCCATACACATGGATGGGAAAACTCAACATTGTCAAGACACCAGTTCTGTCCAAACTGATCTATAGATTCAACACAATCCCAATCAAAATCCAAAGGGAATACAAAGCCATATAAGTATACTCACAAAGCAAAGACTAAAAAAGAATGTTTTTTAAACAGTTGTGTTCAGTTATTAAAATTTGGAGATATATTTTCTTTAAAATATGAACACATGATTTTGCAATAACAAGGGAAGAAAATAATAGCTCAGTGATGAAATGAATTTAAAAATTGCAAACCTCAGAAACATAATCAAGCTTTTAAAATGTTTGTTTCAATATGATTAGTAAAAAGTTATTAATTAAAACATTATAATAAAATAAGTCTATCAAATATATTCCCTTGGAGAATGTTCAACTCAAGTTTTACATTTTTACCCTTTCTAAAAGAATCGCGCATTGATGATTACCCCAAATCAAAAGAAAAAAAAAGTGCACAATGTGAACTGCTTTATCTAAAAGAATCCAATATAAAATGAATATAAATATAAAATGAATCATTCTATCTCTGCAATTAAAAAATTCTTGCTTACATTATAGTGCAACCATAAATCATATACTCTTCAGATAAGAATGATTATCATGGCAAAGCTTAAAGATGAGATAGAAAGATAGAGAAAGAGAGACAGATAGATATACAGGCATGCAGAATATATACTACAATTGTAAGTAACCATCAACAAATAATAAAGTTTTAAAAAATTTAAAACTTCTGCTCTGTAGAAGACACTGTTAAGAGAATGAAAAGAAACCAATGATTGGGAAACGCTCTTTGCAAAACACATATCTGATAAAGCAACTGGTATTCAAAATATACAAAGAATCCTTAAAACTCAGCAATAAGAAAACAAACTACCCAATTAAAAAATGGGGGAAAGACTTGAACAGACCTATCATCAAGAAGATATACAGATGGCAAAAAAGCATAAGAAAAGATGCTCAACATCATATGTCATGGGGGATTGCAAATTAAAACAATGATGAACTACTTATTGAATGACTAAAATCCAAAATATTGACAACACCAAGTACTGATAAGGATGTGGAGCAACAGGAACTCTCATTCATTGCTAGTGGGAATACAAAATGGTAGAGCAACTTTGGAAAATAGCTTGGCAATTTCTTACAAACCTAAACATACTCTTTCCATATAATCCAGCAATCAGTCTTTGGTATTAACTTAACTGAGTTGAAAATTTATGTCCACACAAAAACCTGCACATGCAAATTTATGGCAGATTTGTTCATAGTTAATAAAACTTGGAAGCAACCAAGATGTCCTTCAGTGTGTGAATGGATAAATAAACCATCCAGACAATGGTATGTTATTCAGTGCCAAAAAAAAAAATGATCAAGCCACAAAGAGACATAGAGAAGGCTTAAATGCATGTTGCTTAGTGAAAAAAGCTAATATTAAAAAGTTATCTACTGTATGATTCCAACTATATGACAGTCTCAAAATAGAAAAACCAGGGAGACAGTAAAAGATCTGTGGTTGCCAAGGATTTTAGAGGAAAGGGAGGAATGAACAGGTCGAGCACAGAGATTTTTTTTTTTTACAGTAAATAAACCATTATCTACTGTAATGGCAGATGCAGATCATAGTACATTTGTTAAAATCCAAGAGTGAATCCTAATGTGAACTGTGGATTTTAGATAATATAATGTATCAATATTGGCTTACCAAGTATAACAAATGTACCAGACTAATGCTAATGGAAGATGTTAATAATGGGGTGGGGGGCATGGCGGAGGGAGTGTATGATAACTCTCTGTACTCTCTGCTCAGTTTCTCTGTAAACTCAAAACTGTTCTGAAAAAATCTATTAATTTAATTAATTAGACAAATAAATAAATAAATAAAATCGAGCTCTATAGCTTATTCCTTACTACAACATATAGTTCAACTGTGTTAAAAATAAATATTTAAAATATTAAATATAAGAAAACATTAAAGTATTAGAAAATACTGGTAAATATTGCACTATACAAGCCTGATACTAAAAGAGAAATTTAAAAGAAAGCATGTAATAACCTTTCATACATGAAGAATTTAGATGTCTCTGTAGCAATTTAACAAAATAAAATTGCTAATAGACAAACAAAAACAAGTAATAAAAAAATGAAAAATAAAACAGAAGACTATTTTTCTCCTATAAAATTGGAAAATATGTAAAGCAATATAAATATTCGATGTTGGCTAAGCTATGGGAAAATGGACAATCTCATGTACCACTGATGTTGGTATATGATAAATGGATAATTTGAGGCATTGGTAAATTGGTGCAATAAACATAAAAATCTTAAAAATAGTTATTTTCTTCTGACTCAGCAATTTTACTTCTAAATTATGTTTGAACAAGCAAATAAAGACATGAATATTTTAACATAATGACACATTAACTCTGTGTAAGCAATGCAACAGTTAGAAATGACAACATAATCTGCTTCATGCCCAGGAATTATAAACCAAAACACCCCAACAATAAACACACCACTATAATTTTTTAAGGCACATATGCAAGTGCCTATGTTCGTGTACTTGCAAGGTAAAAGCCTGAAGGATTCACACAGAAATGTTAAAAGTCACTGGATAGAGTTTTGGGGGTCTGAGTTGTTTTTGCTTTGTTTTTGATGACATTATCTTTTCTTCTGTTTGTTTCTGTTTGTTTTTCCTACACTGGGCATGTATTCCACATCGAAAAATAAAGGGGTACAAAACAGACTCCTTGGAAGCAGTAAGGTAGAGTCAGGCAGCCATCCAGTGGGGTTGTTGTGACAGTTGAGGAGCGGTGGCCCTTGACCACAGAAAGATCAGGTGCAGTGAAGGGGAGGAGCCAGGAAGAAGAGACTACAGAGCCCCACGTGAGCAGCCTGGCAACCTCCCAGCCAATGCCTCATTTTTGAGTTGGCACCGCTCAGTGTCCTTGCCACAGGCAGTGCGTGGGAAGCTGTGGGGCAGCCCTGGCAGCCATAAGGCTGTACTTACTTCCCAGGCCTCCTAACCCCAACTCCCATCCAGGACTGGCTCCCCAGGACCCAGCTATCAGACCCTGTCTGAGGGGGAGCTGTGAAGTGCAGGAGCGCAGCTCTGGGTGACTGGTCACTGGTTGTAGTCCTAGGATCCACCAGGGAATGTAGCTCTAGGAGGGGGCAGAGCCCCAAAATGTCCCATTCCTTTAATTGCCCCTTGGAGGCCACAAAGCTGACTCCTTTCCTGCAATCAGCCTGTTCAGCTAGGCACCTGGCAGGCAACACAGTTGTCACTCCCATAGCTGGGGTCCCCTGAGAGCGTGTCTTTCTTAAGGTCCTGGGCACAGAGGACAGGCTGCAGTGCATGCTACCGAGGCCACCAGAGCTGTAGACCTAGGTTCATCCTTGGAGAATCGCCTCCATCTCTGAGCTTCATGTCTCCCAACATTGTTGCAAAGGTTAATAATCAGTCAGTTTTCGCAGAGGGTCTCCTAGGGCCAGGCATGCTGCATAATCTCATGTAATTCTCAAGCAACCTTAGAAGATAGGTGTTATTATTTACCGCCCCTGCCAATTTCAGCCAAAGAAATTTAAGATTCAGAGCTTAAGTAACTTGCCCAAGGTCACAGAGTAGGGGGAATGGGGAGGGGCTCCAAGCTCCACAACTCTTAACCCCAAGTCTGAGAATACTCTGTCGGTATCTAAGGATTCTTGCCTTTCTTAGGCAGGTGGCAAATGACGATCCCGGACAGGTACGAGGTGGGGGGAGGGTCTTGGCTCTGAGTAGGGCAACCCCGAGAACCCTGTTGTGGGGTCCTGCTGAGGCTCCAGGATCCAGGCTCCTCTTGCACAGGAACGATGCGGCGGCGTGCGGGGGAGCTTTCCCAGTCTCAAGAATGGGATAAGGGACTTAGGAAAGGGGTGGATGGCTTAGGGGCACCCATATTACCTTCCATTTGTCCCCTTTTCTCTCCAAGCCTCAATTTTCTCTTCTGTAAGCCAAGCCTGTAACACCTACTCCACAGGATGGTGCCGGCTCCTTTAAGCGTCCTGCCCTCTCTGCCCAGCCACCTGTCGCCGTCCTTTAGCCTGAAGATCTCAGGCAAGGCTGGAGGCTCCGCTGCCTCAAACGGAACCCCGGATCCGGACCCCAAGACCCACGTTCCTGTAGTGAAGCTCATGGAGCCTCCGGAACCCCCATAGCAAGCTGGGACAGCCTGCCCTCCTCAGGGGGTCTGGGTGCGCGGGGACTCACCGAGTGCGGAAGGAGTCGCAGGCGTCACGGGACAGAAGGGACCTCTGAGAGCCTTGGCCAGGAAACTGGCGCTGGCTTAGGCTGGCCATGGGCGGTGGAGAGGTGGGGCCGGCCCCGGCCAGTCCCGGGAGCCACGGCCAAGGCCAGAACCGGGGAGGGGAGAGGCGCCAGGCGGAGGCGAGAAAGGCGGGGACGCTGGGCGGATAGAAAGTCACTCTGGGCGCGGGGC
>NW_006435779.1:354866-376090 GCF_000325575.1 Pteropus alecto
TAACTGTGAGACCGAGGCTGGATGCATCACTCACCTCCTCTAGGCCTGCTTAGGTTTATAAAGAAGACTTGCTACAGACCCTTCCAGAATTCACAGGGCTTTGAAAAGGCCCAAGGGTCATGAGGTTACTTGCAAGGCTGGGTTAGTAAGAGGAAACTCACCAAACCGGGTAATTTTCACTCACTCACTCACTCAAAAATAATGTGCCAAGCTCCTACCCTGTACTGTGGACACGGTGCAGAGCCAAACAAGATCCTTGCCCTCTGAACTTCCATGAACCTTGGAGAGGCAGTAACTTTGTATCTGGGTATGTATCGGGGGTTTCTGCCTACCTAGAGATCATCTCTCCTTTCCAGGCAATTACCCTTCTCCTAGTGCTCCCCTCTGTCTAGTCTGGATACCACAGACCCCTCTCCTGGCTCTTAATCTGACCAATCCTTAATCTCAGGCAGGGTTATCTGTTCCTCTCCCTGCCAAGGAAAGTCAGGGAACAAAAGAATACAGAGAAGAATAAAGCTGCCAACTTCCAGCCTTTGTTCAGGTGGCTGCTTCCACCTGTAATGCCCTTCCTGTCATACTTGAGGCTGGACTTCTCTTTGTCTTCCTAGCCTTAATTCTTTTGACTCTGAGTTCCAGCCACCTGGACCTCTTATTCAGTGCCTGAACACATCAAACTTGCTCCATCCTTAGGGCTGTTACACTGGCCAGTGAGGAACATTCTCTATCAAATACTACAGAGGCACGCCCTCTCTTGTCTTCACATTTCGGCTTTCATATCAAATATCTGATGCAACATCTTAGAGAAGCTGTTCCAGGTTACACAGTCTAAAGAAGTCTGTCAGCCACTATCGCATAACCCTGTTATATTTCCTTCACAGCACTTACTGTATGTCTGAGATTTTTTTGTTCATTATTTGTTTATTATCTGTTTCTACCACTATACTCTAAGCTCTTTGAGGGTAGGAAACTGGTGTGATGTATTCACTGTTGTATTCCTAATACACGGTGATGGCACATAGTAGATGCTAAATGTGTGTTGAACATGTGTATTATCCCACATGCCAGGATAAACACTCAAGATTGAGATATCTCTACTGAGCCCTCTAGCCCATTCTCAGGAACTGTCTTTGTTCTTTCTGCTCCAGCCTCCAGGTCTCCTGGCTGTCCTTCATGTATATCAACCTTCTTGACTCATGAACTTTCCATGGGCTATTCATCTTTTTCCCCAAGGGAACCCCATTCACATTTCAGGAGATTCCTACTTAAATGTGACATCTTCAGGGAAGCTTTTCCTTTTCATTCGCTAGAGCAGATTCTTCATTATATGACCACAGAGGGTTTTTTAATTTTCCTTCATGCACCCCTCTTGATTATAATTTTATCATGGCTCCTGGGATTATTTGATTGACATGTCTTACCCACTAGAACACGAGGGCAAAGACTACTTTAGTCTCAGGAATTCTCTAACACTTAATATAGTGCCTTGTGTTCAAAAGGTGCTCAATAAAATTTGTAGGATAAATTACTAAATGTCAGGAGCCTAGAATGGGAAAGTAGTGTGAGCAGAACGTTGAAGCTGGAATGGAGAAGGCAGAATGAGAGGCGGTAGCAGGAATCACCTAAAGAATGACTTGCAGATTGGACACTCCAAAAAGATGTTAGAAAATCAGAAAAGACCCCATAGTCTTAGGGGGTATAAGGAGCAGGAAAGGAGAGAAGTTTAAGCAGAAAGTTTAGCAACACTGCCACCTGCAGTAACATGGAAAGTAGAAAAACATGCCAGATGGACTAGGTAATCTGGCTAAGTAAATTTCCCAGCAGAATATTAAAGGTGCTTCTTGGCTTCTTTTTACTGGATATACTAAAATGTGAGAGACAAGAGATATGCCCTAAGAAGAACTGTTAAATAAAAAGAGACCTAAACTTGCTGGTTTTGAAAATTCTCAGGTTCTCCGAATGTTAAATAATGCTAAAATTAATAAACGAATTCCAAGTAGAGATGCAATCTGGGTCCATGCCAGGAAAAGATGGTCTAAAGATGAAGCTAAGGATGTGACTGTAAAATCCTTTGTTAAGTTCTCGAAAAAAATCAAAAGTGGCATCTTAAAATATTCAGTTAAACAGTAGGACTTCCGAGAAGCTAAGTTGTCATTCAGCCAAAGCCCAAGGTAGAGAAAGGCTTATCTCAAAAAGATGCCAGTTGTCTAAAGGAGTGAATCTCGGTAAGATTCACAGAAGACACACAAAGTTTTTAAAAGAATTATATTGATAAAATAGTGCCAGCTTGAAGCTTGAACTGAAAGGATCAGAGATAGTATAAAATGAAGAGAGACTTCTGGAACACCACTCTGCCCCAATTCTACTGCAAGAAGCAGCCCAAGAAAGCACACAGATGCAAACATGGGCTAGATTTCATGGAAACAAAAAGACAACTTGAGGGCAGAACAGAGTCCAAGGTTGAAACCAAGAGTATGGAGAGGCCAGAGTCAATCTGAATTCCAATCAAGGAACTTCTAACATCTGACCAGCTGGACCTCAGAATCATCAGACTCAGTTCCCTAGCGACACCCATTTGCTTCCCATCCTTGTCCCTTTTGAACAAGAATATCTATAGTGGTCATGCTATGCTTGTCCCAATATTGTGTGTTGGAGTGGCAGAGAACAAGAGTGCAGACAATTTGTCCCTGGAACTCACAGGTCTACAAATTGAGGGTGACTGTACTCAATGAGGTGCACTGAAGGAAATCTACCCAAGGAGATTCTTTCACATCAGAACCTAATTTAGATGTAAAAATTCTGGACTTTGAGTTCATTCTGTAGTTGGATGGGACTTTTAAGGGAATAAGTGTTTGGAAGGGTATGCATATTTTGCATGTAAGAAGACTGTAAATAATTTGTGGCCATTGAGTGGACTGTGATAATTTAAAAACTCTTTGACACTCCCTCCTCCTTCAAGAGGAGGAGTGCAATTTCTTGAGCCCGTGAACATGAGCTGACTCAGTGACTTGCTTCTAACAAATGAAATAGGGTGGAAGTGACACTGCATGGCTTGTGAATTAACCATTTCATAGACCAGATAGAGAAATGGGGCCTGAGGTTAGAGAGTGGTAGAAATCAGTTCTGTATTCTAGAACTTTATAATACTCTCTGAATAAGTCATGCTGAACCCAACTCTGCCGGTTCAGTTCATGGTGCCCGGAATATCCCTTCACTTCATCTACCCCAGCTTATGCTTCAGAGATTGGTTTATATTTATCTCCTTTGGAAAGCTTTCCCCAGCTCTCCTCTCTTTGGAATTCCCTCATTTATAGCACAAATCACATTCTAATATCATTTTCCGTGTGCTTATCTGTCTGTCTCTCTCTCTCAGTCGCAAGGCCCCTGAGGGCAAGGTCAGAGACTACTTCATCTGTGGACCCCAGAGCCCTGCGCAAGACCTGACTCAAAAAAGGCACCAGTGGCTGAGTGTGGATGAAGGATGTGTCCAACAAAGAGAGCCTCTGCCTGTTTTCTGTAGATCCCTAGGTGGCTGGGAGAATAGTGGGTGCTTGCACAGACCTACGTTGTAGGAAAGGAGATGGGGCTACTGCTCTAATCCAGGGGAAGTTTAGAGGATGAGTATGCTCAGGGCCACATGGGTGAGTGACCAGAAAGAGAAATGGATTAACTTTATGTTGTGTAAGGATGATTCAGCTTGTCGTTTGGGAACTCAGTAACTGGGTGCTGCTATGTGTACATTTCTTGCAAAGGAAACATTAACTTGTCAAGGTCTATGTGCAAAGGACATGACCTGAACTTTCTTTTCAAATTTGTAGCCTGTGTTCCCCTTTGGTAAACTCCTGAGGCCTCCTGTTCAGATGCAAAATGAGATGACCCCAAGCTTCTACTTTGCCTTGTGAATTACTCATGGTGTCTCCTGATTTCCTATATTTTAGAACCTCCCCCAATGAGAACTTAGAATTCAGTGTGGTTTTCCTTGCTATTCCCCATTAAAATGGCCAACATGTGA
This sequence comes from Pteropus alecto, assembly GCF_000325575.1. Classification (NCBI taxonomy): domain Eukaryota; kingdom Metazoa; phylum Chordata; class Mammalia; order Chiroptera; family Pteropodidae; genus Pteropus; species Pteropus alecto. The sequence goes on from NW_006435779.1 coordinate 358,876, forward strand.
TTTTACTTATTGTTTTATAGTTCATTCTGGTTGCCATAACGCAATACACACTGGGTGACTTATAAACAACCAAAATTTATTTCTCACAGTTCTGGAAGCTGGAAGTCTGAGGTCAGGGTACCAGCATGGTTGGTGAGGGTACTCTTCTGAATCACAGACTTCTCATGTGTCCTCACATGAGCTCTGTGGGGTCTCTTTTATAAGGGCACTAATCTCCCTCATGAGACCTCCACCCTCATGATCTAATCACCTCTCAAAGGCCTCACATCCTAATATCATCACATTTGGAGGATAAGTTTTCAATATATGGTGTTCCAGTAACGATGGCAGACTAGGAAAATGTTGTGCTTGCCTTCTCTCATGATTACATCAAAATTACAACTAAACTACAGAACAACCATCGTTGAGAAAGACCTGAAGTCAAGCTGAACAGAAGTGCTATTGCTAAGGAAATATAGAAGACCTGTCAAAACTAGTAGGAAGGGCAGAGAGGGAGAACAGCTGGTCCTACATCCACATATGGTGGTTAAAAATGGTGAGGGATATCTCAGCCACGAAGATCCCCTCTGAGGACCAAGGGATCCCAGCCCCACACCAGGCTCCCAAGCCCAGGGCTCCAGTGCCAGGGAGAGAAGTCCCACAACTTCTGTTTGTGAAAACCAGTGGCGATTGTGGCTGAGTGAGATGGAGGGCTGCTGGAGCTCTAGGCATTCCTCTTAAAGGGCCCACACATGGACTTACTCCCTGATGAAATTATTCACTCTGAACTCCAGCTCTGGGCAGCAGCTAGAATGAATGGTGCCAGGGACCTATGGGGTTCAGGGGGGCCTGAATTGTCTGGCTTCAGGGCAAGGGCTGGAGGGGCAGCTTTCTTCAGATTGAGGTGATGACAGAAGCCATTGTTTCTTTACTGAGCCCTCGAGCCACCCAGACTGCAGAGGCAGGCGGGCACCATATCTGAGTTTCTGTCAACCTGGCTAACACCATTTGCCCTGCCCTGTTAATTTCCTGAGACTGCACTCTACCCAACTTGTGGTCCCACACAAGCAGCTTCCTGTGGCTTTTCCATACAAAAGCCCTGTCTTGGTTTGTTCTGCAAAATTTCCTAAAATCTCTAAAAGGTTCACAAACCCCAGTAATTAAAGTCAGCATAAATAGCAATAAAAATAATTAACACATCAAAATAAATTTATATGATTGTCAAGTGTAAAAAATCATTCAAGTAATATCAGTAACAGAGAATACTTACACAAGGTCAGAGCCTGGCTATTTGTGTCCAGAACACTGAAAGGAGTGTCTAAAATGAAGATGGAATATTAGAAGATGTGTTCTAAGCAAAAAAAAAAAAATTTAACTTCTTTTAAAAGTTTAATGAAGAGAAAGAAAAAGTCACACACAACTATCTGGTTCCCCACAGATTCAGCTCTGTGCTTCTCCTAAGGGCCGTTTAAAGCCAGGCCTGTCCTACAGATGTGATTAGGCATGAGAATCTGAGGCACCTAAGGGCTTTGTACTTGAACCTGGCCTTCCAGGTCATTCTGGAAATATGCTTGTCAAAGCAGGAAATAGAATATGCATTGTGTAGCTGGCATTGGAATGTTTGCCTATTTGGATGTGACTTCTGCCTTGCTTTGTTGACGCCTCCTGCCCAGGGCTTCCCAGATGCCCAGGTGAGAGGTCATCTGGCAATCCAAAAGTGAGGGATCACCATACCCCCATGAGGCAGCCCTTACAGATAAGGGCTTCTTCTTCCCCGACAGAAGTTCTGAGACTCATTTCTGAAATCTCCTCAGAAAGTTTGGTAGGATTAAGCAACCAGAGGCCAGTTTTGCTGGATGGGCTAGGCTGCTTTCTCTCCTTCCTGTCATCTCCCTGTCTCTCAGTCCTACTACAGGGGCCACATTCCCAATTCAGGGACTCACACATGAGCGTTTGTCCAGGATGAGGCAACAACCCACTTGCTCTGGTCACTTTGCCAACCTCAATTTATGCCCCTCTTGGTCCCTTGAATATTTCTCATGAACTTTGGGGGCTCTCTCCCGTCACCCCTGCCTTTTTCTACTAAACCCTTCCTCATCCTTTAGGTCACAGTGGCCCTCCTTGGCCTCTCCTTCTCATGGTGCCATGTCCCCTCCCTTTGCAATCCTGGTCTCAATGCACAGTCTCGCTTACCAGGACTATTTGCCACCACTGTTTGGGATAGGCAGAGCAGCTCACCTCAGGTTGGTCCAGTAAAGTCTCACCTTACTCAGGTGCAGAGGGCTCTTCCCCCCACATCTCCATCCATAGGGTTCTGGGATACTGAAAGGAACTGGTGAGTTTTCTGGGGTCAGGTGGGGGACCTGATTCCACACAAAGAAATTACTTGGGTAGAAGGTCTGTGGACAGCAAACTGGTTGCAGCCAGTGGATGGCCCCTGGAAGGCCCAAAAGGGACAGTCTCTCTGCTTGGATCCTTTCTCAAGGGCACCCAGGGGCTGGTGATTCAGGTGCTGTTTGCGGGGAGCTGTTGTCACCTTTGAGGACTTCTCCAGTGGGTATGATTTCACATCTCTTCTCACCCTCTGCCCCTCGCTGTGGAATACTTATTTTGTGGGAAGAGATGATGGCTGAGACATTTGCTACTCCTCAAATATTTCTGTGCTGTCCACATTGCCATTTGCAACTCCCACCTCCTGTGTGTACCCCACTCTTCTGGCCATTGACTGTGAGCAGAAATGTCACTTGGAGGCTGAAGCATTTAAGAGCCTGCACGTAACTCTAGTTCCCTGTCTCTCAAGAGGGGATTGATGGAGTCACAGGATGGAGAAATGGGTCCCTGAGACTTTCCTTGTAAGAGAGCTACCCTAGATAACTGTGGGCCTTGGGACATTTAGAGAAATAAATCTATGCTGCATCAAGCCACTGAGATTAGAAGGTTAATATACTATTGCAGCATAATCTAACCTCTCCTGACTGACAAAACCTGAAAAAGGGCTTTTAAATTAAAAAGTGAAGAAACTGACAACTTTGCTTAATTCTATTTCTCCTTGGGGGCAAGAGAAAGTCATGAGAGATCCAAAGGAACTAGAGGAAAAAGTCACTCAATAGCAGTTGTCCCTTTGCCAATGACATGCATTTTTGAGCTAACTGAGTAACAATTCTCCCTCTTTGCTGTAGGATCTAGAAATGAATGTCTATAGGCTCACTCTTGTATCTCCAGCATCCAGCACAGTATGCTTCAGTGGGAAATATTCAGGAATGAAATGTAGTTGTAGAGTGAACTAATGAATAAATAAGTAACTTCATGATCTTAGAAATCCCTCTGGGACTCTAGGGATCTATATTTTAGGGATCTATCCTCTGTGTGGTTAGACTGCAGTCCCCACCCACGCCTAGGCTGGACCCACCCTGCCAGGCCCTGAAGGCAGCTACATGCACTGGAAGTCTAGAAGGGCATTCATCAGCTGAAGAAAGGCCAGATCAGGAGAGCCGGGAAAGTCACACTTCGAAGCCACTACTGGCCCAGGAAGAAGGGATATGGATTGAGGAAGAGGAGGAGGGAGACCCTGGAGTTGCGGGCCCTGGTTTCACTTCCAGGCCCTGATGGCCTATGATGGCCTATGTTGGAGTAATTAGTGTTTCTCATGCAAAGCCCTACTGAGCACAAGAGTGTCAGTGTCATGTCCCTGGACTCCCAAGTCCTCCAGCAAGCTGCTCTGTCAAGTCTAGGTCTGGTTAGTTTTCCACATGGCCATCTCTGTTTCTGGCATTGCTCCATCAAGTTTGATTACAGCGTTTGGTTCCTTTCTCAGGCAAGGGCTGCCCCTGATTTCTTCTGTTCTTAGGTTCCCATAAGAAGGATGTTGTAAACCTGTAAAATTTCTTTGCTGATAAAATTGAGTAAGCCCCCCATGAGGTCACCTTTTAATGAAATGCTTACTCATTGGGCATAGAACTTTGCAATTAGTGCAGGGGGCTGTCCCCACCAGTGTCTGCCCAGGGAGAACCTTTCTTGCAAAGGTTTTTCTGAAGCTTCACGAAACTATTGGTGTCTCTACACTGTGTAGAGACAAATTCAACCAATATTTAAGCAAGCACCCACTGTGTGTTAGCAGTGACAAAAAAGGCAGGTTCTTGTGTTCCAGAAGTTCAAAGTCAGGGAAGGGAGATAGATGCAAAATCTGTTCCCTCTCTTGAGTAAATATGTACTGAACATCTGCTCTGTTCTGGACACTGCGGATACAGCAAAGAACACAGTTTTTAAAAACACACCAAACCATTGTGGCTGATGATTTGGGCTGGACAAGAAACAAAATAAACATGAGAGTTATAGGATATGTGAGATGAGAGAAATAAAGTGCAGAAGAGAAAGAAGAGAGAGAAGATTTGGGAAGGTTGAATATTAAACAGGATGGTGAGAGAATCTTCATAATAGAGTGACGGCTGAGCGGAGTCGTAAAAAGGTGAGGAAGCCCTATGGCCCCTGGAGAGCACACCTGGGAGAAGGGCACATTTAGAGGAGAGGGCACACCTGAGAAAGAGTACATCTGGGGAAAATCACCCCTGGAAGAAAGGTACACTTGGGGGAAGAGTGTGCTAAGCATAGCTTCAGGAGCAGAAATGTGCCTGGCAAGCTCCAGAGTGAGGGAAGGGGTGCATGAGGTAAATGAGAATCAGGGCAAATCCAGGGCCCAGATGGGGAGAGCATGGCACACACATCATCAATTCCTTATTCATTTAGTCACTATTGGCTTTTACTGCCAACTCTGTCTGAGGCCTTTGGTGGGCAGTGAAGAACTACATGGTGAGGAGAACCCAGTCTCTGGAGTGAGACTCTATGGCCTATATACTTGCTGCCTCCGCTTCTGGTGTCTCCTATTTGGCTGGCTCCTTCCTTTTATTCAGGTACTGACTGGAAGTGCTTCCCATTATCCTCTTTCCTATTCCCCAATATAGTTCCTTCCAACTCTGAGCAGTCCCTAAAATTGTCGTATTTATTAACGTAATTTTACTTACTTATCTGCTCTGTTGAAAACCGGTACGATCAGGAACCATGTCCTAGATGCTCAGTAAATGCTTGTGGAAGGAATAATGTCCTGCATTCTGACATGCATCTCCACGAACCTGCACCTGTGAGGATCATGTATCTATAAGGCTGACAGTGCCTGAACTGAGCTGGCCCCACATGCTTCCTCTCCCTTTCTTCTCTTTAGTTCTGGAGGAGAGGTGTCCTTTACCTTTCTGGGGTTCTCCAGCCCCTGAGGTTCTAGATCCTGTCCTCTCAAATGCCTAGGGGAACTCTTCATGTTCTCTACTCTCTTACCTCACCATCTTCCACTGATTGTTGCTTTAGATCCATGCTAAAAATTCTTCCTTCACCTTTGTCTCACCCACCTATCTCTTCCCTTCCCTTGTCATGCAAACTTCCAAAATATAGGCTTGGGGCTTGGGGACAAGATATAACTTGGGGCCTGGGGACAAGATTCACAGAGTCAGTAACCATTTGTATTACTATGCAGGAATTTATCTGTACTGCTCACAGTTGGTCTTTTCCCTAGAGTGAGGATTCATAGCTTTAGAGTCTCACCTTCAAAGGTTAAGAATACTGGGATGTTTACTCCACATTACTTATGAATGCAATGGTTTATTAAGAAATGTATTTCCAGAGGAAGGGGGTAGTCAGAGGCACTTGCCAAGCCTTATGTCAGGAACTATGTTCTGAGGTCTGCCTACCTCTTCCTGGGGGCGATATCAGGCTAGATCTGGACTGGGCACCAAGAGAGGGAGAGAGCTCATCAGGGTCAGTCATGCTCATGGTAAGGAGGATAGGTGCATATGGGGGTGGGGAAATTGATGATGGTCATCTCTATCTCAAATTTTAAGCCCCATAACATGTTTCTATCATGCTCTTTCCCCTCTGCCATGAGGCAGCATGCCACAGATAAAAGCTACTGGGGCTCCTTTAACTGATTCATTTAGGCATGCATTTTAAGCCAATAAACATTTGCTGAGTCTCTACTATGTGTGTAAGCCTCTGACCTCACAACCCAAAGCTTTCTTCAGCTACACCCATGTCCAAGGCTTGGAAGAGGTGGAGGGGGGGTCACTTCCTGTGCTTCTGAGGCAGATGGGCACAGAACTATAGAGGGATGTACTTATGTAGCACTTACTGTATGCCAAACACTGTCTTAAGCACTTCACACATCAACCAACATGCTTAATGTCAGAACTTGAGAGACATATTCATTAAGTTCAGGAAATAAACAGGAGTATGAGCTGTCATTTTTATTGTAAAATTTTGGAGCAATGCAATAAAAAAAAAGAATACATAATTATTAAAAGAGATAAAGTATTACTCTTTTCAGATATGTTGATTTTGATGCACAGAAAACCCAAGAGAGTAAACAGAAAAACTATTAGAATTAATAAGTAAAGTCCTACAAGTTATATGGCCTGGGAAGAGCCTTTTTTCTATCCCTTCCTTCTTCTGAGTCTCTGTAGAGCCTTCTGAAGTAAAGATTGTCACCTCACTTTGCAGATGAGAAAACTGAGGTTCTGAGAAGAAATTGATCAATGTCACAGCAAGTGAATGACAGAAGGAAAATCATAGTCTAGGTCCTAGTCTGGGTTCTACAGCATTATGTGCTCAAGAGCCACCAGCTTGCTAGGACTCCAAGCAGTCTAGAGAAGGCAGGTGTTTTTTTTCACCAAGTGAACTTTCTCTGCTGGTTCAGGCCTCCCCTACCTCCCCTTGCTCCCCAATTAACACAGGTTTTCCTTTTATTAATTTGAAAAACAAACACCCAGAATCTCCATTTCATACATTACAGTAAGACTCTTCCTATCCTAACCCCACTCCAAACTCCCCCATAATTCCCACCAATACTTGTGCGGATTTCCAAAATGCTTGTGTTTTCCCAGGCCGTTTAAGCTACCTGCTTTCTTGACAGTGCTGGCTCCTAACTGGCAATCCAGGTTCCAACAAAGCCCGTATTTGTATCCCAAACCTCTTTTCTGAGCTGCACATTCCTACATACAGCCATAATCTTGACTATTCCTTTTGGATGGATATCTTATAGATACCTCAATTCTTTTGGAAACAGGAGTCTTGATCTTTGCCCTAAACTTGTTTTTCCTTAGTCTTCCCTGTTGAGGGGGAGGGAGTTATTCCTCAGATCTGCATGTTTCCACAGACCTGTTTACTGTTATATTCCCCATGAAGAATTCATTGCCTGGCACAAGGCAGGCATTTGTATTGGTCAGCTGAAGAAGCTGTTATGCCACAGTAACAAATGACCCCAAATCCTAGTGACTTAGAACAACAAAGGTTTATTTCTCACTCATATTTATGTTTTTGTTCCACGTCACCTTCATCCACAATCGAGGCTGAAGCAGCAGTCCCTGCCAGACATGCCAGTCTGATATGATGACATTTAAAGCTTCTTCTCACTGGTTAAGACTGAGTCAACACGGTGTGGAAGCATAGCCCTACCATGAACTGCTGGAGAATAATAGTACAATCTACTGCAGGGCTTGATAAATACTTATTTAACATTGACATTATGAATATTATGACAGGCAGCTTCAACCATGGGTCTAGGACCTGGATTTCACATGCAGTTTGAAAAATGGGCTTCATACTTGAGTCACAGGCACATGTTTGGGCCATAGAGCTCATCTACTCACCCAGAATATCAACTTCTCACATGGCCTGGGGTCCTGTCCTCTCATGTGGACAGGGATCTTGGCCTCACACATGGGCTGAGGTCTTGGCCCCACATGTGAGGTCCTGGCCTCACCACGAACCCAGGACAAACTTCTCAGTCTCAGGTTTAAGGAGACTGTAGGGAGTGGACATTCAGCTTCCATGGTCATCACTAACCTGAGATCATGTGTCTTCCTTATTCCTGTCACTCCCTTCTTTTTGGCACAGTTCCCCTAACCTCATTCTGTACCCCATGGGATAAGCTCCTGGGAAAGTTCTCAGATTCTATGATGCTCTGCCTTGAGCTGTGGCATTCCAGAGCCACTGAGATAGGCCGCGTGCCTACCCCTACTGATTCTTGGAACCTGCCCTGGGATCAAGACAGAAAGCCCACCTCCATTCTCAGATCTGGCCTGGGAGCCAGAAGTTATTTTAATCTCCCTCTACATCCTTGCTCAGGCTGGCTGGTGCCCTGCCTTACTCCTCTTTTGTACTCAGAGAGGCTGCAGGTGGGCAGGCCCTGTGGACAGGTCCACCTCCTGAGCCTCCTTTAGTACTCCTCTCTCTACACGGGCCTGGGCCTCTGGCATACAGCCCATCTCCTATATCAGACCCCCATCTCTGGGGTCTCAGAAGCAATGCTTGGTGATAAAGAGCTCACCATGTCCTGTAGACTTCACTGCCCAAGGCTCTCACTCATGGACCCTGAAAAAGTGAATGGGACTGGAAGAGCCACTCTGAGCCTTCTGTGTCTTGGTCTTCTGGAACCAAAGGCTTGAACTGGGTGCCATCTAAGGGGCTGTCCCGGGAGGTGGATCAGGTTTTGTCAAATCTCTGAGCTGGGGTCTCCTGCAGGTGGAGACTAAGAGGGTGGGAAAACCAGGATGTCAGGACCACATGACATGCAGCCCTAGCAACTCTCCATGTAGCTGAGGCTGGTACAAAGCCACTGTGGGCCTCAAGAGTCAGTGGGGAGTTAGGTTTGGGTGACAGAAACAGGGAAGATTTTTACACACACACCTGCATGGATGCAAAATAGCACACATACAAGCCAAGCGCCTATCTATAAGGTCTTGGTTAAAAACGTATGGGAGAAGAGAGCAGCCGTCAAAAAGTATGAACAGGCTCTCTACGTACATGTAGCGAGAAATCTCTAAGACAGGTTGTTACATTAAAAAAAAAGGAAAAAATGAGGCACAGAACAAGGAGAAAGTCATGTGGACTACACATTCTATTTGCTTACATTTCTTATGAGCATAAACCCATAACAGATACCTAGTGCCTACAGGGGGCGCAGAAGAGCAGGATAGACCGGAATGGAAGAGCTAGGTTTTAGAAATAAATTTAAAAAAAAAAATTATTTTGATTTTTGAACCATGTAAATGTATTACCTGCTCAAAAGTTTTAACAAATTAAAAAAAAATGAGAGGACACACAGAGCCGCCTGTTGTCACAGACCTGGAATCTTTGAAGATACAAGCACCGACTTCTACCCCTGACCCCAGGTTTTCCCCCACGCCTTGGGATCTAACAAAGCATCCCACCCCCAGTCTTCCAGTCTGGAGTCACACTTGGGTCTGAGATCATATGCCTTAGAGCAGGACTTGGCCATGCAGACTTATTTAATTTGTATGGCAAGAATGTCCTGCTGTCCTGGCTGCAGTCCTGGCTGTGGCTGCCATCCCAGAGGAGAAGAGGATGACGAGCTTTGTCTTGCTGCAAATGGGAACATGGAGGCCTGGAAACTGGGGTTGGCTCCAGGGAGGGGCTCAGCCAGTGCCCCTAGCTGTTGCCTTGGACTGTCTGCCAGAACCCAGATTGCCATGGAGGGCCAGGGTTGGCCCCACTCTCCTGTCAGTCAAGAGGGGCCTAAGGAACCCGTGCACTGCCATCCTTTTCCAGTCACAGCCTTGACCACTTCTGAGCCCATGTCTTCCTCTCTGTGCTTCTCTCTTTGCTCTCTTCCTATCTGCCTGAAGACAATGCAGCCTGGCTGTTCTAGAGATGCCTCCAGGACTATAGCCAAAGGATTTTGTTCAGAACTCAAAAGGCTGTCTCCCAGGATGTGGACCTTCTTGCCTGAGAGCTCCAGAGTCTAAAGGTGATGGGGAAATTCCTTTGTGGTTCTTGGAAAAATTCCACTCCATCTCAGCACCCCACCAGCACTTGCATAATTAGAGGGTATGAAGAAGGCCAGACTCTTATCTTTGAAATACTATCTCCCCACCCTGACGGCCTCCCTAGGCCCAGACTTTTTTTTTCTCTATGTTTTGATGTGCAATATTCATCTAGAAAATGTACATCTCTTAAGTGTACAGCTTGATGAGTCTTACCTGAAAATACCTAGTAACCATATCCCAAATTGAGAAATCAAATATTATAAGCCCCCAGAAGCCCTCTTGGTCCCCCTCCCTCCTGCCACCAGCGAAAACACTTTCCTGATTTCTGGCACCATAGGTTCGTTCTGCCCACTTTGGAACTTTTATGTCCGTGGAATCACACAGTAGATATTCTGGCTTCTTCTGTGCAACAGTATGTGAGAGTCATCTCTGCGATTTATTCTCACTGTGGTACAGTATTCCATTGCATGGATAAACCATAGTTGATTTCTCCATTCTACCACTGATGAGCACGTGTCTGGGGCTGTGAGGAATAGCACTGCTGTGACATGCTTTTCGGTGAACATCCATACACACTTCTCCTGAGTATATGCCTAGGTATGGAATTGCTGTTTCCCAACACTATGGGGTAAAGTCTTGCTGTGACTTTGAAGCTAGAGAAAGCAGATAGACTCTCCACATATATGACCTCAGTCAGGTACAGAAGGGAAAGTTCATAGGACAGCAGCAGCATAGAGGTGACGGCCAAACACTGTGAGGTACTACTTTCTTCTGTCCTGAAGGGGTGGCCATTCCCTTTGTTGACTACCGATGTTGCTGCAAAGCCCAGTGGGTTAGGACGGAAGTGCAACAGAGGGCCTCTCAGCCCTTTCCCTCCCCACCCAAGGCCCACATGGATCTTTCCAGTTCTTCCTTTTGGGAGGAGTTATTAATTTGGTGGATTTGAGTTTGACCTATTGATCAGACCTTGATTATTGCAGGCAGGACTCACGGGTTTTAGGAGGTAAATTCCACGTTCTGCTACCTCTTGTTACCGCTGTATTCACTTCCTGCTTCCCGCCTCTCAGGGCTAAGCAGGTCCAGCAGAGCCTGGCAATGTGGCCTTGATCTCCCTGCTCTAGCTTCCATTTCCTCTCCACCAAAAAAACAGCTATGCCTACTGTGGTGAGGATTAGACACTGGCTCAGCTATGAATAAGGGAAATTGGGGTCCATTTGCTGCTAGTCCCTGTGGGGGGTTCCTTGAGGTCAAGTATGAGAAGGCATTGTTAAATAAACGATATCAAAATACCACCAAAAACTAAACAGAAAAAAAAGTCAATTCACCAGAAGACACCATTAAGAATGAAAAAACAACCCACAAAAGTTGCCTTTTATTCAAGACAGGGCTCGTGACCAGAAAATGTAAAGAACTTACACAAATCAATAAGAAAAAATATACAACTCAATTAAAAACTGGCAAAAGACTTGACTAGCTATTTCACAAAAGAGAATATTCAGATGGTCAATCTATACATAAAAAGGTACTTCATATCAGCACTCACCAGGAAAATGCAAATTAATGTCACAATGAGATGTCATATCGTAAGTTGCTAAAATAACAATGTCAAGTGTTTCCAAAAATGAGGAGCAACTGGAACTCTCATACATTGCTGATGAGAGCATAATTGGTAGAACTACTTTGTAAACCATGTGAAAGCATCTAATAAAGGTAAACCAAGACCTACCATGTGAACCAACAACTCTACTCATGACAGATAATCAACAGAAATGAGTGCTTACGTCCCATAAAAGTTATGGTCAAGAATATGCGCAGCAACTTTATTTGTTTTTTATTAGCCTCAAATGGAAAACAACATGAATGTTTAAACAGTAGGAAGATTAATTAAATGGCAGTATTCAGAAAACATAGTGGAATACTACACAGTCACAAAAACCAAACTACTCATCCTTACAACAACATGGATAACCCTCATAGGCACAATGTTGAATTTTCATTCATACAAAAGAGCAAAAAATGAAGCAAAACTGATAGATAGTGATAGAGGTCAGCATATAGGTTTAAGGCAGTTGACTGGGAGCAAGTACCAGGATGTCTTCTGGGGAGCTATGAGTATTGCATTTCTTGATCTAGGCGCTGAATACACTTGGATGTCCATATGTAAAACTTCATCATAGTGTACAGATAAGATTTGTGCGTTCTACTATAGTAAGTTGTCTTTCAGTAAAAAGAAAAGAAAAAGGTTCCAAACTTCATGTTCGCCTTTCTCCTCAAAACAATCAGATGTCAGAGTTGTGGTAGAAACTGCTGGTTCATGACCTTTTTGTAGTTAGCTGAGGCCATATGACCAGTTCTGGCCCATGGTTTGTGAACGGAAATGGTGAACATCAATTCCAAGCTAAAGCTCTTTATTTTCAGTGCTGGACCCTTCATTTCCTGTTCCTCTACAGCAGAATCCCAATGAAGTCTCAAGATCAACGTGGCCTAGATAGCTGAGTTCTTGCATCAAGAATGTTGTCTGGACATTGGGTGGAGAATAAAGCTTTATTATGTTAAGCCAATGCTATTTCAGGATTGTTTGTTACTGCAGTGTAACCTAGCCTATCCTGACTAATACAAGGATATGTAGGAGACTGACAGAGGAAAAATAGTCCTTCAGGTCTCCTAAGCTTGCTCTTGATCTCAGCCAGGTATCATGTCTAGCATCAGACCACAAAAAGCCCTATGTGTATATTTAATGGAACCCATTGTGATGGGCCATGGGGTGACATTACAGCTGAGATGAAGCACTGGCCTCCAATCTTCTCAAAGCAAGCCTCCTCAGCATGCTGTTCCCTCTCCAATTGCTCTGAGTTATTAACATTTTCAGTAGGTGTTTGTCCATTGCCCATGGTAGAGAGCCTCCATTGGTCATAGTCAGGACAACTAAGTTCTTTTCCTGGAGCTACTTCCTTTACTATTTTAAACTCTTGTTTCGCAACAGAATCTGACCAACATTTTGGATTACCAAAAAACAACAGGTGGCAAAATGCACCAATAATTTCGAACCCAGCCTCATGTTGGAAGGTATGATGAGACACAGTGTGGTGGGGGGAGAGTGAAGAGCTTGGGGCCAGGAGTAAGACAGGCCAAGTTCAACCTCCAATCCCCTTGCTGGCTAACAATGAGGACTTGCCAAATTACTTAGCTTGTCAGTGCTCCAGTTTCCTCATTTGTACAATTGGCATGATAACGGCACCAAATCAGAGAGAGGATTATTAAGAGTATTAAATAAGTTATTATGTATAAGATGCATACATTTTTAAAAAATAAACTATAGAAAGACCTCAAAATGTGTCCCCAAACTTCATTTGAGGTTTCTAAATGGGGTAGGTTATTTCTTCTCATTTTCTAGAAAAGTAAGCATAGTGTCAGAGCTCCAGCACCTACGTTCTTCTGAGGTAAGATAGATCCATCTCACTAACACTACTTGATAGCATTCATTTCAAGTGCCGGATCTAGTAGGTCAAAGTAATCAAGAGATAATTAGAGATGAACAAACTCTAAAATTCAAAAAGTGGGCAAGCACCTTACATTTTAGATGATCATGGAAGAATTTGAAACAGAAACTTGTGTGATTCAGTGATGGAGTCATAAAAACGCAACACAGGCATGCTGCTATAAAGAGAATTTAAATAAAAAATTGGTAAGGAAACTAAAAATGCAATACAGAAGTAGCTCCAAAGGCAAGATGCAAGTCATAAGAGTTGGAATTATCTGGAGAAAGACTGGAGGTCAGTTTTCAGAATTAGAGCTTGGTAAAAAGGTAGCCTATCCCAAAACCTGCCCCAATTTTTTTACCACTCATCAATAAAGGCTCTGCTTGGCTCCTGTTCCAGAGAACCTGTTTTCCAAAACTGCTTCTGCCAGGCCTCCTTTATGCAAACTACCTCTCCTGTTTATTGGACATCAAAAACTTTTTGGAGATGCTGCTATATAAAGGTAAGCTTCCTTTTATAGGATCCTTGTGGCTTCACCCATGGCAAGGGAGATTGCATTATGGTGTTATTTCTTCTAACTTGAAATCTGAGTAGAAAAAATACAAACCCTGCTCCAGAGACTCCCCATCTCACATCCAATAAGATGATGAAAAAACAATGCAACCACAAAGTGTTAATTTTCCTTCCCAGTTCCATTGAATAGCATATTTAAGGATGCACCTTTATATAAACTAATATAATAACAAGTAAAGAGATTGAATCAGTAGTAAAAAAACCTCCCGATAAGAAAAAGTCCAGGATCAAGTGTCTTCACTGATGAATTCTACCAACATTTAAGTAAATTAACAACAATTCTTCTCAAACTCTTCCAAAAAATTGAGGAGGAGGAAAAAAAAATGGTAAGGAAACTAAAAATGCAATAATTGAAGAGGAGGGAACATTTTGAAGCTCATTCTATGTGGCCAGCATTACTTCGATATCAAAGGCACATATTGACATCATAATAAAAGGAAGTTACAGAACAATATCCTTTATGAATATAGATGCAAAATTGCTTAAAATAATACTAACAAAATACTAGCAAACCAAATCCAACAACATAATAAAAGGATTATACATCATAACCAAGTGATATTTATGCTGAATTTTGGTTCAAATAAGAAAATCAATCAATGTAATATATAACACTAACAGAATGAAGGACAAAAAATCCCACATGAACATCTCAATCAATGCAGAAAAGGTATTTGAAAAAAGCAAACACCTTTTCATGATAAAAATAGTAAGAGAACTAGAAATGAAAGAAAACTTCCTTAACACAATAAAGTGAATTTATGAAAACACATCTAACATCATACTCAATGGTAAAAGACCATTAACTTTTCCCCTAAGATCAGAAACAAGACAGAGATGCCTATAGTGATAGTTAACTGTGTGTGTCAACTTGACTAGGCCACAGGATATCCAAAATAAAAATAATTTCTAGATGTGTCTTTGAGGGTGTTTCCAGATGAGATTAGCATTTGAATCAGTGAACTCAGTAAAGTAAATTGCCCTCTCCAATGCCAGTGAGTACCATCTAATCCACTGAGGGCCTGAAATGAACAAAAGCAGAAGAGGGAAGGATTCAGTCCTGTTCTGCTGCCTGCTTGAGCTAAGCCATGAGTCTCCTCCTGCTCCTGAACTGGGATTTATATCATCAGCTTCCCTAGTTCTCAGGCCTTTGGACTCAGACTAGAAGTACACCACCGGTTTTCATATCCTATTGGGTCCTTTTCACTAGATGAACCTGAAACTCTCACCACTGCTATTCAACATTGTACTAGAAGTTGTAGCCAGAGTAATTATGCAAGAAAAAGAAGTAAAAGTTTTCCGTATAGAAAAGAAAGAGGTCAAACTGTTTCTATTTACAAAAGGCGTACTCCTGCATATAGAAAATCCCAAGGAATACACACACACACACACACACACACACACACACACACACACACGTTACTAAAGTTGATAAATTCAGCAAGGTATACAAGATTGACACACAAAATTCAGTTGTGTTTCAATACACCAGCAATGAACTATCTGAAAAGAAAATTAAGAAAACAATTTAATTTAACATGATAGTCAAAAGAATAAAAAATCTAGGAATAAATTTAACCAAAGGAATGAAAGAACAAACAGATAAAAATGGGTTAAAGATCTGAACAGATACATTACCAAAGAAGAAATGCAGATGGAAAACGAGTATATGAAAATATGCTCAACATTATATGTCATTAGGGATTGCAAATTAAAAGAAGAATCAGATACCACTATACACCTATTACCGTGGCCAATATTCAAAACAGTGACAACACAAAGTGCTATTGAAGGTGTAGAGCAACAGGAGCTGGTAAAAATGTGAAATAATACAAGAGTCTTAAAAATCAAAGATTCAATTAATTTGAATAGCTATCAATAGCTTCAAAATTAGCCATATCATAAAGGAACCTTGTCATATGTCATAGAATAGGCTTTCTTTCTCATCTCACCAACCCTCATCCATGAAGGAACACCAGGCAAATTTCTAGCACTTCCAGGCTTGTCCTCAGGAAAGTTAGAGACTATGCAGTAGAGAATTACTCTCTAGCTCATATATGGCACTTGGTAAATTTGTCAAATGAGTATTTTCCCATTTTTTACACAGGACATTTGAAAATACCCTAGCCTTGCATAGAAGAATAAACCAACCCGAGGAAAAAAATAATTAAATGTTTACCTAATCACAAAGATGTGCAACCCTTTCTAAGCATTAATACAAAGGCAAAATCAATATAGAATTCATGTTTGACCATTTAAAATTAATATTTATATATTCTAAAGTGCATAAACTAAATTAAAAGCAAACTACCAAAATATGGATACCATGTTAGCAAAGTAACTGTTAGAAAAAGGCACATTTACAGCATTTTTATACATATACAGTATTAGCCAATAAATAAAAGACAAAATACTAATATAGAAATTATCAAAGGCCATTTACAAAATATATAATGGTTAACAAATGCAGGTAGTAAAAGAAAATAAAAACAACTGTATGATATAATTTTTCACTTAAACTGGCAAGAAATTTTAAAAATTCTAATAGTCACTGGTGATTCAGGAAGTGAACACTATTTAATGCCAATGATTCCAATATGTAACATTTGGCTGATTACCATGAAGCTAAAAATGTGCACATATGTAGACCTAACAAGTCTAATTCTAGGAATTTATTCTAAAGACATAGTAATAGATGTTGCCAGGACTTATCTATTGCATTATTTTCATCAGTAAGATATTATAAGAGCAGGAAATATATGTTGTTTATTATTGTAGCCCCAGACCCTGACACAAGTCCTGATGCCCAACAGATATTTAATAAATTTACCTGTGAATTAATGCAAATGTCCAATACTTGGGGATTGTGTATACTTACTATAGTACAGCCCCATGATGAAATATTTTCAAACATTAAAATAGATGTGTTAAAGGAGTAGCTAGTCCCAGAGAAACAGAAGGCTCAGTGTATCCATTTTGCTTTTCCACTCCTTCCCTGTACCTTAGCATTGAAAACTTTTCCCCTGTCAGCCTCAACTTCTATGAGGCCACTACCTCAATATTGTGACAGTCATATAAACTAATTCCATGGAATTGGAAAAACAACTACAAAATAAACTGAAAGCGTTCAGGAGAAATCCAATTAATAAAGATAAAAACAGAAGTTGATTAATTACAAAGCAGCAATAGAATAGAATCAAGAATTGTTTCTTTTACAAAGATCAATGAAATAGTTTCTGGCAAGTCCAACAAGACAGAGAGAAAGAATACAAATATACAATATTCGAAATGTAAAAAAAAAAAAAAAGCACAGATATCAAATAGAACTAACAATAATTTGTCTGCAGGCAAAAGATT
>NW_006435779.1:376129-434585 GCF_000325575.1 Pteropus alecto
GTCTCCTTTTTCCATTAGACCCTGAGCATATTGATCAGTTGTTTTAAATTCCCAGTTTAATAATTCTAACATTTCTGTCTTTTTTGAGTCTGGTTCTGATGCTTTTTCATCTCTTCTAATTGTGTTTTTGTCTTTTAGTATACCTTGTAATTTTTTGTTGAAATCTGGACATAATGTATGGAGTAAAAAGAACTGTGGTGAGCAGGCCTTTAGTGTGAAATTTTATGTTCATCTAGCTAGGGTAGGGGTTAGGCCATGTTCACTGTTTGCTGTAGCTGTAAGTGACAGAGGTTAAAATTTCCTCTGGCATCCTTGTTTTTGTCTTTCCTGTTGTACAGGAACCCTACTGATATGCTGGTGAAGTATAGGATGGGGAAGTGTTCTATAGGCCTCTCATTAGGTCTCAGGTTTTTAGTGAGCCTGCATCCCTTCTCAGTTGTTTTTTTTCCTCTCCCTTAGTTGAGAGGAAAGCTAGAAGGGACTGGAATTGGGTATATCTCTTCCCCCAAAGCAGTGAAGCTCTGACAATTTCCCTTAAGGGCAGGTCTTAATAAGAAGAACTGAGAGTTCTGGGTTTATTTCAAATAGTTGCTTTTTCCCTCTCCCTGCCAGAAGTAGAAGGAGATTTTTTTCCCCATCTTTACTGTGAGAACCTGGTAAAGTTTCTGGAATTGAAATTTACAAAGGTATGACACCCCCACTAAGACCAGCCCCCTGAGCTCCAGCAATTCATCAATTACAGTTCAGATTTTCCTCTCTAGGCACTGGTTCTCATGAGGTTTCTGCTTGGGGATTTTTATTCTTATAATTTGTAATTCTCTGTATTTACCTCCCTGTTTCTCCAACTTGGGGGGCAATGGTTTGCCTTATGATCTCAATTCCCTGATGGATCTAAGAATTGTTGAATTTCAGTTTGTTTAGCTGTTATTTGTGAGTATAGAGTGACAGCTTCCAATTTTCTTACATGCCAGAACAGAAACCATAAGTCCCAAAATGCTTTAATTCTAAACACAATTGAATCTTTTCACAGAATATAGAAATGACCAAGAAGTGGTTGACAGGCCTTGGGGGACGAAGTCTGGGGGGAAGGGCCAGGCCTCTGGACTCCCTGAGGGCCCACCACCCAACCCAAGGCAGACGGGGGACTACAAGGGTCATTAAATGTTCCAGTGACAACATGCTAGCCATTTTCAGATCATCTCAGGAGGCATGTCCTGCTCTCTCCAGAGTTTCGTTACAATGTGTTGGTCTTGGTTTGAAGATCGAAAGACAATGATTTCCAGTGACATAATTTGAGAGATCTTCTTCATCTTTCAAACTTGTATAGGTTTCACAGGTAATTCCTTGTTATTTACATCATATATGTACATCTTCCTAATTCTCCCATATAAAAAACCTGTAGATGTGATTCTTGCACGCTTAACTTTAGCTAATGCCCTGACACTCATATTCAGAGGAGTTTCAAATATAATGTCATCCTTTGGAACTAGGCCTGAGTTGGATGATATTGGATATACAACAGTGCTCTATATTCAGAGAGTTACTCAAAATATTTCTCTGTACACAGCCTCCTTCCAGAGTACATTTCTGGCACTGCCTATTACTCTAAGTAATTGTAAATGGGCCTGGCTCAAAAACAAAATCTATACATTCATTAAACCCTCTTTACTTTTCTTCTGAATCATCAACATGGTCATCTTTATTGTGGTCATCTTAAAAACTGCTCAACAGAAATGCCACTGATCTAGAGTTGAGTTTTATAGTCTTTATTGTAAAATCAGTACATGTAATCACTGGCTCACAGTAACATTTCTAAGTACAATATTCATTCAAGATTTGTTCTTTCTCTCCTTGATAACATGCAATATATCCTTTTTAGACACCACAAAATAGCTCAGCATGTTTAAAGTGCCATCTGCTCTTTACAATGCTTTCATGAAGACAAAGCTACCCACATTATTCTCATATTGGTGAGCTGCTTTGTTTTCTTTTACTGGATCAACACTTTTCTCACTGTTTATTTAAATTTTGCAAATAAGAAAAATTGGCAGCTGGAGAACTTTGGTAACTTTATTTTATCATGCTACCTGACCATCTGTACTTTCTTACTGATTAAAAATGAAACTAAAATTTCCAGAACAAATTTAGCAAAATAAAATTCAGAATTTTTTCTTCTTAAAAAAAATTAAATGATCATATGAATATTCCTTAGCATTCTTCATCAGCACAGGAGTCATTTGTATTCATACAAAGTAGCATGTTTATCATTGGCTTGAGTGATATTTTTAGTCCCTATTGTACCAAGTTAATCTAAAGAAATATTTATTGTTAATTTATGAAACATTTTAGATATTAAATATAAGATTTAGATTACAATGCTATGTATATAGGGTTTAAAACATTAACAAACAATAATGCATGTAATGTAGAATGTTCTGTAGCATAAGAAATATTATTGAATCATAAAATTATAGAAATTGATAAAATGCCAAAAGAAATTGATAAAGTGGTTACTTTTGGGTGTAAGCTAACACTAACCCTAAGTTAGATGATAAAATATGTGTTTATTAAATTTTGCTTTATACTTTTGTATGTCAGAAATATTTTATATTTCGTTTTTAAAACAAACAAAAATTCTTTATATTTGTATATCAATTCAAAAAAGAAGTAGTAGACAACATAAATAGATCAATAAATATGGATGGCATGAAAACATTTTTAACTTAATTGAAAAGTTAATTTAACGTAATTTAAACTTTAATTTAAAAGAATCTGTTACAGCCAACAGTTAAAATCAAGTTTAGAAAACCCTAGAGGCAACCTTACTCAAGTCAGACACCTTACCCATGCTCAATGAGCTAAGGGTGCAGAAACTTTTCACTGAAATCCTTGGAACCAGCTCAATATCACGATCAGAGTTTTTCAGATTTTTCAAGGCAATGTTGTGTATTTACTACATATTGGGTACAACCCCAGTCAAGGATCAGGCAGCACTTTATAATCAAGCGTGTTAATATTTCAGCTGCCAAATGCACCTGCCTCAACTTGTGCACATAATGAATACAAATAGCCTACATTAGTTCAGGTCAGGTTTTGTTTTCCAATGAGTGCCACAATCCTGTGAAAGGACTTTTAGATTTTAGAGCTTTTGGCACTTAGAAACTTCAGATATAGTATTTAAGAGCTATGCTGCCAATCAACACTGTCCACAAAATTCTAGACAATGCATTAAGACAAAGAAATGAGGCAAAAACATTACAAAGAGACAAAATGTTATTATATAAATTGTCCCTTTCAAAACAATAATACAGTAAGACAGCTGGATTTTAGAGTTGTTATTTTTAAAATTCAGTATTTGTTCATATATCTGACCATAACATATGTGTGTGAACATGGATGTAAGTCTGTGCATGTATGTAAGAATGAGTGACATCCTTTCTATTCTCCCAGATGGAGACCGAGGACAGTTACAGTCCTTGGCCAATAATTTAATCCAGTCTTTTCTGGACTGTTCATTTCTAAGGCTCTCATTGTGTTGCTAAGGGAGCAGCCTTTGAAGGAAGGGGGTTTGTGGCTGCTTTCTTACCCAGCTAAGCCTGAAAGGAAGCAGGAAAAGAACACAAGACTAAATACTACCCTGGATAATAGTGTGATTTACTGATTCCATGGAAGAGAGGGTGTTCTTTGCTCATTAAGAGGCAGTCAGAGACATTTTCTTCCTCAGTGTGG
The DNA here is from genome assembly GCF_000325575.1 of Pteropus alecto. Taxonomy (NCBI): domain Eukaryota; kingdom Metazoa; phylum Chordata; class Mammalia; order Chiroptera; family Pteropodidae; genus Pteropus; species Pteropus alecto. Next base: position 379,859 of record NW_006435779.1, read on the forward strand.
CAAGAACTGTTTGTTTTTAAGGAGTACATGTTTGTGTTAAGTCAAGAGACACTTTTTACAAAATTTTAAACATAAAAACATCGATAAAATATTTCAATAATTCTAAAAACTTGGAGGAGAAAGTCTTTTGTTTCTCAGAAGTCAGAAAGGTAAAACAAGACTGATTTAACCGTGTGAAAATATGGAATTTGTTTATGCTAAAAAGCATGACAAATATTAAAAGAAAAAGAAGTCACTAGTAAAAATTTACAGCTGAAATGATTATCAGAGAGTGTTATGGATTGAATCGTGTACCACTCCCCGCAAAAAAAGGGGTTGAAGTCCGAACACCCAGGACCTCAGTGTGGCCTTATTTGGAAACAGGGTCTTTACAGAGGTAGTCAAGTTAAAATAAAGTCATTTGGGTGGGCTCCAATCCAATACAACTGGCATCCTTATAAAAAGTAAATTTGGACACACAGACAGACACACAGAGGGAAGAAGGCCACGAGAAAAAGAGGACTGGAGAGATTCATCTTTAAGCCGTGGAATGCCAAAAATTACCAGCAAACCACCAGAAGATAAGAAGAGGCAAGGAAGAATTCCCTTATAGTTTTCAGAGGGGGAATGGCCCTGCCAGCACCTTGACTTCAGACTTCCAGCTTCCACAATGTGAGACGATAGATTTCTGTTGTTCTAAGTTGCCCAGTTTCTGGGATTGTATTACCCAGGAAACTAATACAGAAACTTAATAGCATTTAGGAATAAAAAGTTCTTACATATTAGTAATTAAAGAGATAAAACCCAATAGAAAAAAGGTTGCAAGACATAAAGAAGATAACAAAAACATCAAGTAAGATAGAAATCACCACTAATAAATACAAGAAGTTGGGAGTGGTGCCTACTAAGGGTACGGCCGTGGGGGGTGCCTACCCTCAGCTCAGGCAGCAGTGAGTGCCTTGTCTGGGGAGAATTTAGAAAACCAGCTAAAAGACAGTTAGCTTTTTATTATCAAATGCACTGGCAATTCCTAACATTAATAACATAATTGTCCTCAAAAAAAGTCTTCTGTTGATCTAAGACTTATTTGATGCATTTATTTGTTTAAAAAAATAAAATTTCTCTTTTAGAACAGTTTAGATTTACAGAAAGATTGGAAAGATTTTACAGAGAGTTCCCATATACTCCCTCATCCAATTCTCCCCAAAGTTAACATCTGACATTAGCATGGTACATTTGTTACAATTAATGAACAGTACTGAGACATGATTATTAGCAAAAGTCCATAGTTTGTTCTGGTTTCCTTATTTTTGTTTAATATCTTTTTCTGTCCCAGGAGAGTACATAATGTTTATCTGTTGTGTCTCCTTAGGCTCGACTGTGATCATTTCCCAGATTTTCCTTTTTCTTACGTTGATCACCTTAACAGTTTGAGGATTAAGCATTTTGTAAGATGTTCCTTTATTGAAATGTATCTGACTTTTTTCTCCTAATTAGACTTGGGCTTATGAGAAAACCACAGAACAGAATGCATTTTCATCACATCAAACCAAAGTTACATTTGTTATCAACATGATTGATCAGTATTGATATTGACCTTTTTATCAAAGATCAGTTGACTCTACTTATGTGGGTCTATTTCTGGGTTCACTGTTCTGTTCCATTGATCTCTTTGTATATTATCTAGGTGGTACCAGTCTTGACTACTGTAACTTTATATTAAGCCTTGAAGTTGAGTGGCATTAGTCCTCTGACTTTCTTCTTCTTTAATATTGTTTTAGCCATTCTGGGCCTTTGCCTATCTGTATAAACTTTAAAGTCAGTTTGTCGATATCCACACAGTAACTTATTGGGATTTTGATTGGCAATGCAGTGAACCTATAAGATCAAGTTGGGAAAGACTGACATCTTAACAATATTGAGTCTTCCTATCCATGAAAGTGGAATATCTTTCTACTTATTTAGAGCTTCTTTGATTTTTTTTTAAATCACAGTTTTGTAGTTATCCTCTACAAAATTTTAGATCCTTGTTCTAGGGCTCTTATTCATATTCTGTTCAATTTATACTTAAGTACTTCATGGCTTTTGGTGCTGTGTTTCTAATTTCAAAATCCATTGCTTCTTGCCAGCATATAGGAAAGCATTTGACTTTTTATATCAACCTCGTATCCTGCATCTTTGTTATAACCACTTATTAACTTTAGGAGTTTCATTTGATTCACTGGAATTTTCTGCATAGACGATTATGTTATCTGTTAACAAATACAGTTTTATTTCTTCCTTCAAAATCTGTACCTTTTACTTCCCTTTCTTGTCTTATTGCATTACTTAGGACTTGTAGTACGATGTTGAATTGGAGTAGTGAGAGGGTACATTTTTTCCTTTTTCCTGGTAACACAGAGGAATTATGTAGTTCCTCATCATTAAATATGATGTTAGCTGTGGGGTTTTTGTAGATGCTCTTTGTCAAGTTGAGAAAATTTCCCTGTATTCCTAATTTGCTGAGAGGATTTTTTTTAATGTTTGTTTTGTTTTAATCATGAATTGGTATTGTATTTTGTCAGGTGCTTTTTTCCCCATCTATTGATATGATTATATAATTTTTCTTCTTTAGCCTGTTTATGTGATGGATTACCCCCCATCTATTGATATAATTATATGATTTTTCTTCTTTAGCCTGTTTATGTGATGGATTACATTAAATGATTTTCTAATGTTGAACCAGTCTTGCATGCCTGGGTTAAATCCCATTTGTTCATGATGCATAATTCTTTTTATACAATCTTGGATTTAATTTTCTAATATTCTGTTGAGGATTGATGTATTAGTGTTCATGAGAGATATTTGTGTATAGTTTTACTTTCTTGTAATGTCTTTGTCTGGTTTGATATTAGGTTGATGCTGACCTCAGAGAATTTGTAGAAAATAGGACATTTTGAGTACTATAATACAGTGGTTCTGGAAATCAAATTCTCCCCTATACTCAGTGTAGCTGCTTCTTATAGTTGTTGTTTGTATGCTTAGTGACTTTTCTGAAATAATTTTGTGGTTTGTATTCTTTGTCTTGTGTGACTGTGGAAGTCATGTTTAGTGGTAAACTAATGACTCAACAAAGACTTCCTTAATGCCTGAGGAAAGAACTCTCCATCTTTGCAAACAGGCTCTGCTTGTGTGTTTGGGCATGACTTTAACATTCAGCAAGCAGTTTATAAGTCTTCTTTAGCCTTCACTTCTGGCTCATACAAAGGCTGACGGTCAGCCAGAGGTGGGAGCTAAGGGCCTTCCAAGGTCTTCTTTAAGCATTTACCCAGCCCTGGGCAGACACAGGGCCTTCTAGGATCCCAGGAATATGTGATAACTTTTTAAAGCCTTTATTTTCCAAAGTATCTCTTTCTTCAAATTTTCTTCTCAAACTTATTGATTAGTCTATTGTCTACCCCAATTGTTATCCTAGTCCCAGATAGCAGTGAATTTGACATTTGCCTTTAAATATTTTTGACAGAATACTGAAAGCTGTGGTAGAACTCTTATTAAGAAAATAAAGGCGAGTCCTTTGATCCATTCCTTCACGGAGCTAGCCACCAGACAGGGCAAAACAAATGACAATTCTTTTAGAATAAGGTCTGTTCTTCTCCATCCAGTACTAGGTACCTGTACTATGAATTCAGGCTGCTGTCTCAGGGCCACTACTCAGTGGAGAAGGGGACCAGGATAAATTAAAATGCCACAAAAGTCTTATACTATGATTCAGCTGGTTTTTCTTGATAAGCAGTCCCTTGTTGCTGTTAGGTTTTGATTAATTTGCAGCATTTCTAAACAATTGATTCTGGTGGTTTTTGCTAGTTAATTCATTGCTTTTGTGGTGAGACAGATATGGGTGTTCCCTGATGTGCCATTTTCACTTTTACACACCTTTATTTTTAACCTACATATATCTTTACATTTAAGTGGATTTCTTGTAGTCAACATATATTTGGATCTTGTTTTTTAAAGTCCATTCTGATGATCTCTTTTAATTTGTGTATTTAGACCATTTGTATTTAAAGATGCTGGATTAATAACTACCATGTTCATAATTGTTTTCTATTCTTTGCACTTTTCTGTGGTTCTTATTTTTCACTCACTCTTTGTTTTCTGTGGTTTTAATTTAGGGTTCCATTTTATAAGGTTCCATTTTCTCTACTCTCTTAGCATAAAAATTAATGGTTGCTTTAGAATTTGCAATGTACGTTAACAACTAATTTATGTCTACTTTCTAATAACAGTACATTTTTTCATGAGTAGTATAGCTTCCTTATACCAGAGTATCCCAATGCCTCCTTTCCATCCCTTATAAAATTAGTCATTCTTTTCACTTATCCATATGCTGTAATTGCCCAACAGATGGTTACTAATATTACTTCGAGCAAGCATTTGTTTATTAGATCAAGGAAGAATAAGGTAAATAAAAAGTTTTATTTTATCTTCATTTAATGCACTCCAATGCAATTCCTTTTTTATATAGATAAGTGTTTTTTGACACATCATTTTCCTCTCCCTAAAGAACTTCTTTTAACATTTTCTGCAGGATGAGTTTGATGGCAATAAATTCTCTAGTTTTTGTTTGTCCTAAAAAGTGTTCTTTTACTTTTGAAAAAATAATTTTGTTTGATATAAAATTCTACAACAGTGTGTTTTTTTCTTTCAACCCTTTAAATATTTTATTTTACTTTTGAAAAATAATTTTGTTTGATATAAAATTCTACAAGTGTGTTTTTTTCTTTCAACCCTTTAAATATTTTATTCCACTCTCTGTTGTTTCTTTGGTTTCTAATAAGAAGTCTGCTGTAATTCTCCTTGCTTCCCTTTAGGTAAGATGTTCTCTTTCCTCTGGAATCTTTCAAGATTCTCTCTTGGTATTTACTTCTGTACAGTTTAAATATGATAAGCCTAGACATAGATTCTTTAATATTTATCCTGTTTGTTGTTCTCTTAACTTCCTGGATCTGTGCTTTACTTCCTGTCATAAATTTTGGAATGTTTAAACCATATTATTTTAAATATATCTTCTATTCTGTTCTCTTTTTATTCTCCTCCTGGTATTTCCATTGCACATATGTTACACCTGTTGTAACTGTCTCACAGTTCTTGAATATTTTGTTGTTATTGTTGTTGTTGTTGCTCTTTTTTTCTCTTTACATTTCAGTTTGGGATTTTTCTATTGACCTACCTTTAAGATCACTGATTCGTTCTTTGGCTATGTCCAGTCTATTGATGACTTCATCAAAGACATTCTTCATTTCTTTTGCAGTGTTTAGCATCTTCTTTTTTATTCTTTTTCAAGATTCCCTGCTTACATTATCTCTGTTTACCTTATCCATCTTTTCTTGCATGATGTCTACTTTTCCCATTAAAGTCCTTCACATAGTAATCATAGTTACTTTTGATTCTCTGTCTAATAATCTCAACATCTGTGTAATATTTGAGTCCGGTTCTAATGCCTCTTTGTCTCTTAATACTGTACTTTTTCCTTTTAGCATGTTTTGTAATTTTTTGTTAAAAGCTGGACATGATGTATTGGGTAGTAATAGCCCAGGTCAATAGATCTGTAGTGTGAGGTTTGATGTTAATGTGGCTAGGAGTTGGACTATGTTTAATGTTTGCTGTAACTGTAGGGGCCTGAGGCTTCAAATTCCTCTAGTGTCCTTGTTTTGATTCCCCCACTGTCTTTAGATTTCCCTCAGAACTCCTTCCTTAAAAGATTCTGAGCTTTGCAGATTTTTCAGCTGCAATCTATTAACATTGTACGGGAGTCCTGTTGATGTGATGGTAAGGAGTGAGAAAGAATGCATTCTATAATCTTCTGATTAAATCTTAGTCTTTCAATGGATCTGTGTCTCTGGGTTTTGACCTTCACAAATGTTTCTAAGAGTTTTGTTCTCTCCTCAGCATAAGTGATACAGGGAACCTAGAAAAGTCTAGAATCATATCATTGTCCTTTAGTTTATGTTAAATAAAGTTATCACAAGGTCCTTTCCACTGGAGAGTTGGCCTCTGTTATGGAGGATATACTAGGTATATTTCTAAGTGATTATTTTTGCCCTCCCCCTGTGAAAGGTTTAGGGTGATTTTTCTTGGATCTTTACAAGAAGAATTTGGTGAATTTCCTGGAAGTAAAACCCACAAAAGTGTAGAGATTCCCCCAAGACTATGCCCCATCCCCAGTAACTTCCCATTCTCACACTAGTTCACACTTAATCCCCAGAAATTCATCAAAATACCATTTAAGTGTTCATACCTGTCCATGGTTCCAGTGTTCTCTGCTCTAAAGAATCTGATCTAGGCTGTATTTCTCTGTGTATAAGTTTTCTAGGGTTATCATAACAAAGTGTCACAAACTGGGTGCCGTAAAACAACAGAAATTTATTCTCTCACTTCTGGAGGACAGAAGTCCTAAATCAAGGCGCTAGCGGGGCCATGCTCCCTCAGAAACATGTAGGGAAGAATGCTTCTTTGTCTCTTCACATCTCCTGGTGGTGGCTGTCAATTCTTGATGTTTCTGGGCTTGTAGTTACAGCACTTTGATCTCTGCCTCCACAGTGGCATTTTCTTCCAGTGTGTCTGCGTCTCTGAATTTCTGCTTTTTTAAAAAAGGACTCCAGTCATACTGGATTAAGGGCCCACCCTACTTCCATATGACCTCTTTTTAACTTAACTAATTTTATCTTTAATAACCTTATTTCCAAATAAAGTCACATTCAGAGGTACTGGGGTCTAGGAATTTAGCATGTCTTTTGGGGGACACGATTAAACCCTTAACAGTCTGTGTTTACCTGTCCTTCCAGCATTCGAAGTGGTGGTTTACCCTCCAACCTCAATTCCCTGATGGTTCAACAATAATGCAATGATTTTTAGTTTGTTCAGTTTTTGTTTGTTTCTTTGTAATGGTGAGAGGAGTGATGACTTCTAGGCCCCTTACATATTGTTTAAGCTAGAAGTCAGTTACTGATTTTTTAAACAATTTGCTTCAAAATATTACATTTTTATCATGTATTCTATAATAAACATTGAATTCTACATGGATGTTAATTTGGAAATTTTCCTGCTGTATAGTGAACGCCCCAAACACTCAAAATCAGCTATATACATTGGTTTTGGCACATATTCTTTTCAAAAGTAAGTTTGTAATAGTTTGGGATTGTTCCAGCTCCATTAGCATGTAGTTCTTATCTCCAATTTCTATGGCACTATATATTGTTGGATTTAAACAGTGCAATCCAAATAAACCATAGAAGCACAGTGATTATAAACTCAAGTTACTTCAACTGTCATTTAACATGACCAATTAGAATTTTTATTTGTGCTTAAAATTTAAGATAATGAAACAGAGTGCAAACTTCAAGATACAGTAATTTGTTAGGTAAATCCAATTTTTAGTTTATACATGGAATATTTTACTAGATTTGAAAAAATATTTTTAAATTGAGATTTCATCTTTTAAATTGCTTTTTACATTAAAGGAAAATCATGAAAATAATGATTATTGCCTAAAATAATTTTGTCTCATTGAGTATGGATTGAGTGTGGATTGCTTGCTGAATCTTAACAGGTGGCCCTGAAAGGGCACAGGCTGGGGCTAAATTTGGCCTACAACTGAATCCCTCTCCGGACTGTGCCACTGGACACCTACCACACAAAGCCACTCTAATAAGACTGGGAGACTTAAGAGCTTTGCTTAGTACATAGAGACAGACAGAGAAAGACAACCAAAATGGGAAGACAAAGAAGCAGAAATCATATGAGAGAACAGAACAGAGATCCAGAAATAATGGAGTCAAGCAATCTAATAGATGCAGAGTTCAAAACACTGGTTCTAAAGATGCTCAATGAACTTATGGGAAGTGTAGATGAATTCACTGAGAACTTCAACAAAGAGAAAAAAATAACATAAAAATGGAAAAAGAAATTATAAAAGGGAACTAGTCAGAAATGAAGAACACATATGAGATGAGACGTATGTTAAAAGGAATAAACAAAGTAAATAAAGAAGAGGATCAAATGACTTATATAGAGGATGAGAAAGCCAAAGACACACAATCAGAATTGCAAGAAAAAAGAAGCTAAGACTATAATAATAATTTAAGGAGCCTATGAGACACTATTAAAGGTAAAAATATTCGAGTCATAGGGGTACCTGAAGGAAAACAAGAGGTCGAAGAACTATTTGAAGAAATAATGATGGAAAACTTCCCTTACCTGGTGAAGGAAATAAACATGCAACCCCAGGAAGCTCAGAGAGTCTCAAACACCAGGAACCCAAAGAGGCTTACACCAAGACACATCATAATTAAAATGCTAAAGGTTAAATACAAAGAATCTTAAAAGCAGCAAGAGAAAAAGAATTAGTTACCTACAAGGGAGCACCCATAAGACTAGCAGCTGATTTCTAAAACAAAACAAAACAAAACAAAACAAAAAAGAACAACAACAACAACAACAAAACAACCATGCAAGACAGAAGAGCTTGGCACAAAACATTCAACGAGATGAAAACCCAGGATCTACAACTAAGAATACTTTATCCAGCAAAGCTGTCAGAGGACAGATAGAGTTTCCCAAACAAAAATAAGCTAAAGGAATTTATTACCACCAAATCAAGATTACAGGAACTGTTGAAGGGACTTCTTTAAGAAGAAAAACCACGAATCAAAAACAGGAATAAAGAATGGTAATAACTACATTCCTATCAACAAGTATCTCAACTGGAAAAGAATTAAGTGCTCCCACCAAAAGATATAGTGGCTGAATGATAGGAAAACAGACCCTTACATATGCTGCCCACAAGAGACTCACTTCAGGTTAAAAGGCACACAAAGACTAAAAGAAAGAAGATGGAAAAAGATATTGCCTTCATGGACCTAGAGAGTATATTGCACTGAATGAAATGGGTCGGATAAAGAAAGACAAATATTGCATGATTTCTCATACATGTGGAATCTAAAGAACAAAATCAACAACAATAACAACAAAAGCAGAAATAAACTCATAGATACAGAAAATATTTAGAGGGATAGTAGATGTGAGGGGGATTGGGGGAACAAAAAAAGGCTAAGGAATTAAGAAGTACAAATGGATAGTTGCAGAATAGACATGGAGATGTAGCATGGGGATGTAGTGTGGCATAGGGAAAATCATTAATAATGTTGTAAAAAATATGTAAGGGGGAAGAAGTGTACTAGACTTAGTGGGGTGATCACTTTGTGAGTTATGTGGATCTCTGATCAATATGCTATACAACTGAAATTGGTATATTATTGTATGCCAACTATAATGGAAAAAACCTCATTGAACTGTACAATGTAAATATAAGCAACTAATTGTCTATTATATTTCAATAAAGATGAAAAAAATTAAAAAAAAGTTGTGTTTCTGTATATCAGCAAAGAACAATCTCAAAAAGAAATTAAGACAATAACTCCATTTATAATAGCATTCAAAAGAATAAAATACCTAGAAATAGATTTAACCAAGGAGGTGAAAGACTTTTATATTGAAGACTAAAAGAAATTAGAGAAGAAAGAAAGAAATGGAAAGACATTTTTGTTCATCTATTGGAAGACTTAAAATTGTTAAAATGTCAATATTAGCCAAAGCAATCTACAAATTTGACGTGATCCTTATCAAAATTCCAATATCTTTTTTGGTAGAAATGGAAAAGCCAACTCTCAAATTTATATAAAAGTGCAGGACACCCATAATAGCCAAAAACAATTTTGTCAATAACCTAAATATAAGAGTTAAAACCATAAAACCATTAGAAGAAAACATAGTGGCAATGGATTCTAAGCTATGACTCCAAAAGCACAGGTAACAACAACAACAAAAAATTATAAATTGGACTCTATCAAAATAATTTGGGGGCATGAATGGACATTCTTATGAGAGTGAAAAGACAAGCTAGAGAATGGGAGAAAATATTTTAAGTTACACATCTGATAAGGGCCTACTATTCAGAATACATAAAGGATATTTATCTCAACAACAAAAACACAAAAATACAAACAAATTGATTTTAAAATGGACAAAGAACTTGAAGAGCTATTTTCCTATAAAGGTGTGCAAATGGCCAATAAGGACATAAAAATATGCTCAACATTGTTATTTGCTAAGGAAATGCAAATCAGAACCACAGTGAGATATCACTTCGCACCCAGTAGGATGGTAATAATAATAATAATAATAATAATTAATAAAACGATATTATAAAGGATGACAGAAGTTGGTGAGAGTTATGGTCTGAATGTTTGTGTCCTCAGATTTATATGTTGGCCTTGGCCTTTGGGAGATACTTAGTCATGAGAGTGGTGCCCTCATGCTTGGGATTAGGACCTCATAAAAAAGACTTTACAAAGATCCCTAGTTTCTTCCATAATGTAAGGACACAGTAAGAAGGCACCAGCTATGAACCAGAAAGAAGGCTCTCACCAACCATGTTGGCACCCTGATCTTGAACTTCCAGCCTCCAGAACTGTGAGAATTCATTTTCTGTTATTTATAGGCCACCCTATCTTTGGTATTTTGTTATAGCCGCCTGAACAGCAAGGATGTAGAGAAATTAGAACTCTATACATTGTTAGTGGGAACATAAAATAATTCAGCCAATATGAATAAATGGGTTTAGTGACTCCTCAAAAAGTTAAACATAGGAATTCTGGTCAAGGTGGTAGGGTAGGTAAATGCTGTGCTTACCTCCTCCCATGACTACATTAAAATTACAACTAAATTATAGAACAATCAACCTGGAGAATCATCTGAAGACTAGCTGAAGAGAATGCCTATAACTCAGAGTATAAAAAAGAGACTATATCGAGACTGCTAGGAGAGGCAGAGATGTGAAATGAGCTCACCCCACTCCAGCATGTGGCATTTGAGCATTGGGAGTGGGGGTGGGGGATATCTCGGCCATGGAGGTCCCCTGGAGAAGTGGAGTACCCCAAACCCACACTGGGGTCCCCCAGCCAGGGTTCCAGTGCCAAGAAGAAGAGTCCCCACACAATCTGGCTGTGGAAATCAGTGTCTAACCATCTAGGTGAGAAAGAAGGCTGCTGGAAACCCAGATATTCCCTTAAAAGGCCTGTGCACAGACTCACTCACTCACTCACAGACACTCACCTTGGGCTCCAGCAGAGGGACAGCAGTTTGAGAGGTACTAGAGACATACAGGGAAAGACTGAGTTGTGTGGCTTCAAGGTGAGGGGTATGTTACGCCTTCCTCCTGTGCAGCCTACAGGTGAGTGCCATCTTGCTCTCTCCTCACATGGCTAAATCTAAACCTACATTGGTCTGGTGCAATCCAGTGCTCCACCCTGGCTACTTCCTAGGACCTCAGCTCACCCAACTCATGAATTGCCAGAGGCATATTTGTGGCTAGCCAACCAGCCCCACCCAGTCCTCTTAGTAGGAGGCTCTTTTAGCAGCAATCAACAGGCCTTGGCTCACTCACTTCCAGAGACAATTCAGGTGACAGGTAACCAGCTCCGGCCCAAGCTTCAGTATTTCTTGAACAAATCTCAGGGTCCATGGGCCTGAGGCAGCTAACCTTAATGTGATCTGAGACTTTTGCTAATGATCACAGGCTCAGCGACGGCACAAAACCGGAAATTGCACTAACTTAAGGAATACCACTCTCTCCACCATGGTTACTTCTAGGGATCTCATCTCACCCAACTCACGTACCACCCAACTCCTTCAACTGCTGAGCCTTATAGAGAGTCAGCAAGCAGTCTCTAGTGGCAGCTGGCCTCAGTTCACTGCATGACCTATTCCATGTGCCTCCAGGTCCAGCACAGGCAGCAACCAATCATGGACAGCATTATAGCTCCTACCAGGTAGTCACGGATGGTCAAAGGCAGTGGCTGACCTTGGCCTGTGTGGGAGACCTTCCCAAGAGGCCCCAGGCCAACACATCCAAAGGCTGATGTCAGACCACAACAGAGCACCACCTGATTAGCCCCACAAGTGGCAAATCCAAAGGGTGTCTCAACAGGCAGATGAGCCCACTAAGGGGAATCCTACTCTGTGAGATCAGCCTCCACACAGCAGCTCATATCCTGTGGGCATAGCCAGTTCTCACACTAGTCAACCTAAGAGTCAATCCCATCAACTAATGTGCGAAAAGCAATCAAAGCTAAACTACAACAGGACAGCACACACAACCCACATGAGGGACACCCCTGGAGAACCTGGCACATATGACCAGGGAGAATGCACCACTGGACCACACAGAGCACCTACTACATAAAATCACCTGGCCAAGACTAGAAAATGTAACACATCTACCTAATACATATAAACAAACATGGCCAAAATGAGAAAACAAAGAAACATGTCCCAAATGAAAGAACAGGAAAAAAACTCCAGAAAAAGAACTAAATGAAATGAAGGCAAGCAACCTAGGAGATACAGAATTCAAAACACTGATTTTAAGGATGCTCAATGAACTTAGGAGAAGAATAGATGATCTCAGTGAAAGAGTCAACAAAGAGATAAGAAACATAAAAAAGGACAAAGAACCCATAAAAAAGAACCAGTCAGAAATGAAGAATACAATATTCGAAATGAAGAATACACTAGAAGAAATCAACAGCAGATTAGATGAAGCAGAGTACTGAATCAGCCATTTGGAAGACAAAGTAGCAATCAGAAAAACAACAACAACAATAACAAAGAATCCAAAAAAACGAGGAAAGTTTAAGTGACCTCTGGGACAAGATCAAGCGTACCAACACTCACATGATAGGGGTACCAGAAGGAGAAGAGAGAGAGCAAAGGATTGAGAACCTATCTGAAGATACAATGACTGAAATCTTCCCTAACCTGGAGAAGGAAATAAACATAGAAATCCAGGAAGTACATAGAGTCCCACATGAGGTGAACTCAAAGAGGCCCACACCAAAACACATCACAATTAAAGTGGCAAAGGTTGAAGACAAAGAGAGAATCCTAAAAGCAGCAAGAGCTAGTTACTTACAAGGGAGCTCCCATAAGACTGTCAGTTGATTTCTCAATAGAAACTTTGCAGGCTACAAGGACTGGCATAAAATATTTAAAGTGATGAAAAGCAAGAACCTACTAGCCAGCAAAGTTATTAATTAAAATTGAAGGTGAGATAAAGAGCTTTGCAAACAGGAAAAAGCTAAAGGATTTTATCACCACCAATCCAGTATTACAAGAAACATTAAAGGGACTTCTTCAAGAAAAAGAAAGGAAAATGTAAATATAAATAATAAAATGCCAATAACTATGTATCTATCAATAATCATTTTAAATGTAAATAAATGCTCCAATAAAAAAAAAATAGGGTTGCTGAATGGATAAGAAAACAAGACTCATACATACACTGTCTACAAGAGACCAACTTCAGTCTGAAAGACACACAGATTGAAAGTAAAGAAATGAAAAAGATATTTCATGGAAATAAAAAAAAAAAAAGCTGGAGTAGCAATACTTATATTAGATTAAATATACTTTAAAACAAAAGCTATCATAAGAGACAAAGAAGGGCATTACTTAATGATAAAGGGGTCAATCTAACAAAAGGGCATACATGACCTTAGTAAATATTTATGCACCCATCATAAGAACGTCTAAATATATAAAGCAAATATTGACCAACATTAAAGGAGAGATTGACAGTAATATAGTCGTAGTAGGGGATTTTAACTCCCCATTGAAACCAATGGACAGATCTTCCAGAAAGAAAATCAGCGAGGAAACAGTGACCTTAAATGACACACCAGACCAGATGGATTTAATTGATATTTTTAAAGCATTTCATCCAAAGCAGCAAAATATACATACTTCTCAAGTGCACATGGAACATTTCCAAGCAAGACCGCACTAGGCCACAAAACAAGTCTTAATAAATTTAAGGAGACTGAAATCATATCAAGTTTCTTCTCTGACCCAATAGTATGAAACTAGAAATCAATTACAAAAAAAAAACCACTAAAAAATACACAACTATATGGTGGTTAAACAAAATGCTAATAAACAATGAATGGGTTAGTTGTGAGATCAAGGAGGAAATCAAAAGATATCTTGAGACAAATGATAATAAAACAAAATGAACCAAAATCTGTGGGACACAGAGAAAGCATTCCTAAGAGGAAAACCCATAGCAATACGGGCCTACCTCAAGAAACAAGAAATATCCCAAATAAACAATCTAACCTTACACTTAAAGGAATTAGAAAAAGAATAGCAAACAAAGCCCAAAGGGAGTAGAAGAAAAGAAATAATAAAGAACAGAGAGGAAATAAACAAAATAGAGTCTAAGAAAACAATACAAAAGATCAAGGAAACCAAAAGCTAGTTCTTTTAAAAGATAAACAAAATTGATAAATTTTAACCAGACTCATAAAGAAAAAAAGAGTGCTGCCCCAGATGGTTGACTTCAAGGATTGAGTGTTGCGTAAGGAGAAGGTATGCATAGATGCTGAATTCATCATTCTTGCACCCCCACCTCCAGAGGAATTTAATAAAGTGTTCAATGATGTTTAGCTACTACTTAATAATGACAATTTCCTCAAGGAAGGGGCTGCACACGCGTTTGCCCAGTCCACGCCCATGTATTGGTTCATGTCCATGAAGATAGAAAGATATGAAGATCAGGTCTTAATAACAGAACACAGTGACCTGGGTAAATAGCAGATTTTTAGATCCAAGAAACAAAATTTCCTTTAGTTTTGATCACTTATGGAAAGAAGCAAGTGACCTCCAGCCAGAAGAAATAGATGGAGGTCTGACATCTTGGAGAGAATTCTGTGATAATGCTTTAAGAGCCTATGTGAAAGATCATTATTCCCAAAGCTTCTGTTTATGCTTAAACTATGGATGAACAAAAGAACATTACTGCATGTTCTGAAAGACACCCGTTTCAGCCTAAAAACCTCTGGAATGGTCATTGGAGACCAGAATACAAGTTCACCAACACACCACCTACAATCCAGGTAGTTGGAGCATTTAAGATTCAGGTTCACTATTATGAAGATAGCAATGTTCATTTGGTTAGTCATAAAGATGTACAGGATTCTGTAACTGTTTTGAATGAATTTCAAACTGCCAAGGAGATTATTGAAATTGTAGTGCATGCAGAAAATGAGTATCAGACAGCAATTAGTGAAAACTATCAAGCAATGTCAGACACCACATTTAAGATCTTGTGATAAATATGATAAATAAGTGATTTACAAACAAGAGTGATACTTTGCTAGGGCTTTTAAAGTTAACAGGTTTTCTAGCCTCACGGAATACTGTTGAACCTATAGTATTGTCTTAATACTTTTTTTCCATTTTCACTATATCTACTTGTAATTTTTTCTTTTAATTCTGCCACATTTAATAAAGAAGAGAAAGATTTATCCTGGGGTCATTTTACTGTTTAGAAAATTTTCCTAGCTATGAAGCCCTGTTATTGATATAGACAGGTAATATGTTCAGTGTTTTTCTACATCTGTCCTTCAAAACACCTGGTACTTCTATGGTTTATACTGATCCACCAACAGCTAAACGCTATGCTACCATCTGTAGCGGAATGAAAGACACATTCATCCTTCTCTCTCTGACTGCTTTGATCATTTGTAGCATTATATAACTGCACTTTTCAAATTTTTGGTCCTTTTGTGGGGCAAAGGAAGTTCTCTGGAAATTTCATTATAGCCACCTTCTCTGGTGAAGTTGTTTTTAAGTCCAAAGACTTAAAAGGTTTTTTCCTTCCCTCATTGTCTTTTTTCAATCTAGTACCATTATAGTTATTATAAACATCTTAATTTTTATCAGTTTTACCCATTTATTATTATTTTTTTAATATTCAAGAACTGCTGACATATGAGAAATGTAGCGGAGTATTAAACTGGAAAAATACAGATGTTGAAGAAATAATAGATATCTGTGCTTTACTACATTGTGGCAGGATTATACCATAAGCAAATGAATCAAACAACTATGTAAATCACAAATAAAACCTAAAAATGAACCAAAGTGAAAAGGATAACATCCAGGCAGTATCTTTCTGTTGTAACCTGTTATTTAAGGAAATATTAGTGATTTGTTCTAAATAGGATGTAAAACTTGTTCCAATTTACTTTTCCTCAGTCTTGCCGGGCAAAACTCATATATAACTGTAATATAGCAACCCTTCTCAGGTATATTAACTGGTATGTGTGCGATCTCAGAATATACAGGTGATATAGATATATGACAACTGAAATGGTGGATTCATTTACACTGTTTACACTTCTTTGACCAGGACTTAAGGGAAGGTCAGTTTTTAAAAAACCAAGTAATATCTTTCTACCTATCTCCATATACAGGTCAAAAAAAAGATTATTTTTGCTTTAGCTTTGTCTTTTTCTCAGTAATACAGTCAAGAAAGAGTTTATTTCCAAATGACCCATTAAACTGTGTAAGAGCTTTTGTTTATTTCAAATAAAATATATTTGTATTATTTGTCATTTCTACTGTTCATCCATACCACACTATTCTTTGTATCAGGTAGTCCAATAGAAATATATCTGTTTTATTCTTTAAAAAAAGAAAGAAAAGAAAAAGAGAGAGAGGACCCAAATAAATAAGATCAGAAAAGAAAGAGAAATGACAACTGATTCCACAGAAATAAAAAGGATTATAAGAAAATACTATGAGCAATTGTATGCCAGCAAATTGACAATTTGGAAGAAATAGATAAATTACTAGAAACATATTATCTTCCAAGACTGAGTCAAGAAGAAACAGAAAATCTGAACTGACCAATTACTACTAATGACATATAATCACTAACCAAAAAACTCCCAACAAATAAAAGTCTTGGACTGAGTGGCTTCAAAAGGGAATTTTACCAAACATTCAAAAAAGAATTAACATTTACCTTTTCAAACTACTCCAAAAAATTCAAGAGGATGGAAGGCTCCCAAGCTGTGACAAAGGAGCCAAGAATATACATTTGGGTAAAGATAGTCTTCTCAATAAATGGTGTTGAAAAAACGGAAGAAATTAGACCACCTTCTTACACCATATACAAGAGTAAATTCAAAATGGATTAAAGACTTAAATGTAAGACCTAAAACCATAAAACTTCTAAAAGAAAACATAGGCAATAAACTCTCTAACATTGCTCTTGGTAATATTTTTTTCTGATATATCTTCTCAGGCAAGGGAAACAAAAGAAAAATAAATAAATGGGACTACACAGAACTGAAAAGTTTTTGTACAACAAAAGAAACCATCAACAAAATGAAAAGATGGCCTACTGAATGGGAGAAGATATTTGCCTATGATACATTCAATAAGGGGTTAATATCCAAAATTTATAAAGAACTCATACAACTCAATACCAAAAAAACAAACAATCCAATTAAAAAATAGGCAGAGGACCTGAATAGACATTTTTCCAAAGAGAACATACAGATGGCCAATAGATATATGAAAAGATGTTCGATGCCACTAATTATCAGAGAAATGCAGATTAAAACACAATGAGCTATCACCTGTCAGAATGGCTATCATCCATAAATCAAAAACAACAAGTGTTGATGAGGATGTGGAGAAAAGGGAAGGGAACTCTCATGCACTGTTGGTGGGATTAAAATTGGCACAGCCACTATGAGAAACAGTATGGAGTTTCCTCAAAAAAGTAAAAATAGAACTAACTTATGACCCAGCAATTGCATTTCTAGATATTTATCCAAAGAATACCAAAATACTAATTCAAAAAATATATGTACTCCTATGTTTATTGCAGTTTTTTACAATAGCCAAGATATGGAAGCAACCTAAGTGCCCATCAATAGAAGAATAGATAAAAATGATATAGTACATATAGAAAATGGAATATTCCTCAGCCATTAAAAAAAAAATGAAATCTTAACATTTGCAATGACATGAATGGACTTGGAAGATATTATGCTAAGCAAAATAAGTCAGAGAGAAAAAGACAAATACCATATGATCTCATTTATATGTGAAATCTAAACAAATAAACAAAATGAAAACAAACTTATAGATAAGAGCACAATGGAATTGCCAGATGGAATGGGAGTTGGGGGGCTGGGCGGAAAAGGTAAAGAGATTAAGAGGTACAAATTGGCACTTACAAAATAGTCATGGGGATGTGAAGTACAGCATAGGGAATATAGTCAATAACATTATAATAAGGCAGGTACTAGACTAATCAGAGGGATCACTTTGTAAATTATATAAATGTCTAACCATTATGCTATACACCTGAAACTAATATAAAATAATATTGAATGTCAACTCTAACTGAAAAATAAAAATTCTTTAAAGTAAGCGTAGAATATATATATGAACATATAAACATATATAATTAGACTATATGACCCAGCAATTCTACTTCTAGTTATAGACCTAAAGAACTGAAAACAGATACTTAAATAAAAACATATTCATAGTAGCACTGTTAACAATAGCCAAAAGTTGTAAGCAGTCCAAATGTATATCAAAGGATGGGTAGAAAAACAAATTGTGATATAAATACAATAGAATGTCAGCCATTAATCTGGTAAAAACTGAACTGGGTGTACTGCAACTCAGGTCTGACACTAAGCACCTGGAGTTAGCATCATACTCCACAGGCTAAAGGTATTGTCTACAGGACTGCCCTCACTTCACATACAAGCTGAAAATCTCAGAGGGTTCCAAGGCCACCCACATTTCTGATTGGCTGGCTATAAATTCAGGCCATTCCTGTGTCACATCAATTTCCATAATTCACTAGAATAATTCACAGAACTCAGGAAAGCACTATACTTATGACTATTGTTTCATTATAAAGGATACAGATCAGAATGACCAGCCCAATGAAGAGAGGCACAGGAGAGTCTGGGAGATAAGACACAACTCCCACACCCTCTTCTCACAAAATGAGAGTGTGTCACCCTCCTGCTGCATCCATGTGTTCACCAAGCAGAAGCCCCACTGAGCCTTAGTGCCCAGCGTTTTTATGGGGCTTCATTTGTAGGCGTAGTTGATTGAATCAATGACCACATGATTGACTCAATTTCCAGCCCCTCTCTCATCTAGGGATGAAAATCTCAAATCTCTAACATGTGGGTGGCTTTCTGGTGAACAGCCTGGTCCTGAAGTTGTCTAAGAATATGAGTCATTGCCTTCAAATAACAAAGACTCTCTTATCACTCAGGAAATCCCAATGGTTTTAGAGGCTCATCCCCTGGGACAAAGGCCAAATTGTTTATTATACCATGGCCATAGCAAAGGAATAAAATACTGACACATGCTAGAACAGGATTGTGGACAAAAAAAAGGGGCCACATACTAAACCTGACAAGCTCAGGGAAAGGTAGCATGTTGGGTCCTACAAACCACACACTGAAAGTAACTACATAGGATGGTCTGAACATAAAAATTTCTAAATAAAAGCAGGTCAGGAAGGGTAATAATATCCTGGGCCTATAGCTCTCTTTGTAAAGGTCAATGGTTACCTTAATTGAGCCCATCTATTGTCTTTTTGCATCTAAGATAACATATCCTTGGAATGTCAGAGTAATCCCTTTTTCCAGACCCCTCAGGGCACAGCCCAATACAGCAGAACAGAGACCACAGAACCCCTCATTGTTATCTTGTCCCTTGCATATCGTATCTATGTGCTGTAAAGGTTAATTATTAACACTCCATCCACCAATGTAAAAGAAGTGTATGTCTCTCTCCAATTTAATTTTTTTCCAATCCTGCAGATTTCCCCATTTTGCTTTCTCCCCCCTCCCTAATCTACGTCTTCTCTTTTGATTTTAATGTATAAAATAAGCTGCAAAACTGCCATCCTTGGAGCATTTTCTCAATCCATTGAGATTTTGTTTCCTAGCAATTGTTGTCAGTTTGGCTCAAATAAACTCACTAACATTCTCTGTAGATTTGAATGTTTCTGATGCCAACAGGTTGACCCTCAAAAACATTATGCTAAGTGAAAGAAACCAGACACAAAAGGTCACATATTGTAGGTTTTCTTTTATATAAAATATCCACAATAGGCAAACCCATAGAGACAGAGCACAGACTGGTGGTTGCTAAGGCCTGGGGGAGAGGGAAATGGGGAGAAACCACTCAGTGAGAACAGGGTTGAGCTGTAAAGCCAGCCTAGAAGCCCTAGCTCTCAACTTCTTATCAAGTAAGACAATCAATGTTCTTTCTGTTTACAGTTATTTCCTCAGCTGTTTCCTTACTTGCAACTGAAGGGTCCTAAGAGATACATGCCAAGGTGGCCAAGGCAAGACCAAGTTCATGGATGTCCCTTCAAGCTCGTTACTTAGGGGAAGCAGGGAGGAGGCTCCCAGTGCAGGCATGCAGGACTAACACTTCTTTACTCTAGTCTCCTCTCCTCATGTGAGGCCCTAGGGCTCACAGTGCAGAGGTGAAAAGCCACAGGGCATAGCACTGGGAAAGGGGTTCCCACCCCTCTAGGACTAGTAGTGAAAAAATGAGCACTTTGGAAAGAGATTTCAAGGGTTCGTGTTCCGGTTATTCACTTTATCCTCCCTGTGCCATCCATCTTTCTCTATCCTGCTTCCTGCCCCCAGACAGCTAAACACAGATTTCATCATGTAGATTCCTCATTCTCTGGCTTCCAGTTGGGTTAGTGGGAGCAGGCATCTGGAGGGCAGGAGGATAGAGATCAAGGTCATTAGTCCTTCCATTTTCTCTTCACTTTGCTGCATTTCTGACAGTGGCTGCTTTCTCTACAACCAGTGTTCCTTCTGAGAAATCTCCTTTGTGTGGCTTATGAAGGAAAAAGGGAAGCTGTAATAAATCTAATCAAAAGTAACCCCACAGAGTGATCTGATTATAAATTCCTAACTGAGCAGTCATGATAGGTAGTCATGCCTCAAGTACAGACCTTCATGAAAGGTTGTCTTTGCCTTAAGCAAGCCCTTTTCCTTTGTTCCTGTTAGGTTAACAAACCTTTGAAATAAGCAAAACCATCCTCGAAAGAGCACATAATCTTGTTAACTATTCTGTAATCCAATCTTCAGCTTGCTTTCTCCCATCTCCTCGTGTCATCTTCCTTACCTCCTCTTCTTAATTTCAAATGCATAAAAGAAACTGCAAGATAGTCAGTCTCTGGAGCATTTGAGATCTTGCTTCCCAGCAATTGTCATCAGTTTGGCTCAAATAAACTCTTGTAAAAATTCTCTACAGATCTGGACATGTGTTACATTGATGGGCTCCAGCAACCCCAAGCCCTCTGGGCTCCTGCAGAACAAAGGCTAACAGCTCTCTGGGGAACCATCCTAAGCTGGCCCCTGACCCTGCACAGTCCCGGCTAATAACATCTGTAATGTAGGGAAGAGGCAAGATAATTAAAATATTAATCGAGCCACATGAAGAGACTGCAATATGCTGATCAGCCCTGCAGCCAGGCCAGGAGGACACCTTCAGAACAAGGAAAGATTTCTGCTGGGATTGCTAACAACCCATTCCCCACACCTGTGAAGGGGAAACAGGAACCAACAGAGTCATTCCCAATGGCTGAAACCATGGGGAACCTACGGATTAAATGCAGAGAACTGCCAGCCGCCCTTTCATGCTATATATTCCTACCTTTTCAAGCTACATAATACTTTTCCCCTTCGTCACTATATGTCCGTATGAAAAGAAATGGGAACTAAAGAATAACATGTAAACTGAATTCCCTGACCCTCTGGGTCTCTCTCAGTGCCTTTACTCTGTCTCTCTCTCACGGTCCCTCTCACTCTCTGCCTCTGAGAGGAGACCACACTCTGTCTGTGGAGTGTTACCCCTTTTATAATAAACTTTTCTTTTGACTTTAACTTTAACTTTGATGTGTGTGTTTAATTCTTTCCACGCTCTCTGCCAAAGGACCTTCTTCTTCTCTTGGTACAAGGCTTGGTCTCCTCCCCACACACATACACACTTGGAGAAATTTGTCTTATCCTGCATCACTTTTATTTAATTTTCTTTCATTAAACTCTGTATTCATGCCACCTGTCTCCTGATGAGTCTTAGACGGATACATCACCTTTGTAATTCCTTGAATGCAAGAGGAAAAATGAAAAAGTGTGTCTTTGTCAGTTGTTTTTATCATCTCTGGAGTTATCACAGGGCCCCTAGAGAATCACAGCTGCTGAAAGGAGTGTGTGTGGAGTGGGGTGGGGAGTGTCTCTGCATTGGTAATTAGGTTAAGAAGCAAGTGACATTGAAGTGTATATAATAGGATCTTGTTTTATTTCAGTATTTAGATAGATGATAGGTGATCAATGATAGATGATAGATGATAGAGACAGGGAGAGGAGAATATGTTTTATAGAAAGAGATTTTGAAAGATTTATCTGAACATTGATAATAATTATCTTCGATATCTTTTAATGATATCAGTTATCTATTGCTATATTACAAACTTCCCAAACCTTAACAGTTTAATATTGCTTGCAGACAATTTGACCTGGCTTGCCTGGACAGTTCTTCTAGCTTCGCCTTTTGTGCATCTGTGTTCAGCAGTAGGTCAGCAGGGGCTCTGCTTCTATGGTTTGGTTGGCCATCAGCTGAAGAAATAGGGGAGAAGGTGACCAGATCATGTTTTTCTCATTCTCCTGCAGGCCAGTCAGGCATGTTTACATGATGGTCTCAAATTTCCAAGAAGAACACCAATATATCAGCACTTTCCAAGCCTATGTTTGCCTCACATTTGCTGCCTTCGTATGGCCAGGTGCAGTCAGCGTAGGAGGGGCAGAGCAATGATGGAGCCACCTCAGGGGCAAACGAATTGGAGCCCTTATTGCATCTGTCTACCAAAGAGCTGAAGGCAGCTTGTGGGGTGCAGAGAGCACAGAATGTGGAGGTTAGCACCTCAATCCTAGGTCAGCCCTAGCCCTCAGCAGATTTCAATGCTACATCAGCAGAATGGCACCATGGACAAGAATAGTGACAGCAACACTTTGCTCAGGTCTAAGGTCTAATGCCCACAGTGCTTATCAAGTTGATGGCAAGCTGGCAGCTTGTGGCTCAGAGAGGCCTACCAGACTCCCATTGTCCCGTGGCTGTCTCTGTAGATGTTACACTATACCTGGCCTTGTGTCCCTGACATGGTGGCCAGGGCTCCATCATCACCACCATTATTCTGACATGGATATTTTTTGTTATGCTTATGCTTTGCTTATTTATGTGGCCTTCGTGGTTCCAGTAAGTTTTTGACTTTGCAAGTCTTGTGGCCTGAGTAGACAGCAGAGACAGTGGTGGTTAATGATAGCAATGCCCTAGCTATGCAGGGACCGAAAGGGCACAGCAGAGAGAGTGGGGAAGGCCTGGACCAGAGGAGAAGGAGTAGGGAATGGGGTCCAGAGTACAGAGGGTCTGGTTGTCTTCTAGGTCCTGACTGATTATTTTGAGTCTTGTCTCCCTCCTGGTGGGAAACTTGTTGATAGAAGAGACAGGTTTTGTGAGGCATTTAGTAGGTTTCTATGGAGATGCCTTCTCTGGTATGTCCCACTTTTATAATCTCCTCATTCAGCCTCTCCACCTGTCCACATGGACAGGGAGGGAACAAAGAGAGGACTTGAGAGACTGAGTCACCACATGGTTAGTGGGGAAGCTAGACCTGAATTCATGAACTCTGGACCCATCACTCTGTGACCCTCACTGCATGGCATTGGGGTTGGTTGAGAACATTCATGTTGGAATGAATACCACATCTTGTGGTGGATGCATGTCAGATGTCCTTCATGGACACAGCCTTGCCACAGTCCCATGGACTTGGCATCATTGGCCTCATTTCATATGCAGAGACTGAGACCTAGACTGGGGCTCAATGCTCCTTGTCCCACGCAGCTGGTGGCATTATTTGAACCCAAGTCTGACATAAATCTGTGTTCTGCACCCGACACTGAGCTGATGTCCCCTAGGCCTCTCCCAACAGGGGTTTTGCCATGGAAATCATATTTGAATTCACACTCAATCTAACAGATCCAAAGAGTGCAGTAGTTCATAGAAAAGCCAAAAGCTTCCTTGCATTACTGCTATCGCCCCCAGAGGACACCACTCCCACATCTGCATTATAAGCCAGCTCCGCCTCTGTTGACAAAAAAACTCATCTCATTTCCCATTTTTGCTCGTACAAAGAATGTCCTGGTGGCCATTTTGGAGTATATGTCAACGTCCTCGATCAAGTCCTTCTGTACGGCAGATTCGTAGACATGCGATTGCTCGGAACAGAGCACATGATATCTAATTATTTCTTTTCCTATGCTCTTAACAACTCTGATTAGTCACAGACTTTCTCATTTTTGCCAGTCTGGTGAGTGAAAAATAATATAATATGGCAATTCACATTTTTAGTCCCTTGATTACTGGGGAAGTTGAGGATTATTCATGTGTCATAGTACTTCCATAACTGGAAAAATCTACAAAGATATCTTCATTTTGAAATACAAAGGAATCGAAATCAAAAAGATGCCTGGAGCCCTCCTGCCCCTAGTTATTCCGCCCCAGCCTCCACACAGGAGAAAAGTCCCCATTAGTGCATCTTTTCTTGGGGAGCTGGAAGGTTTTTCATTTATTCTGAATCTTAGCATCCAAAATGATGTCAGAGTTGGAGGAGCATAACAACCTCCCTGCCCAAGAGCTCCATTTTATGGAGGGAGAAACTGAAGCCCTGGGAGGAATGCCTTCTGGCTGAGGTCTCATAGTGTATGATAATGTAGAGACCAGGTCCCAGATCTTTTGACTTTCATGAAGGAGAAAGACAGAAAGAGGACAAAGAAAAGAAGGGTGAGCTGTGTGCTTTGCTGGTGCTGCTCAGGCAAAAGGCTTTCCCGAAGTTGTCAGGGCCCTTCCCACCTCACCCAGAGGCCAGGGAAATATGTGTCCTCTTCCTATGTAATGTAGGTGAGTGTCTACGTCCCCTGAAGAATCTCATAGAAATTACAACAGATGGTTCTGTATGTGACATATCCAGCACCATCTCCTAAGGGATAAAGAGCTTTTCTCCAAGACAGATCAAAGGCCCACTCCCAGGGCATTCCCGGGACAGGGGTATTTGATGCCTCCTGTCTCCTAGTGCCTCGAACCACAGACCAATGCTCAGGACCTGTAGATAGTCTCAAAGTCTGACCAGATGGGGGCAGTGGAATGCAGCAGATGAATGTGGACTTTTGGTTCTGTTGGAAATCTCTTGAGATGGCGGTGCCCCCAGAGGCACGTTCTGGGATCAGGGCAGAGCCAAATGCAAGACTGGTCTAAAGTTCCATGGAAAACATCTTAAAAGTCACCACATATGAGAGCACTCAGCCTGGCTAAGTCAACACAGTTGGGTGTCCTTCTGATGCTGAATCAGATCGCTGTTTATGTAGCTCAGCTGTGGATTTGAGGACCTTGTATGACCAAACCTATTTTTACACATTGATGTCAGCCTCCAGGAGGGGAGCCAAGGTCCAGCTACTATAGGAGTGGGAAGTGCCAGGTTTCCATGCTGGTTGTGCTACAAGGCTGTTAATGAGAGCTGAGTACTTAGCAGGTGCTTCGGCACTTAGTAGGTACCCTACATCCTCCTCGCCTACTGTTGTCCCTGGGCTCGCAGGGCATGCATCACCTGCACAGGGAGAACTGGCTTTGCTATCTCTCTCTCTCCATTCCAAGTGTGTATAATTGATTGACCCGGTCCTATGTGTGGATGATGCAAAGCCCCCTGTGTGTGCCTTCTTTCTCTGGTGGCTCTTTTATCCAGTTGCATAATAGAGAGTGGGTTTACATCAGCCCAGAGGCCTGAGCCAGCACACCATTCAGCACATTCAGGACTTACTGCTGTCTCTTGAGTAACTGGTCTTTGATGGGGCAGGGGAAGGGATCTGTGGAGACCCTTCCCACCAAGATCAAGGTCTCAAAATGTCTGAGCCCTCCCTTCAGCCTCTATCATGCATGTGGCTACCTCCTCCTTCTCCCTCAATCCCATCTGGCCCTATGTGGGCTTCTCCATGCCAGAATCTCAGAGCAGAGGCTCCAAGCACAGCCCCGAAAGGGCTTGTGAAGACCAAAGAGTCTATGGTCCCTCTAGGGCAGTGCAGACTCTCTGCCCACCCCACCCCCCAGCTGAACTCCCCCAAATCCAGGACCCTCTGCTTTATTAGAGCAGCCTCAGGACAACACAGGGGTAGGTTGGGGGCTAGCACTGAAGTCTACTCAGGCCTAAATTAGAAGGGAAACATAAGAGTAAAGCAAAATAAAAGTAATAAAATAAGCTACATTATAAAGTTAGAGATTTTCTTTAAAAACTAAACTTAAACTGCATGCAGTCAGGATTAATTATAGGCCATAAAGGTGCAGAGATCATTTTAAATGGCATTCATGGCTCAAATTAATCTCGCTCCACTTCCCATTTTACCTTAAACAAAATCCCAGTCAGTTTACTGACTCCCACCCCTTTTCTGGGTCTGTGTCTATCTCTGTGTATTAGACGGAGTTGGCATGAGCCCAGACATTCATCCTGGTGCCCCTCTCTAAGGTCAAGGAGAGCTGGAGCCCAGATGCTTATGAGGGTGACTCTATGTTCACACCATCTACACAGCATCTTTGAGGAAAAGAGAGTAGAGCCATCTCATGGTGCATGGGAGGGAAGGAAACCCACAAATAACTGGGGATGAAGGACGTGTCATACTTCACAGGTGGGTCCTCTTTCAAACAGGGCCATCACCCTGGGGTGTGAGAATCCAGGCTCCAAGTGTTGAGAGGAAAAGACCCTACCCCCTGAAAAGCAGGATCCCAGAATAGGGTCTTCAGTGGCAGCATAGCAGGGGAACATAGCAGACCCATCCAGCAGCATCACTCTGTCTGTGGGCACAAACATCTTGGTGCATTTGTTGTTCTTATTACAAGAAATAAAGAGTGGCAAAGAGGAATGGGAGTGCAGATACAGGTGCTGAGAAGAGTAGCTTCCTGAACCAAATGCAATGAGCCGAGAAGGAAATGGCTTGAGGAACTGAAGGAAGAATGTTAGGAGTCACTCACTTGGGCTCTGGACCTCAACCCACACCTGGGCGTCCACTTATGAAAACGAAGGATGGCACAAAAATGCAAGTCAGAAATGCTGGAATGTGTCATCAAAGGTCATATCTAAAAACAGGGAGGTAACCTAGGGATTCTGTCCTGTTTGAACTCTCTGGGAATGGACTCCTACCTTCCACCTCCATACAGACACAATATTGAAGCCTATTGGGCAGTTTGCAATAGCACAGCATCTTCTTCAGAGGGCGTGATGAATAAAATTGGACAGTTGCTTCACTTAGCTTCACTTAAGGTCAGCATCTGAGACGTTTCAAGCTACATGCATTTATGAAGAACCCAAGGTTTGTGCACCTCTTGATTCCAATTGACCTTTCTCCCAACACTTGCATACCCTACCTCCCTCACATTTAAAACACATGTATGTTCAAAGTTCCGAATTAGGAGATTTAATCCAGTCCCTCCAGCCACACTGGGGTTGTCCCTGCTGGGAATTGGGGTGGTCTCCTGGAGGTGGCAGGTGGGACCCTGCCACAAACTCTGTGGGCTGAACACAAAAGCCCACTGGGAAGGGTCAAGCAGCATCCCAAGATGAGTCACAGGCCAGTGGGAAGCAGAGGCGAAGGCGGGAGCAGAGGCAGGACTGACGTCGGATTTTCCCAAAAAGGCAGAAATCTAGATTTTTATGGAAATTAGAAGTTTCAAAATAATAACAACGCCAAAGTATATATTTGAACTGGAAGTTTGCATGGGGCTGGGGAGAGGTACTGTGGTATCCTGACTGGCTGGTGTTTCTGTGGTGTTGGCATGTCATTGATACTCAGCAAATAATTCCTGAATGGATGGATGGACGGACGGACGGACGGATGGACGAACAAATGAATGCATAAAAGGTTTGGCAGTATGCCTGGTTCCCAGGAGGTTGGAAGCTGGTTTATGCCGTATCTCGTGGGAGAAAACAATGTCCAGCGGAAGCATGCCTATGGAGGTGCTGGAGCTGGCATGGACATGAAGGTTGACGGGCAGCTAAAGCAGCAAGGAGCTATGGTGGGGTCAACCTTAGGGGCCTTCATTGGCACTCCAGTTCTCCAGGCAACAGCTTCTACCCCTTAAGCCCGCATGTCCTTGTTTGACACAAACATAAAGGCACAAACACAAAGCCTTGAGTTAGCACAAGCCCCTGAGAAGGGAGTGTCCTATACCCCCAGCAACCCTTGTGCAACTCTTCCCTGGAGGCCTCAGTTCAAAGAGATCAGGCCAGCAGGTCTGGGGCTAGGGACTGGCCAACTCAGGGAGCAAGGGGTAGCCTTCTGTGCCCAAGACTTCAGAACCCTCTGCCTTCAGCCTGTCCACTAAGAAGAATGAGGCTGTTCACTCGAGTCCTCCTTCCAAGTATGCGTGGAGATCTGTGTGTGCACACTATGCTCTAGACATCTGTGCCCCACTGATGTGTGTGCAGGACCTGCTGTGTTTGTGTGTACACCACTGCAATGTATATGCGCATGGGGAGAGTGCACAGCAAGAATCTCGTGTGTGAGAGCATGTATCTGTGTGTGCTAACAGCTCTTTGTGAAGAACACAGTGTGGATGTGTGCATGCCATTATGTGTGTCTCACCTGCAGTGTCTCCATACGTGTGCACACAGGCTATCTGTACACTTCATTGTGGGGGTGCACCCTGCTCTGTGTGTGTATGTGTGAGCATTCCTTGGGCTGAGCTGTGCCTTTGCCAGCACTCTGTCCTGGCGGATGAGTGAGTGTGCCCTGGCCTTTCTCAGCTGCCTTCCCGGCCTGCATTCTGACTCTCCAGCTGCACAAGGCAGGCTGGGTGGCTCTGAGTGCCGGCCACGTTGGGTGCTGCGGCTTATCTGCTGACGGCTCTGGGCGGAGCGTGCAGCCCGGCCCTCCACCTCCTTCCCGCGGAGGTCGCTGCAGCCGCATTCCTGGGCTCGCACACAGGCTGGAATTCGTACATTCCATTCATAACTTTCCCGCCAGCGGGGGGAGGAAGGACAAAGCTGGAGAGTTAGTGATTAAAAGCGAAGAATAAAGAGGCTTCTTGCAGCTCCAGGCTGTGAGCTTCCTGCGCCTGGCGCTGGCTGGCCCCCGCGGCTGAGACACTAGGAGCACGTGATCTGTTTACCCAGCAGCCTGGTGCGGCTGCCTGTATTGACCCTCTGCGGAAGCCTGAGTCGCGGCTGGAGCCTTCGGGACGCTCCCTCTCACAGGTCGCCTTTATGGTTGTGGCTGGAAATAGGCACCGTGGTGTACGAGGTCCAGAGGCGCGGTGAGGATCAGAGGCGGTCAGGATGCCTTTGGGCAACAGAAGTATGCGAAGTCTTCCCCTCGCCCCAACATACACAGGTCCCCTATGAGATAGATTTTGTTATCACTTCCATTTTACAGATGGAGAAACTGAGGGTCAAAGAGATGAAATAACTTAATGCATTCATTCTCTGTGCCTGGTACTTCCCTTCTATCCACATCTTCCTTAGCTGAGTTCTATCCTCTTCCAATCCCCCTTGGTGCCCCCTGCCCTTGCTCTTGGCCCTGCATGTGCTGTCGCATTTGCACTTGGAGGATCTGGCCTCCCCTGCTGCACTGTGCCGTCCCATAGAGGACAGGGCCTGTGCTGGGCCCATAGGAAGTGGGAATTGAGGGCAGGGCTGGGGTCTAGCTGGTAAGACATTCTGATCTGTGAGACAATGAATCATGGTCCCACTTGAAGCAGTGACAATGAGAACAGGACAGAAGGAGCAGAATTTGACTTGGCTCCTGGTGGGCCAGGAAGCAGAAGGGATAGAGAAAGGAAGTAGGTATGGTCGAAGGGGCTAACCAATATGGCTGGGACAAGTGGTACCTAGGTGCTGTCAGGACAGCTGTGGTTGTGTCCCAGAACTGAGCAGGGACAACATGGAGAAGATGACTTAATTCCAAGTCCTGCTGGCCCTGGCCAGAGCTCGGGCCAGAGAGAGTATAGGCTTTGCTGCATGTCTCTGAGGACACTATGAGGAGCAGGGAGGAACTGGAGAATTGAGGAAGGGGCTGGCAGGGCAACTCTTGCAGAAGTAGCAGCATAAAGATGGGCTGGGGGTTTGTGGGGAATGCATAAGCCTTAGAGTCACCCAGCCAGCAGACAGGGGAAAACTGGGTGGTGGATTCCAAAGGCCCTTCTTCAAAACCAGAGAAAAGAGTGACATCTCCACCTGTCCACTACAGAACTTCATCCAGTCTAGGGTTGGATATCTATTCAATCATCAGTTCATATCTGCTCCCAGATTAGCCTCAATAGCTCAGAGTAAGTGCTTAGAGGTTTGATGATTGGTGGAAGAAGGTGCTAGAATAGGCTGGGTCCTATGGTTCCTGCTCAGGCAACCAAGCATCAGGCCAAAGCATCAGGTGAGGGCCTCTCCTGGGGCTAGTAAGCCTGAGAAGATAATTGAAAGTCATCGCAGCAGGTCACTCTGGTCAGTCTTTCTGTTCTTGAACCCATTCACTCACTGTGTGACCTCAGACAAACCACTATATTTCACTCAGCCTCAGTAGGCCAATGGTGGTCATGGTGTTTTCATCATGGGGTTGCTGGAGATGCTGGCGGGAGCCACTCAGCAAAGATGTGTTAGCTCCTTTGGTCCCCACAACTGTCTTCTTCATCCTCCTCCCCATTTTCTTATCACAATTAGTTCATCTAGACCCATCCTTCCAGGGCAGAAACTAAGTCACCTTGATTTGTGTTCACAAAGGCCCAGCTCTCAGTAGAGTCATGGTTCTCAAAATGTGGTCCAGAGAGCTCTGGGGCCCCAAGAGAGTTAAAACCATGCTTGTGATAATATTAAGATGTTGTTTCCCTCTGTCATTCTCCCATGAGGGTTTAGATCCTTCTTCAGTAGTGATGTATGACAGCATTGTAGCTCTGATAACACATGAGATGAGTACTATGTATTTTTGTGTTTTAAAGTTTCTCAGTTCTAATTTCAAATATGTTAAATAATGACAGGTATAACTCACCTTTTATTAAAAGCACATCAAAGTCCCAAATAATTTTTAATTAATTAGTAAGAGTATAAAAGGATTCTGAGACCAAACATTTGAGATTTGCCGGTTTAAACTGGGCTCAAATCCAGGTTCTTTTCCTGAATGTGTATAGGTCTAGAGAAAATTACTTTACACATATAGAGCCCCAGTTCCTCTTCTTAAAAAGGTGAAAGTGGCACTTCCTCTTGGTGTCCAGGTGGATGGGAGATGCTGGAAACAAAACATAGTGGTGCACTCTGTCAGTAAACCCAGGAGTCTCTGTACTGCAGAGGCCTGCCCTGGCGGAATGGGAGAAGGCTGCCAGCTCCCTGGCCTGCTCTCTGAGGACCCGGTGCCCTGTGGGATTTGGAGGGACTCTTAGCAGCTATTCAGAGTCAGGCAAACAAGAATAAGCCAAGCCCCTGCCCTGGAGCATTCATCCAGCCTGGCACCTTCCCCAGGCAGGCACCCAGCCAGCTCCCTGAGCACACATTTTCCTACATGTCCAAGGTGTGAGAAAAGTAACACATTTGTTGTTGATCTTGTTGGAAAAGGCCAGGTTTTAAAAAGCAGGTTATTTTGAATTTGTTGCGAAGTACATTCTGTAATTCCTGACCAAAATATCGACTGACGTAAAAGAAACTCCTTCATGAGAAAAATATTTTGCTTGGAGATGGACCCCTGGATGCTCCTGAGGGTAAAGTGCTTCTTCCCCAAGCTGGAGCGGAGGGCCAACCATCCCCCACAGCCACCGAGTCAGCCTTGATTTCCTGGGCTACTCCCTCAGTAGAGGGCAGAGGCAAAACGTCCAAAGGAAGCCACAAGGGAAAAAAGCTCTTCCACTGAAAAGAGAATTCAGTTCAGTGGCCAGTTACAAAATAAATATACAAAACCTTGTGGCTTGCCAAGCTTTCCGAAATAACTGTAACAAAATATATTGGAAAAAAGATTCCATTCACAATTCAATGAGAAATTAGGAATCCTAGGAAAAAACTAAACAAGAAAACGCACACAGGACAGGAGACTACAACTCTTACCTGAGAAATATAAATTATTTAGTCAATGGAGAGATGTGACATGTCCCTGAGTAGAAAGACATTATATTGTAAAAAATGTCCATTTTCTAGCAAGAAATATTTGAAAAGGAAAACAAGTGGGTGAGGAAATGGTATTATGAGATATGAAAGCTAAAATCTTTTAAACATTGAATATCTGATGCAAAAGTGGAATAGAAAAGAATAGAAAATCTACATGTCAATGAATTTTTTCCATAAACGGTTTGGGCAAATAGCCAAACCCTTGAAATTAAATAATATTAAATTTGTGTTTCTTGTTTTAGATACATTAAAGATTCAAACAAAATGAAACTATAAAAACATTAGAAGCATATTTCAGTGGATATTTATGTAATCTTGAGGGCAAGGGAAAACCTAATAAGCATAAAACCAAAGATTAAAACAATAAGGGAAAAGTTATATGGATTTAACCAGAAAAAAATCAGAACTTCACTTTATCAATAAATATAAACAGATCTCTTTAGAAATGGTCTATCTAGTAGCTTTGACTGCAATCCTTCCAACTTCTTATCAACACAGGAAAAAATGAAACTTGCCACATCCATCCAGGCAGTGAATACTCGAGTAAACGGGGAAAAAAACAAAAACAGAAAAACAGAGAAGCCCCTTGCCCTAATGGAATTGACAACTAAGAAGTAAACAAACAAGCAAGAAGATTGTCCATTGAAAATTAGGATGAAACACAAATTAACAAATTTTTGGAGGTGCTAACGATAAAGCAGGTGGCAATGGACTAGAGAGTGCCTATCCAAGCTGCAACTCATGAGAAGTTTTCTGACATCTTTGGTCCTGCAGTAGATCCTTTTCAGAAGGATCTTCTTCCTCTGCACTTTTTTTTTGTCATCTTCAATATTTTTGGCCTCTACTCATTCTTAAAAGGTTGAGTGTTCACAGCATGTCACACAAATAATTACAAATAAATAAATGTGTAATTTCAAATGGCACTAGGAAGAAAAGTTCCTGATTAGGTGGTCATTGGATGAATCTTTTAAATTTTAATGTTTTTTAAAATTTATTTTAAAGTCGATTAGAAAAGCACTGATTTTCCACTTGTGGGAGAGCTATGGTATTTCCTTTTAAATGAATACAGTTAAGTAAAGAGTTGATTTGAAAAACAAGGGTAACTATATACTAATACAGGTAGTTCAAGTATATGGCAAAAATCATGACTTTGACTAGGGAAATGACTACAATTTGGGAGGTGCTACTGAAGGCAAGGGGCAGCCATTAAGCGTTTTGCCATTGAGAGATTAGGGTATGGCCATGAAGAGATTAGCAAAATAACGAGGCTTGAGCTGGGGCAGGAGAGAAAAGAGGTCAGTCTGGAGAGATTGAGGGTAATCAAGGAAGTAGAAGTGGTGGATAAGAATGAGGGCATCTCAGCTTTAGAAGGCATCTCATCTTTGGAGGAGATCCCTTGGCCTCTGGAGGAGGTTGAACAGGGCAACAATTAGAGGCGCAGACTCTGATGCAGAGATGAGTTCAAATCTCCACTCATCCTCCTAGTCAAGACACTGAACCTCTCTGTGCTCAGGTGTACAATGAGAATGATGAGAGTGCCTACCTCATGCAGCATTGACTATCTCTCAACTTCTTCTATGGAGTAGAGTCACAAATAGCCCTCACTCACAGGGGTGGGTGAGCATTGAGTGAATTCATAATGTGAAGCACACACACAGTGCCTGATACAGAGTCAGCCCTCCATAGATGTCAACTTTCATTCTCTCCATCTCCCATCCTAACTGTCCTCCCATGTGAGTACAGGGTGCATAAACACCTTGTATTGGTTATTCTGCACTTGCCCATTCATTCTGCCCTCACTCTGACCTGCTAGGTTCCAAGAGGTCACCTCTAAAACTTCTATGGTCACTTCACCAGGATTCGAGTCACTCCAGGCGCAGGAGGACCAAACCAACACCTTGCTTCTTTTCTCACGCACCCCTTGGAGGGTCATGACCACCCTCCAATGGCCTGGTTTGAATGTTATCTAGTATTAAGCTAGAATCTGCCTCATTGTGAAGTGAGACTAGACCAGGAAGAAACCTGAATGCCATGTTAACCCTGGAAGCAATGGAAAGTACAGATGGTATTTGAACAAGAAAGAGTCAGGATGATCCTAAAGAGAGGAACCTGGTCACAGATAATGGTTTTAAAAAGATCCATAACCTGGTCACCCAATCTTCCTGTTCCCAAGCAGCATCTGCCTACTCCTTTCCTTTTCTTTCCTTCTCCCTCCCTCCTTTCTACCTTCCCTCTCTCTCCCTTTCCTTCCTTCCTTCCTTCCTTCCTTCCTTCCTTCCTTCCTTCCTTCCTTCCTTGCTGGCTTTCTCGTGGGAACGTTTTCTGAGTGCTGACGTGGTGATAATAGTTTGTTCTCACATTGGAAAGTCAGTTTCACTGGATATAAATTCCTTAGCTGACTTTTCCTTCCTTCCTTCCTTCCTTCCTTCCTTCTTTCCTTCTTTTCTGGTTGTTTGGGGTGTTTTCTGTTTTTAAATAAATACAGTTCAATGCTAGTGTTAATAGTAACACGTCAGCAACTGATGACACTATCTCCCAACCCAGACATTGCGAGGCAATGCTTGTGAAACACAGCAAAATTTCAACAGTGCTAGAAATTAGAACTATTGCTAAATGGCCCATCAGAACCTCCCCAAGCCCCACTGTATGACAGCAACATGCACAACAGCCAGCTATTTCATGTCTTTCTCCTCCACTATGCCCATGCTCCATCTCCAGCACTAGTCAGCAAGTGGAAGAGCATTCTGAGAAGTGACAAATGACACACCCGTGGGAGCCAGGACACATAGGAGCTGTGAGTCTTGGGTTATAGTTGTCCTCCTGGCAAGGGAAGCCCTACAGACTACTGCAAGCTGCAAGAATGCACTCATTCCTTTTATAGAAAAACAGCCAAACTACAGGATCAGAAGACCCCACTCGCAGGACAGCAGAGACCCATGAAAGTAAAGTCTATAGGCAACAAGGAAGTTGGCAAGAAATGATTTGCTCAAGTAACCCTCCTCTGAAGAGGCAAAGGGAGAAGGAGAGCCCATTCACTCTGTGTACCAACAGCACCATGCCCAGCTGGCTCTCTCCCCAATTAAGTGTGATAAATAGGGAAAGGGGGACTCTGCAAAGATCAGAGAAGACCAAAGAAATTAAGAAAATTGTCAAAGAACTACACTCACAGAGGAAGAACCTATTTGCTGAAATGAACTACTACGAAAACAAATGTAAATTTCAGAGAGCATTTGCAAAGCAATTTCAATAAAATTCTAAAAAAAAACTTGGGAATTCATGGAATAAGATATAAATGATAATAAGATAATAAGCTGAGATTAAATGGTAGATGCTGAGGAGTGGACATAAATAATAAGGGATATGGATGGACTTTTTTGTAGAAATCATTTAAAACTTATAGAAAAATTGCAAGAATAAGAATAGTAAAAAAAAAAAAACCAAAACAAACAAACAAACAAACATTTATTCTTTGCTCAGAGTTACCTATTATTAACATTTTGCCACACTTGGTTTATCATCATCTCTTTCTCTCCCCCTCCTGCCAAAATTATAAAAGTAATACAGTTTGTACAATGTGATTAATTGAATTCATGTTCTCACAAAAGAATAAAGCATTCTGCCCAAGACCATTAGGACACAGGGGGAGGAGCTGATGGCAAACGAGAGATGGCAACGTTTTGGAAGATTGAAGCAGGTGGATCTGAGACCGCTGGGGCCAGGAGGTTTCTGAATTTAGATTAGGTATTGTTTTAAAAGGTATAATGGTGCATATACCCTATATTGTGTAGCTCTCTCCCCATAATCAAATGCGTTAACATTCCTATTGTCACAATCACGAATATTTGTACCAAGTCGGATAAATAAAGATAAATAAATGGCTTCAGTCAGTTCCTGTCAAGTTTGGCCACTATATAAGTTCAAGTCAATTGAGAATTTTCTGGCAAATACTCATAAACAGAATGTCCATATTCAGAGCCTCGTGGACATTGGAAATGCAGGTGGAGGACTGCAGCAGGTCCCTGATGGATCCGATGTGCTGCTGAAATTAAGCCGTGGGGAAGAGAGCAAAGGGTGCTGATGCTGGTTTGTTCCACAGAACCAGGCAGCCCAGCAGTGGTAGGGATCATTGCTCCCAGAGGGAGCTTAAAGAATTGCTTGACAGATTTGAGGAGTTTCCCCTAGAGTCATTTATTTCCCTACTCCTGCCCTTACTACACCTGGAATATTCTGTTCTTATTTCTGGCAGAAAATGGAGGAAAAGTATCTCTGAAGAAAAGGCATTAACCTGTGAGTTGAAGGCCAGGTGAGAAGAAGGAAGTGGAACAGTGTGGCCCAATGTGAATACTGAGTAGTGGGCAGGGCCATTTCAAAGAGCAAGACTGTCCTTAAGTGCAAAAGCGCAATGAAAACTGCTGA
Source organism: Pteropus alecto (assembly GCF_000325575.1). Taxonomy (NCBI): domain Eukaryota; kingdom Metazoa; phylum Chordata; class Mammalia; order Chiroptera; family Pteropodidae; genus Pteropus; species Pteropus alecto. The sequence goes on from NW_006435779.1 coordinate 416,385, forward strand.
GCAGTTTAGGTCCAAGAGTACCCTGATCTGACTGGTATTTTAAAGAGTTTGCCCTTGGCCACTGTGTGGAAAGTGGAATATGGGGGCCAGAAGACCAAGAGAGCCCTGAAACTAGCCAGGACAGGGGCAAGTGCTGAGACCCCCCAGGACCTGCAGGATGCACTCCAAGTGTCTGTTGCAGGTAGACAAACAGACCTTGTCTGTATGGGCAGGAGAGGAGGAGGGTGCCAGAATAGTACCCAACCTTCTGGAGTGAGAAATAGCATGGAGGGAACTATCACTCCCCAGACGGTAGCTGTGGTAGAATGGTTCAGAGACGGCCTCTGGTTTAGGCTCACTGGGTTTGTAATCCCACTTCCACCACCTGCTGCTTAATCACTCTAGGTCTGTAATAATCAGATGAGTCAGTATTTCAAAGAACCTGAAAGTGAGCCATACCTAAGAACACTCTTGTCCTTATAGGGCTATTAGATTCTCCTCTGCTGAGATCTCTTGTCGTGAGTATTCACATGGGTCCCATATCTTTACACTGTGTCCCAAAGTAAAGAGTACATGCTCACTGAAAATCATTCAAATTCATTTTTTTTTAAAAAAATTCCATGATGGCAAACAAAGATGTCATTTTTTACATAGATATTTGAAATGTATCTTTTTCCTATAGACTTTAAGAGTACTTTATGTATTCCAGATCTTAAAATATCTTCAAATGTTGAAATTATTAAACTATTTTTCATTTCAACATTTAAGTTTATTTTAAGACCTTTATCCATGTGGAAATTTTAATTTTTATGTGGACAAATCCATCCAACTTTTCCTTTTTGGTTGGCTGAGAATAACCCTCCCCATGCCAAGTTTTTAGAATTAGTTCTCTATGTTTTATTATAATCCCTTTAAGGTTTTATTTTCACATCACAATATCAATTCTTTTTTAAGAAACCTAACTTTTAAGATTTTGGTCATTGAGTCCAACATTGTTGACTAAATAATCCATATTGTTGATTTGGAATGCCACTTTTATCATCTATTAAAGGCCCAGGAATACACAAGGCATTCTTGTTTCTGTGTTTTCGTCCATTTCTCTACTTGCCTTTTCCTGCATCTTTCAGGGTTCTTTTAATCCTTGTACTTTTATAATATATTATTATATTAGATAAGACAAATAATAAATTTCATTAGAATGTTGAATGTGGTTGAAATGAACTTGTAGATTGATTTTAAAGAAATTACTATCTTTCAAATGTTGTCTCCTTTTCCAGGAATCATGGAAATCACTGCTTATTGAGATCTATTTTATTATTTAGTTGTCTTTTATTGTTATTTTCGTTACATGGGTTTTTGCACACTTGCTTTATTTTTGTGGTAACAACTTTAGTGAGATACAATTCATATACTTTATAATTCACTAATTTAAAGTGTATAATTCAGTGGTTCTTTAGTATCCTTATAAAGTTATACAACTATTACAACTTTCAATTACAGAACGTTTTCATCTCCTTAATAAGAAACCCTGTACCCTTTAGCTATTACCTACCCTCCCCCATCTAGTATCCATGCCTCAGCCCTAGACAATAACTAATCCATCTTCTGTCTCTGTATATTTACCAATTCTGGACATTTCATATAAATGAAATCATGTAATATGTGGTCTTTTGTGAATAGCTTCTTTCATTTAGCGTAATATTTTCAAGGTTCAACATGTCATAGCATGTATCAGTACTTCATTCTTTTTCATGGTCAAATATTATTCCATTCAACTTTTATTCATTTATCTATCATTCGATGGGCATTTAAGTTGTTTTTACCATTTAGTTATTATGAATAATGCTGCTATGAGAATTAGTATAGAAGTTTTTATGTGAACATATTTCAATTCTTTTAGAAATGGAATTGCTGTGTCAAATGGTAACTCTGTGTTTAACATATTGTCAATTTCAGTAAAGAATCCAGGGACTGAGTTAAATTTGTAAACCAATGTGGAGAGTGTTGCCACCTTAACCACATTAAGTCTTCCAGTCCATAAACATAAGATGTCTTCTTATTTACTTAGATCTTTTGGTACTTTCAGTGGAGCTTTGTAGTCTCCAGAGTATAAGTTTGGCACTCCTTTTGTTAAATTTTGGCCTAAGTATTCTATTTTTGATTCTATTATAAGTGGAATCATTTCCATAGTTTCATTTTCTGATTATTCATTGTAAGTATGAAGAAATACAATGGATTTTTATGTATGTGTATTGTATTCTGCAACCTTGCCGAACTTCTGCATTAGTTCTAATAGTTTTTAGTAAATTCCTTAGGATTTTTCTATGTACAAAATCATGTAATCTACAAATAGAGATAGTTTTACTCCTTTCTTTCAGATCTGGATTTGAATCCAGAACTGTGTGGCTAACTCATGTGTGTTACTCTGACTCACCCCCCTATAATTCAAGGACCTTAAACCAGGGTCCATAGATATCTAAAAGGTACACACATATGCTTCAAGCAGCCCATAAATTCCTTGAAACCCTGTACAAAATATTGAATGTAGGCCCATATGTTCAATTTTGTTGGGGATAATGTCCAAATTTTCCATCAGATTCTCAAAAACATTTATGACCCCAACTTGGGTGTTTCCATAAAGGTATAGTGATTTCCTCTAGGTTCTGATAAAATTTTCTTTGTTTCATTAAATTTTTTTAAAATTCCTAATCAGAAAAATACTTTTTATACTAAATATGGTATTACATTGTATGAAATACTTGGCTATATTTTGAGGTGTTAATTTCTCATTTTGCCTAATAATCCAATGAATTGCTTTAATAGATTATGTAATGATGATCCATATCTACATAACTTGGATAAACCCTTTCTTTTTTTGTCATAGTGGATTCTTTTTATATTCTGCTACATTTGATTTGCTAATATTTTATTTAAGAGTTATATTTAAGTGAGATTCTTCTGTGTAACATGTAATATATATATATATATATATATTACATCTTGAGTTACTTTGGCTACTTGTCAGTTTCTTAGAAAATGATTCCTTGCCTTATAAGATTTTTGAGTACATTAAGTGCATTCTATACTATATTTTCCCACATTTAATTTTTTCTCTCTGACCTACTTAGCATGATACCCATGGCATATTTCCAATAGTATTAGTCTCTCTCGTCTGATTGTGACAGTAACCACTGTCACTCTGGGAGTTTGGGAGTGAGCCTGGACTGGAAGCAGAAGACTGTGGCCCAAGTCCTGGGTTCTAGGCTTAGAGCCTGAGGATCAGGAGAGTCTGAGCCTCTTGCTAGCTGTGTGAACCTGATCAATCCCCTTCCTTGTTAGGTCCCTCTTTTCTCTTCTTAGTGTAAGGGAGAGAGCCTAAACGAGCATGCAGATCACTTACTTTTTTATTTCAAGTCTGGCTCTCAATAAGCCCCTATGAGTTACAACTGGCAGGCAGGGAACTGGAATCCCAAGCTCCCCAGTGGTTCAAGGGGAATGCTCTCAAGAGGCCACACCCTTCCTGGGCTACTGGTCAGCTCCCAGAGATTTCTGTTCTGGTGGGACAGGTCTAGTCTTGCCAACCAGCAAGCTCTTTTTGCCTCACCCTCCATCTGGCTCAGTTCCTCCCCAGCCCTCTCATATGGGCTCCCAGGAGCTACAGAAATAAAGACACTCCTTGGTCTAGAGCCAAAGCAAACTCCAGTCTGCTCCAGAACCCGGATTTCCTGCTAGGATACCATCCCCAGGGGGATATGTGGGTGGGAATCTGTTCTAAAGGAACCCACAGGTCCCTGGCCACAAGAGAGTAAGTTTTACTGCCCTAACAGTTATAGCACTGAGTCAGTTTCTTAATTCCACAAGAGGAAAATGATGCCTCAATGATGAAATTCCTTCCTCTAAGTCGTTTGAGAGATTGAGGCAAAGCCAGGGCAAGCACCAAGGCCTATGGTCCCTGGCATCTCTCTACCAGTATCTAGCCAATAGGAATCACCAGTGGTGGGCAAAAATGATTCGAAGTGGCAAATGGATGAGCATATCATATTTCAATAGTTATGTTTTATTTTAATATAATAGAGGAAAAGCTGGCATGTCAAGTCTATGCTTTTAGATAAGATTGCTTAAAATGAAGGCAAAAAGAACATTTGAGTAGTTAAAAATGAGTCGATTAAACTAAAATATTAAGAAATCAATTTATAGAGACACGATAAATGCCAAAAAGGTAACATAAGAGCAACTGATCCTCCAGAAAATCTGGGTCCATCAAATTGATGGGTTTGAATTTATACATGTGCATACAAAGACATAAATAAACCTTCCTCCAACAAGCGAAACCAATTCAAGTCAATTATTGGCTGTGGGCGGGTGCCAAGGCCAACTACCTCAAATCCTGGTGCATTCTCTCTTTCCTCAGACCAGCCAGGGAAGCACACATGGCAAGTACAGGGAAGACCAAGGGATTGGACTGTGAACTTGGGAGGAAGTGATACAGAGGGAGAAATCCAGTGGTCCAGCACTAGTAGCTCTTCCTTTAGTCAACCCTCCCTCTCCAGTGATGCTCAGCCTAAGCCCCCCACACCCTGCCCTTCCCAATTGCCACAGCTTGTCATTGTCCTCCTTCACCTTACTGGTGCGAGTCGAGGATGCCATTTCGCATGTGGTCTCCTCACTGCTGGGCAGAGCGAGGGGCTCGTAGTCCTGGACAAGAGGTCAAGCCTGGACCAGTAGCCCAATTGAGCTGCTATCATTTCCCCAGCTTGACCCCAAGGCTGGCGGGCCTGACAGATTTGTATGGAGGAACATCTTGACACAATCTAAACAACAACAACAACAACAAACATTTTAAACTCTTTTCCCAAAATTAAAATAAGTTTTTTTTCTGCCCGCAAAATCTATAAATTCAGTCTGTTTTCAAACAAATCTCAACAGGAAAATGAAACTTGAATAGATGATTTGAAAATTCATCTGAATGAGAAAACTCTTAAGAATATATCAGTATGTGGTTAAAAAATTTAAAAATAAAAAAATAAAAGAATATATCAGGCATTTTGAAAAGCTCCCAAAATACTTTGGTAATTAATACAGAAAATCCAGAAACAGATTTATGTTTATGTAGAAACATAGCATGTGATAGAGGCAGCATTTCAACCAGAGCTGAAAGAATGGTGGGTCAACAAATGCTTTGGGGGAAACTCACTAGATTTTTTGAAACCAATAATGTTAGATTCTTGTTTACACCATTTACAAGAATAAATGCCAGGTATATTAAAGAGATAAGCACAAAAAAGTTTATAAAAGTTTTAGAAATAAATATGCACAAATATTTTAAAAATCAAATGGTGAAGGAGGCCTTACTAAGCAAGAAAGGAAACCTGGAAACAGAAAGTAAATGACTGGCAGGTTTGAGTACGTAAAAACTAAATGAAAGGTTCCTTAAACAAATTAAAAGACTAATTGTAGAAAGAGAGAAAATTATTTACTATACATGTAATGTGCAAATGGTTAATACCTATGTTGTATAAACATACCTTACAAATTAATTTTTTTAAAAAGGTAATTAGGAAATGGGTAATGATCAAACAGGCAATTCACTGAAGAACAAGTAAATGTGATCACTAAACATGAAAATGTGTTCAACCTCACTTGTAATGAAGAAAATGAATTTAAAACAAGACTCTAGTTCTCACTTATTTGTTTCATTATGGACATATTCTACCTGTAGTTCCACAGTCTGCTGTTTTCATTTGACATAAGCACAGATTAATAAAATGGGTCTCTAGCATGCTAAAATCTTCTTTTTATAGATGCATGTTACTTTATTATTCCCTTTGTGACTGAAATTTGAATTTCTTTCTACTTCATTCTTCTAAGTTCTGCAACTATGAGCTTCTCTGTAATACATCTTCAGACTAAACTGTCCTAGAGGAGATGACTAGGCCAAAGAACAAGCACTTTGGCAGAAGGACAAACCCAGCCCTAGGGAACTGCATGGATGGAACTGCCACCTGCACCCCCACCCCACCCCAGAGCAGAGAAGGCTTGTCTGCCCCCTTCCTGGCTCATCAGGGCCTTCTCATTTTTTTAAAATTATTTCTAATCACTTTGTAATATATACAAATATCGAATCATTATGTCATGCACCTGAAATTAATATAATATTATGTGTCAATTATATCTTAATAAAAAATTATTTCTAATCTGTTCATACTGCTTGGCCTACAGAGGGTACTGCTTTTTTTTTTCTTTTTTGTTTGTTTTTACTGACTTTCAGGAACTCCTTTTATAGTTTATCATTTGCCATTTTATGTGGTTAAATCTATCAAACTTATGCTTTGTTTGTTCTAGCATTATTCCCAGGCTTAGAAAGTGCTACTTTATTCAAACTATGGAAACATCCACCTAAATTTTATCTCGATGTCTCACAGGGTACAGTAATTTCTACTTTGGAGGAAGAATCACCAAATTCATTCAGAAAAGCCCTTCCTGCCCACTCCCCAGAGTAAGTCCTGGAAGGTGCACCAGGGGAGCTGGAAGGGACAGTGATGTCTCTTTTACATATTGCTTTGGTCATTTTAAAATATATACTGTTTTTATATTTTAAAGTAGCCATTTGATGGAGCTGCTTTGAATGTGTTAAATAAAATTGGCCTTCCCTAAATATCCTGTTCATACAATTCTCCCATTCTGCACTTTTACAACTTTTTAACCAAGAAGAAAACTTTACTTGTCTTCTTCAGTTTCATCTTGTTAGGAGCCACTGACTTCAGAGAGGATGACAGAGTACCATATCGGGAACATTCTCCCTACAACCCCTAAAATCTCAGCAATAACTCCAAAGGAAAGGAATTTCAATGCAAAGATTCTAAGTAAATGTAGGGACATATTGCCTCTGGCCCCTGGCAAAGCTTTCTCTAGAAAGGAGCAGTGTCTTCAGCCCTTTCCAGCAGCTTCCCTATCCAGAAAACCAGGAGAGTTTGACAGATGGCTGAAATCTACCTACCTATTCACCATCAAGGAAACAAAAGGAAGTTCCAAAACAAGCCCAGGCTATTTTTTTTTTTAAATGAGGGCAAAAATGTGAAAGCTGCAAAAGATCCGTCCATGACCCAAAAGGAGGGTCAGCTAAAAGGAAGAGACATTTGAGAAATGTCTGGAGCACAATAGGGAAAAATGTTAAAGAGGAAAGAAAGGAAAAAAGAAGAGGAGACCACACAGAATGAAAAACCAAGGGTAGAACAGAAGAAAGTTTGCCAGTATCAAAAGAAACTGAAAGAAGAACTTGAGATAAATTAAAGAGTCTTATTTTAATTTGTCAAGTCTTATCAAGATATAAGTAAATTACAAATGTAAGATCTTGCATGTTCCTAAACCACAGCAAAGTATTACTCGTGGGAGGGAAGAAAGCTTATGCTCACGACTCTCCCAGCTGGCTGTCTTTCCTCTGACTCCAGATTCTCCACTGAGCCCTGCATCCATTTCCCATCTCTAGGCTAACAGTTTTTTCCCAGGGCCATTTTTTGCATTCAGGACCTTGCTGCCTGCCTGTGGCTGGCTGATCTGGGATGTAGTCACCTGACCAGGCAGAGCCATCAGCCATTCTCTGCAGGAATATTATGGATGAACAGGGGCCTGGAGCTCCAACTCTTGGCAGCACCAAGAGGTGAGGTTTCAAATGCCAGCCTGTCAGCAGGTACCTGGAGTTGGCCTGGCCCTGCTCCTTCCAAGGTTTGACCTCTACTTCCTTTAGTCTTCGAATCCTCCACTAGCCTCTCAATAAATTCCTCCTTCCCTTAGCTTTCTGGAGAGAAAGTTATGCCTTCCCAATTTACTCCCTTCATGGCGTAAATGCCCATGGAAATGGCCAGAACATATAAACACAGAATTGGTCAGTTTCTTCTTCTTCAGACTTCTAGGACAGTGGCCAAACCTGGTCCAAAGTCTATTGGTGGTTCACCATGCTTAGCTCCCTGGGATTTCTTGGCTGGGGACTCTGCTCCCATACTGAGCAGTCATTAGGAGGTGGGAAGAGTTCTGCTGCTCAGGGACTGGGGAGCTCCCAAGTGATCCCATGTAAGGCGCATGAGGTTTTCCCTATAGATTAACCACAGAGTCAGTACATTCTCACTAAAATCTTCCCACTCCAGAAATCTGCTTGGGACTGCCTCCTTTGCCAGACTCCTGCTCTGCCCCACAGAAAGTGAGCGTCAAAGAAAAAAAGCAGCTAATTGACTAATTAATTCAATGGGTGTTTCCTGAGCACCTACTGCATACTAGGCCCTGTTCTAGACTCAGGAGACAACAATAGGGAATAAACAGATTCATGCAGCCCATCTGGTCATGGAGCAGACATTCTAGAAGACCAAGGTTGGTAAATTCAGAACTTAATAAACAAGAACATTTCAGACAGGGGTAAAGACGACAATGAAATAAGATGAGACAATGAGGGAAACAGCCTGAGCAAAGAGGAGGATTTTTTTTTTTTGGCCCAAGCAATGGGGGAGGCATCTTTAAAGAGGGACTAAGGGGAGGTCATGCAAAGGGGAGAGAGGCAAGGGGGGATAGGGGTCAGCAGGACACTGGGGACCCTGGTCAAGAGTGGGGGTGGGAAGAATTGGTGGGTTCTAAGCAATGAGTGGGCTAATCTGATAGATGGTTTAAATGGTTCAGCTGTCTGCTGGATGGCGAATGGACAATGGGAGGACACAGGTGGATGTGGGGAGAAGATGAGAAAATGATAGGTTGAGGCTAGATTTTGGAGGCAGTGCTGACAGGAGAGTGAAGGAAATGGAAGACTCCAAGATGGCTTCTCTGTTTAGGGCCATTTTCTGAGATGAGGAAGAGTAGAGGAGGAGCAGACTTGGGGTGGTGGCGACAAAGAAATCTGTTTTGGCCAGTGCTTTGGATGGAATTGTGTCCCCACAAAATGCATACGTTGAAGCCCCAAATTGAATATGATGGTATTTAGAGACGGGACCTTTGGGAGGTGATAGGTTTAGGTGAGATCATGAAAGTAGGGCACCCATGGTGGAATTAGTGTCTTTATAAAAAGAGACTAGTGCTCAATAGCTTTTTCTCCTCCACTTTGAGGACACAGCGAGAAGGTCGCTGTCTATAAACCAGGAACCGGGCCCTCACCAGAAACTTAATCTTCCAATGCTTGATTTTGAACTTCTAACCTCCAGAACTATGAGGAATCAATGTCTGTTAAGTTAAGCCACCCAGTCTGTGATATTTTTGTTACGGCAGCCCAAACAGACTAAGGCGGCCAGGTTAGTTGCAAAAGGCCTCCTTGGCCCAAATGTGTCAAGACATTGGCCCAAACGGGTAAGACATTCCTATTTCCTGTGTAAATCCAACACCTGGTGACCACATGGCTTGGACATTTGGTGTGCTGTTTGTCATCAGACTTTAAATGCCCATCCTTGGTTCAGAACCATGATCACCTATACACACACAGACCCCTCCATGCTCCCCCAGAAGATCATGCAGAAAATGTGACTTCGCAACCACATTAACTGTCATGCCTGTCCCTGTGATTCTGTGGCCTAGCATGTTCTAGGTGGGCATCTGTGGGAGAGAAGTGAGCAAGGACCATTAAGCATATATAGTCATTCACACCCATACCCATTGCCTATTTCTAATTATGAACTCGTGTTTTAAAAATGTTTTATTTTGAAATAATGTTAGATTTACAGAAGAGTTGCAAAACCAGTGCAGAAAGTTCCTATAGACCTTTCACCACATGTCCCGTCATATTAACGTCTCCTACAATCATGGTGCTTTTATTTAACAAAGCTAACCCATGATCATGACCACTGTCCTATTACGTGAACTACAGGCTTTATTTGGATTTGACCAGTGTTCCACTAGAGTCTCTGTTTAGGATCCCATCTGGGATCTCACATTGCATTTGGTTGTTACAACTCAGTCTCCTCCAGTCTGTAGCTGTTTCTTAACTCTTCCTTGCCTTTCATGATGCTTTTGAACAGCGCTGATCCCTTAGTTTGGAATATCCCTCCATTTGGTTCTGCCTGATGCTTTGTCATGATTGGACTCAAGTTATGCATTTTCAGCAATTCTGTAGCAAGACCACAGAACTGAGGTGCCCGTCTGATGTATTCTATCAGAAAGTACTTCATGGCACTGCGTCTTATAGATCTGATGTTAACCTTGATCCCCAGCTAAGGTCATGCCAGCCTGGACTCTCCACTGTAAACTTACTATTGTCCACTTTGTAATTACTAAATATTTTAGAGGAGATACTTTGAGACTCCAAAGATATCCTGTTTCTATTTGAACTTCCACACACTAATTTTAATATTTGTTGGTGGATCTTTCCTGGGGCACTTATTACTGCATAATTCTAGTGGTGACATTTTTGTCCTGTTCCTTCTACATTTATTAATTGGAAATTGCCTGTAAGGAAGAAGTTAACTCACTTTTCAATATCAATAATTAAACCACCCTGTAGTCAACAGAGCCTGGGACGAGAGGAAGAGCAAAGCTTGCAAGGACAAAGGGTAGCCCAAGTCACTTTTTAACCTAGCCCTTCTCCACGCTCACCGTCTGACCTTTTGCTACCCCCACTCCAGCAGTGACAGACCTCTGCTGCTAAGCGGTCAGCAGTCCCTGTGTGGGTCTTGAAAAACAGGATCTCTGCAGCGGGACCTGCTCCCTTCTTTCATCTCTTAGATATTCTGCCCCTGTGAGAAAGCTTTTCTCATAGGGGCAAGATATCTTTCTGCCTCCTTTCCCTTACTGTTATGAATCTTTAGTGATGCTTCCTTTCCACAAACACACACACACGTACATGCACTCACCCACCCAAACACACACACACACACACACGAATACACACACACACACACGAATACACACACACACACATTCATAAACATACATACAAATGTACATGTTCTCCTTATAGTTGTCGGATCATTGCTTTTAAAAGGCAAACAATAAAAGAAGAAAATCACAATAGCTTGGGTTTTTCTATAGCTCAGTTAATTCTTAGAACTTTAAGGGAAGATACTATCATTATTCCCCTTTACAGATGAAGAAACTGCAGTTTCTGCAGTCCAAGGTCAAACATCTAGTGAGTGGCAAGGCTGGGAACCAAATCCAGGCCTTTTGACCTAAGGCCTATGTCTTTCTCTAAAAATTAATCCTGGAGTTGGCTTGGTCAAAAGTTGTTCATCTTTGATCTCTGGTGCCCGTGGCAGATCTGCACCCATTGTCTTCCCTTCTCACCTTCTCTTTCTACCCAGAAATGTTGTCAGCTTCACATGGTCACCAACAGTAACTAAAGCTGCCTGTTCTTCACAGTTTTACCAGCACTAGGTGGTATTCACATCTCTTGTGTTTCTCAGCCTGAAGGAAGTTTTAAAATCTTAGTTCATTTTTAATGTGTGTCAAATTTGTATAAATTTGCACTTAATTTTCACCAAATATCAAAGTTTTCTATTTCTTAGCAATTTAGATATCTGTTCCTGTCTTTCCATGAAGGCCTTGTAGCCCTGGGGTTAATGCCCCACAGGCCTAGGGCTGATAACCTGGTTCTGCCATTCCTTAGGGTGACTTTAATGGGAGGATAGATTATACTCTCTAAATTTCCTGTTTCTTATCTCCAAAGTGTAAAACACAGTACCTACTTTAAAACCTTGTTCTGAGGAGAATACAGATTAATTTATTAAGGGGATTGGCACCTCAAATAGTAAAATTTCGTTGTCATTATTGCCCATTATATTCAGAAGATATTTATCTTTTTTCTTACTGTTTTGTAAAACCTCTTTATGTTCTTAGGGTATTAACTTTGTGAAATAAACATTTAGTTTTTCTAGTTGATTATTCTTTTATTCACTTTCTTTGTGTTGATTAATCCTAAACTTAATTTCTGAAAATTTTTTAGTCAAATACAGTAATGTTTTCTTTTATGGTTTCTGACTATAGTGTTATGCTTATAAAGGACTGCCCTATTTTATATTTATTAAAAGAGTTGCCTGACCTTTTTTCTATTATGGTATTTTAATGGCTTTATTAATCTTCACACTTAATCAATCTGGAATTTATTTAGATAGAAACCATGATGTAAAGTATCCAACTTTAATTCTCTTACAAATGATAAGCCTATTGACCTAACACCACTTTTTACTTTATTCTCGCCCCACTATTTTAAAATATTACTTTCTATCACATGATAGCAACAAGAAAAAGTTTCTGAGATGCCCTAAATTAAATTACAGCAGGCCAGAGGGTGGAAAGAAAAGACAAGAGAGGTTAATCAGTTAACAACTGCAGGGCAAAACCAACAAAAGACTGCTTACATTTCTGAATTTATGTTGGAAATTTCAATGAACTCCCAGGTTGCTATTTCTATGATCATCTAAAGAGAAGAGCCAGGCACCCCTGCCCACCAGGTGCCCTACTTCTTGCTTATTATGAACTTTCCTGACTGTTGCCTACCACTAATACAAAGGAGTAAACGCTTCCTCCTTTACAGACCATATACCTAACTCAGAACTAGCCCCACTTCACCTTTTCCCACCCCTTTTATCTATAGCCAGTGTAAATTTTTTCAAAACAACTTAATATCTTTCTTTCCCAAACTGTTTCCATAAAAGCGCCTGTCAACTCCAGGCTGACAGACATGTTGTCTTCCCCATTTAGCTCTGCTGCTGATGGTTTAGATTGCATGCCCCAGGACCTGGTCTTTTTTTGGCAAGTATATTGCTCAGTAAACCCTTTCTTTTAGAAAAGCTTCTGGCCGTGTAAGTTTTTTGTTTAACAATAGGTTTCACAAAAACTTGAATTCTTTTATAGGTTTGCATTCTAGTTTATTCTTATACTAAAGATCCAATGTAGCTGTATATTGTGATTTCTGTCTTGGCAAGTTCCACTTTGTTATCGTGGGGCAATCAACAGAGTGGTGAAGGCAGCAGGCACAAACCCGAGTGCCAGGGTTCAGTCTGGAGGACAGTGCTGGGCGGGCTATCTGCACACAGTTAGTGCCCCATGATCTAGTGCAGATCCAGCAAACTGGTTTCCTGATATACAAAGTACATGATAACTCCTATTTTTGTTTCCTCAGGGGTTATTGACAGGCTCAAGGAAGATGAGCTAACAGCAGTCAGTGCCAGTAGGTGTTATAGGGACTGCATTTTGAGTGTGTTATAGGCTGCAGTGTGTCCCTTCAATATTCATTTTAAAGTGCGAACTCCGTGCCTCAGAATGAGACTGTATTTGGGGCAGGGCCCTTCAAGAGGCAATTAAGATAAAATAAGGTTACTAGGATAGGCCCTAATCCAATCTGTCTGATGTCCTTATAAGAAGAGGAGATTAGGATACAAACACACACAGAGAGGGAGGACCATGTGAGGACATAGAGGAAAGATGACCATCTACACGCCAATGAGGTAGACACCACGATCTCAGACTTCCAGCCTCCAGAACTGTGAAAGAATAAAAGCCTGTTGTTTAAGTGGTCCCATGTGTGGTACTTTGTTACAATAGCCCAAGCAAATAAATAGGGGTTGCGAGTGCTCCCGGTTGTGGTGGCCTGCTGGGGCAGCATCGGGCCTCAGAAGCTGCTCCACAGGGAGGCACTAGGACCCTGTGATGAGCTTGTTATCCTGGTATGTATCAGACACTGGAGCTCTGGGGACCCAGGAACCCTGGGCACAGTGAGTTAGTTGGCCTTCCGCCTCAGCCAAGGAGACATTAGAATAAGATGGCCCCCCTTTCAGGAGCAACGAGCTGTGGTAGACAGAAAAACAAGACCATTTGACCTCCTAGCACCTCCTTTTTTTTTTTAGAACTCTCATCTGTTCTGCACATCTCATTGTCCCATAGTAGGGATAGGCCCGTCCTCTTGGGTGGTGACTGTTAGGGCACCATAAGGCAGGCCCAGAACTTTCAATATCTTCCCACCAGTCACATCACAGGTTTGAACAGATGTCCTCAGCATTGCTCCTCTGCACACAACTCAATAACAAGAAAACAAACTTCAAAAGAAAATGGACAAAGATTTGAACAGACATTTGACCAAAGAAGATATAATGATGGCAAATAAGTTCATGAAATAATGTTTGAAATCAGCTAACTTTGATCATCCATCTTCATTCTTTTTCAAAGTTGTTTTGACAATTCTGGTTCTTTTGCATTTCCATATAAATGTTAGACCTAGTTGATTTCTATGAAAAAGACTGCTGGGTATTTTATATGATTGCACTGAATCTATAGATCAATATGGGTACAATTACACCCTAACAATGTTTATAATCTTCCAACCAATAAACTCTAGCAGATCCTAGCAGCTCTGGAGGTGGGAGAAGCGGCAGCTGCCATGTAACCCACCTTGGAGAAGGCTCTCCATGCTCGCTGCAGCAGGCTGGCATGCAGCATGCACCCACCCTGCTACTATGACGCCTAAGAGGAAGGTTAGCTCCACGCAGCGGGGTGGGAGTGAACAAGGGGCCCAAGAGTAGGTCTGTGAGGTTGTCAGCTAAACCTGCTCCTGCAAAAGTGGAAAAGAAGCCAAAAAGGCAGCAAAGAAGGATAAATTTGCAGACCAAAACAGTGCAAACTAAAGGGGAAAGGGGTGCAAAGGGAAAACAGGCTGAAGTGGCAAATCAAGAAACTAAAGATTTTCCTGCAGGAAATGGAGAAACTGAAAATGAGGAGAGTCCAACCTCTGACAGAGCAGGAGAGAAAGAATCCAAGTCTAATTAATATCGTATACCATGTCTTATCAGTGGTCCCTGTCTCCCTTCTTGTATAATCCAGAGGAATATTTTTATGAACTATATTGTAAATGCAAGTTTTTCAGTAGCTCTAGAAATATTTTTAAGAAGGAAGGAATCCTGCCTCATCCCATTTTTTAAGTATAAATGTTTTTTTGTTTTTTTTTTAAGAGGTGAATATATTTGCTGGTTGTTTATTTTTTGGTACCACCACAAAATAGTGGAATATTAAATATGGGAGGCTTCAATTATCTTGAGTGGCAGCTTAACATCCCATAGGTGGAGGTAGTTTTTATATCCTATAACACAAAGCACACTAAATGGCAATTTGGAGTCAGTTGAGCATTGAATATGTCTTGAACATTTTTAATTACTTCTATTCCTATGTTTTTGGTAGAATTGTTTCCTAAAGAAAATCACTCCTTGATCTTGGCTCTCCTTGTCAGAATTTGTGTAGTCTATAACATCTTTGGTTATGGTAGTCCAGTTTTCTAGTAACTTGGTTAATAATGTGTTGTGAACGATTGAAATTTTGATTGTGTAATGTATATGATATTAAATTGTGAATAATGGGACTTAGATGTAATAGCATATTAACATTTGAAGATATTGGTACTTGATATTCTATTAAGGAAAATTAGCCTCCAAATTTTAAGCTAGAAAGTCACTGGAGTAACTGTTTAGAAAAAAATCACAACTACATGACTTTTTAGGTTTTTGGTACATATGTTAAGAATTGTGTACAAATTGAAATGTCTGTGTACTTATCCCCAAAGCAACCAATAAAATTTTGATAATGAAAGAAAAAAAAGAATCTTTATTTATTTAGGTATCCTTTTATTTCTCTAAAAATATTTTATAGTTTTTAGCCTATAGGTCTCATAGACATCTCTCAGTTTAATATTTTTGTTCTACTATAAATGGTGTTGATTTTTTATTTCAATTGCTGATTCTTGCTAATATAGAGAAATTGATTTTTTATATATTAATCTTGTATCCTGCAATCTTACTAAACTCCTTTATTAGGTCTAGTAGCTTTTCTGTAGATTCTATTGGATTTTTCACATAGGCAACCATGTGATTTTCAAATAAAAGATGTATTTACTTCTTTTCCAATCTTGATGCATTTTGTTTCTTATTCTTGCTTTATTGAACTGAATAGAACCTCCAGTACAATGTGAAATAGAAGTCATGAAAGTGAATATGCTGTCTTATCACAGATCTTAAGAAAAAAGCATTCAGTATTTCACCATTAAATATGATGTTATTTGTAGGTTTTTTTGTAGACACATTTTATTAGATTACGGGCGTTCTCTAGTTTTTCCTAGTTTTCTAAGATTATTTTTTATCAGAATGGATGTTTGTTTTTATTTTCCAAGTGGTTTTTCTATTTCTATTGAGATGGTAGCATAGTTTTTTTAATTTAATCTATTAATATAGTGAATTGCATTGATTGGTATTTTTCAAATGTAAACTAATCTTGCATTCCTGAAATAAAACCCACTTGTTTGTGATGGCTTTTGTTATGTCAGTTGGGCTAGGCTAACCTATACTCCCTAGAATTTCTTTTCTAATAGGTTTCCAGTTAAGGTATATTTTAAGAGATGTTCTCTAGCAAAGACAGAAGAGATAATAGTGGCCATTTTATAGCATATATATACCTCTCATTATTTAATCAAACACTAATCTAGATGACGATATGAAGGATCTTGCAGACATGATAGAAACATATATTGATAGATATATAGATAGAGTGATAGAAATATATATTGATAGATATATAGATCTAGAGATAGAGATATAGATATAGATATAGATATATCTCTTATTTGTCCTATTTCTCTGCCAAATCCTGAAAAAAATGCACTTAGTAATATTAATCTTAAAGAATCAACTTTTGAGTTCATTGATTTTCTTTATCAATTTTCTATTTTCTATATTATTTATTTCTAAACTGATCTTTATTACTTCCTTTCTTCTGCTTCCTTTGGGTTTAATTTGCTTTCTTTTTCCAGTTTCTTAAGGCAAAAACTAAGGACATTGATTTGAGACCATTTTTCTTTTCTAATATAGCTGTTTTGTGCTATAAATTTACCTCTATGTACTGCTTTACTAATGTTCCAGAACTTTTA
This sequence comes from Pteropus alecto, assembly GCF_000325575.1. Lineage (NCBI taxonomy): Eukaryota > Metazoa > Chordata > Mammalia > Chiroptera > Pteropodidae > Pteropus > Pteropus alecto. The sequence continues at coordinate 433,231 of NW_006435779.1, forward strand.
ATGTTATGTTTTCACTTTTTTTCAGTTCAGAAGACTTTATAATTTCCCTTTTAATTTCTTCCTTGGCTCATACGTTATTTAAAAATGTGTTATTTACTTCTCAAGTACTAGGAGATTTTCCAAGTATTTTTGCAGTTATTGATTTCTGATTTAATTACACTGTGGTCTGAAAATATGCTTTGTGTGACTTGAATCCTTTAAAATTTATTGGGACTATTTGAAGGCCCAGAATATGGTCTATCTTGTTTCATATGTACTATAAAAGATTATGTATCTGCTACTATTGGGTCTAATGTTCTATAAATGTAAACCAAGTCAAGGTTTTTGATATTTAAGTTTTCTATATTGTCGCTGATTTCGTCTACTTGTTCTATCAATTATTGAGATTGGGACATTAAAATGTTAGATTGTGACTGTAAATTTATCTATTTCTCCTTGAAGTTCTATCAGTTTCTGCCTTATGTATTCTGAGGCTCTGTTATTAGGTACACAAATGTTTAAGATTGTTTCTTCTTGATGAACTTACTCTATGATTATAAATTGACCTTTTTTATTCTTGATAATGTTCATTGTTCAGAAATCTACTTTGTCTTATATTAATACAGCTACTTCATATTTCTTTTGATTTGTGTTAGCATGGTATATCTTTTCCTATCCTTTTGATTTTTACTTGTCATTATATTTTTAATTCAATTTATTGGAGAGATATTGGTTAATAATGATGTCATATAGGTTTCAAGTGTACAATTCTATAATACATTATCTGTATGTTGCATTGTGTGTTCACCACCTGAAGTCAAATCTCCGTCTGTCACCATATATTTGACCCCCTTGATCTTTTCTACATTTTGAAGTAGATTTCTTGTAGGTGGCATATAACCGAATCTTGCTTTGTTATCCAATCTGGAAACCACCATCTTTTAATTGGCATGTTAAGACTATTCACATTGAATGTATTTATTGATATAGTATGTTTAATTCTACCATCTTGCTACTCATTTTCATTTTGTTTCATCTATTTATTTTTGTTTAATTAAGCAGTTTTGAATAATCAGAACTCTTTTGTCAGATTGTCCAATATCAATTTGTTTTCTGACACTACTTCTTTCATATCTTCTTCCTCATCATCTGGCACTGGTTTGGAAGCATTTGTCTCCATCAAGTTGTCTTCTGTTAATGCCTCTGGTGTGGTGTCTATTAGCTCTTGAATTTCTCCAAAACCCATATCTTGAAACCCTTCATTCCCCACTTTTTTTTTTCACCATATCCACAATCTCTTTCATGATTTCTTTGATTGGCTCTGTTGTAAATCCTGTGAATCCATGTACAACATCTGAACGCAGTTTTCTCCAGCA
>NW_006435779.1:434653-483167 GCF_000325575.1 Pteropus alecto
AGTGGTAAGTATATTCAATGATGTAATCCTTCCAGTACTTCATTATGTTCTCTCTGTCACATGTTGACAATCCTTTCCATAGAGTACCATGTGTAATGAGACTTAAAGGCCCTTATGACTTCCTTATCTAGATGCTGAATTAGAGACATTGTATTTGGAACAAGTAGATCATTTTGATGCCTTCGGTGTTGAACTCATGGGGTTCTGGGTGGCCATGGGCATTATCCAATATCAGAAGTACTTTAAAAGGCAGTCCCTTAATGGCAAGGTACTTCCTGACTTCAGGGATAAAACATCAATGGAACCAGTTCAGAAAAAGGGTTCTCATTGTCCAGGCCTTCTTGTACAACTGAAAGACTGACAGCTGGTTTTACATTTTTCCTTCAAGGCCCAGAGGTTAGCAGCTTCATAGATAAGGGCAGTCTTCATCATAAGAGTTAGCCTATCTCTTCCTGCTTTAAATTCTGGTGTTTAATTTCCTTTCTTTACTAATAAGTGTTTTTTCGTGGCTTTTTTTTTTCCAGAATAGGGCACACTCATCTACATTAAAAAAAATCTGTTCAGGCAGATATCCTTTCTCCTCAATGATTTTCTTAATAGTGTCTGGGAACTCGCTTGCTGACTCTTGGTTGGCAGAGCTGCTTCCCCTATTATCTTGACATTTTTAAGCCAAACCTCTTTCTTAAAACAATCAAACTATCCTTTGCTAAGATTCAATTCTCCAGATCTAAAAGATCTAAAGTTAGATCTTTTACTTTCTTTTTGCTTTAAATTGTTATATAATGACTGCTTTTTCTCAAATCATATTAAAGTCTATAGGTATGCCTTCCTTATAGCAATCCTGCATCCACATAAAAGCTGCATTTTCAATACAAGATAAAAACATATTTCACAAAAAGTACAAGGTTTTCATGAATTTCTTTTCCTTTTTTTTTTTTTTTACAGTGGTCCTTATGTTGGATACATTTATCTTGAAATGGAAGGCAACCACAACTGCAGGCCTCAAACTATTGTACATATCAAGCAATTCGACTTTTTATTGTAACTTTATGACTTTCCTCTGCTTCCAGCATCACTAGTGGCACTTCGTATGAGTCTCAGGTGTTATTCGAGGTTTACAGTATTGCACTAAACGTGGAAAAAATATGCAAGAATTGCCAGAGATCACTTTTTACTTTCATACCTAATTTACTAGAGATGAACTGCTTACACAGAAATGATTAGTGTCACATAGTGTTTTAAGAGAATTCTCACAACAGTCTCACTGAAATAGCAACTACAAAATTATTACAGTAGTACCAAATGTGTTATAGTCAATTTTACATAGTTATGATTCAATTATGCATCTTTACATTTGTTTACATTTCTGATGCCATGCACAATCTGTGTTTATGTGCATAAGTTTTGATAAATTTTAACTTTATAATTAATTTGTGTACATTTATGACAGTAAATGATAAAATAGATTAGTACCTACATACATTTTGTGGATTCATGAAATACCTACTTTTTCTTTTTTTATATATTTCTAGGCTACGTGGCTTGTCTGCGAGTTTTTTCACGTTGTCGCAAATTTCCAAAAACTTTTCCAACATATTTATCTTAAAATTTTAAATATCAATGGACCCACACAGTTCAAACCCGTGTTGTTCAAGGGTCAACTGCATAATTGCTTTAATGCCCTGGTCTGATCATTCTAACATCTGTGTTCCGTGTTGTTCAAGGGTCGACTGCATAATTGTTTTAATGCCCTGGTCTGATCATTCTAACATCTGTGTCAGTTCTGGATTTGTTTTGATTGGCCAATTTTTCTTTATTAAGAGTCATGTGTGGTTTTGTTTTGTTTTGTTTTGTTTGCTTCTTTGCATGCCTGATGATTTTTTTGGGGGTACCAGATATCGTGAATTTTTCCATGTTACTGCTGGATATGATTGTATTCTAAAAATATTCTTAAACTTTGTTCTATTATTGAGTTAATTTATTTGGAAACAATTTAATTATTTCAGATATTGTCTTTTAGATTTGTTAAATGGAACCAGAGCAGCATTTAATCTACTGAAGCAGGACCATTCTGAGTATAGTGCCTAACACTTCACAAATTATTAGGTTTTCCAGTCTGGTTGGTGGAAATAGGCACTAATCCTAGACCTTTAGTCCTTTCTTTTGGTTCTCCTCCCAGCCTTAGGTAATTTCCTCACATTCATGCACTGACTAGTTTACTGCTGAGGAGTGGGGAAAGACCCTCTGCCCATCTTCAGGGTTCTTATCTGTGTGGCCCTCTATCTGAATTCCTCCTCCCAGCATCTCTGCATGCAAATTCTCTCAAGGCCATAGGCTTATTTCATTTGTTGCTCATCTTTTAGGATTCACCATCCTTTACGACTTGATATCAGTGTCTTAAATACCATTATTTCTTATATTTTCTCTATATTTGTAATTATTTTATGCAGTAGGGTAAATTATTCCCTTGTTATTCCATCTTAATTGGAAAGAAAGTCTGAGAAATGCTTTTGAAATGTCTGCCATCCTTTCATTGACTAAGAGCTAAGAATACTAGTGTCTGCAAGTAACAGAAAATGTGATTACACCTAAACCATTTACTGTTTAACCATGAAGTAGACTCTGCTAGTCATTCCCCAATATTTCATTCTCCTTTCTCTTCTCAGTATAATTCATAAATGTTAGTTAGACATATTCCATTTTTCAGTCCCTCGGGTACTAGGTGTGGTCATGTGACTAAGTTTTGGTAAATTTACTGAAATGGAAATGGTGTTTGCAACTTCCAGGAAGTTTTGTTACAGGGAGAAGACCCGCTCATCTCCTTTCCTTTTCTCTGTACTTCTAGGTGGAACCAAGTCTGATGGCTGGAGCAGCCATCTTAGACCACAAAAAAAGTCACATGTTGAACCTGATCCTTGAAATCTGTGGAGCTATGTTTCCAACTACATATTTTTTATTTTAAATACATTTTTAAATTTTAATAAAAAATAAACTTTTATTTTTGTTTAAAATACCTAATTTGGGCTCTCTGTCACTCTAAAAAATAAGTAAGTAAGTAAGTAAGTAAGTAAGTAAGTAAATAAATAAATAAATAAATAAATAAATAAATAGCAAGAATTACAAAGGCAAATGAATCTGAGTTGGTCCATGATGCAGAAATACTATCAAGAACCCTACTCTTTTCATAATTATGCTTTGCCTTTCTTAGCATGTTGACTTTTTTTCTGATAATTGGTACCTCAGAGTTGCAATATGGCTTCTACAGATCCAGGAATCACATCTATGTTTAAGACAAAAGAGAAGAGCAGTTCCCACCATTCTTATCTGACATCAGTCTATTTCACAAGAAAAAAAAAAAAGCCTTTTACACTTCAGAACTCAGGGCCATGCTACCTGCCCATCCTATTTCAAGGAAGGCTGAGAAAATGACTATCTGCTTTTCTAGCTTCTGTCATGGAAAGCAGGCAAGGGAGAAAGTGTTTGGGTATGGCTATTGGATTGGCAACCCAACAAAGTCTGCCCCACATGATAGAGATTACAATTATCTAAAAGGCAAAGGTTTGAAAGCCCAGACATCTGAATGTAGACACTTTTTGGAGGTGGGGGGCGAAGTTAAGAAGAGAAGAAAAAAGAAGGGGAAATATATCTTTTAGACTATCTTTGTAATTCTGGAATTTGAGTGTGCAAAGGAGTTGTGTGGAGAAATCAAAGCATTTGTATTTTATGAGTGGCTGAAGAGATTTTCATGGATAACTTTGACTATATATGCTTTTTTTCTTCACTCACTGACTTGGATGTTAATTGCTAGGTAAGATGCAGCCCTATACCTTCTTTTTCATTAAACTCTAGGCCTACAAGATCTCAGGTATTCATTCAGTTTCAGAAGAAACTTTCTTCTCCTGTTTTGTACTTTGTGAATCAAAAGACTTGGGAGGTTGGTTATCTGAGACATCAAAGAGCCTTGGAGGTGTTCTAACTCCACTTAGGGTTGCACTTTCTTTCAAAAGGCTAATCACAGTTCTGTTATCCTTACTTCCCTTGGAAGCTTATGAGTAGAAGTTCTGATGAATGTTGCTTAGGAGTTACATTGAAAAAAAAAATCTCATTGTGACAGCTTTACCTCTACCCACAAAATATTTACTCCATGAAAATAAGTGTGTAACCCAGATGTTGACTGGCTGAACCTCACTCCATGCCCTGCTGAAGTCCAAAGGCCTCAGCGAGCTCCCCTGGGTCGTGGCAACCTTGGTCTCTCACTTTGGTATTAAATAGTCATTTTCTTTAACACACACAATCATACATATACACATGCCCACATGTGCACACAAATACACATGCATACATACATAAACACCAAGCGCACAGTGCAGAAACACACACACATACACATACATACACGCATACATACACAAGCACACATGTGCACACATACACATACATACATTAAAACACATGCACAAATATACACACAGAATATGCACATACACACAAATATATATACAACCTATGTGAAGTCTAGTGTCCTGAAGCTCTGAGAGTGTTATAAACTGAATGTTTGTGTCATATGTTGAGACCTAATCACCAATATGATGGTATTGGAGGTGGGACCTTTGGGAGGTGATTAGGTCATGAGGGAGGAACCCTCATAAGGGGATTAATACCCTTATAAGAAGCCAGAGAGCTAGCTTTCTCTCTTTGTGACACGTGAAGACACAATGGGAAGACAGCGGGGTGCAAGTTAGGAAATGGGCCCTCTCTAGAACCCAACCATGCTGGCACCTTTGAATTCTTGGCCTCCAGAACTGTGAGAAATAAATTTCTGTTATTTATAATCCACTAGATTTATGGAATTTTTTTAAAGCAGCTGGGCTAACTAAGACATGGAGTGAAAGAAAATCGAGAGAGTGTCTGAGCTAAAAAACAACAGCTACCACCATCAGTGGGTATGGCTGATTATAAAGAGCCATGAGTCTTTATAAAGAGTCTTCTCCTTCAATAGTTTTTCCATAGACCTTTGATCCTGTAGCCCAGTCCTATACCACTTTCTCCTGTTGCCCAGTCTTATACCTTCTTTGGTTCATGGGTCCCTGCTTTCTTTCCTCTCTCCTCTCACCTCTTCCTCATGCATTAAAGCCATCTTCCTGCCTTGCTTCATGCATAGAAATTTCTCTACTACCTATTTAGATGTACTTGAATGATTTCAGCAAATATCATCTCTCTTCTCATACCCCAAGCTATTCTTAACAAGATATTTTTCCAACAAATGCTTCTTCCTCCATAAATGTAGTTCCAGTGGTTTTCCACTTTCATTACACATGCAAGGGAAACAAACTCCTCTGAGCAGTGCCAACTCCAGGGCCCCGATTGGTGCCTATCCAGTCTTTAAGCTCTGGCCAGATGCTCGACTGAGGATTTGTTCCTCACACTTGCCCTTTCCCAAGGAACTTGACCACCCCACCCCCATCCTTTCCATAGCACAGGCTTCTTTTCCTCAGTCTCCACCATGGCACTGTTAGCTCTTCCCTGCCTCTAGCCAAGGGATCTAGACATAGAACAAAATCCAACAGGGCCCACAGAGATTCCCTTTAGGAGGCTGACGGGACTAGTGAAGAAGCTGGACATTGGGAGATAACACAGGCTGTCGTACCAGACATGTGGTTGCCAATTTGAAGAAATTAATGAGTTAAGCATGGTCATGGTCATAGGCAAGCTTCTAAAGTGGATCGTTAAAGACCCAGGCCAGTCACCACATATTTTCTCTCATCGCCTCATTACTGAGCAGGGCCACTGATGGCAGCACAGCCAGAAGACTCAGCTGCATGTAGGTTTTGTTTGTTTTTGAGGAATAGAACCAACCTTCAAAACCTAGAATGTTTAGCTCCAAAGTCAGAATCTTTAACATGTCTTTAACAATTAGAAGCTCTGGCAATGCAGCAGCAATCAACTGGAGCTGAGAAGGACCTGTCCCTGTAGTTGGGCTCCTTTTCCTGCTGGCCGGTGTCCACAGTATGAATATTTCTCTCCTCAGTCATCAGCTTTACCCACTTACTTCTCAGATGGGGCCACCTGAGCATTAGATGCCAGCAACCACCTAACAGTGGACTTGACAGGGTTTCTCAGTCTGCCTGACATCCTATGTCTCCCTAGGGAGGGAAATAAGGACATGAAAGGGATAAGGGATTCCCAGCCTGTTCAGCTGTTCTGTTCCTGCTCTGTGGTCCTAGCCTGAAGATAGACTGGTCAGCTAAATAAAGGGGAGAAAATCAGCAAACCGGCCCCCATGTTGACGTCCCAAACATGAGGAGAGGAAGAGCCTGGCTGGCATATGCCACTCTCTGGCTGGCTTTCTGTTCTAAGGCATAATATGATCTCCCCAGAAGTAGACTCTGAGATGGACATCGATGTATGGGACATGTGCTGCCTTGGAGATCAACACCCATGGAAGACAGAAGGAGGCAAACTGTCATAGTCAGCTCAGGCTGCTGTAACAAAATGCCACAGACTGGGCAGCTTAAATAGATATTTATTTCTCATAGTTCTGGAGGCTAAGGGTCCACAATCAAGGTGCCAGTCTATTTGGTTCCTGGTTTGCAAACAGACGCCTTCTTGCTGTGTCTTCATGTAGCAGATCAACTCTCTCGTGTCTGTTCTTATGAGGGCACTAATCCTGTTCATGGGGGCTCCCACATTGTAACCTATCTCTTCCCAAAGGCTTATCTCCTAATACAATCACTCTAGGGCTTAGGGCTTCAACATATGAATTTCAAGGGAACACAGGCATGTAGCCCTTTGCACAAACATTGGTGGAGGGACAAGTTTAGCTGCAGTACAGAACTGACACAGGCTTCAGCCAGCCTGTGGGGTTTCTAGAGCCCAAGGGACCGAGACGTGTGACCCTGATGTGTGTTTGGACAGCAGGGCGAGACTGCCCCAGGGATGTGCCACCCCAAGGTGCCGACTGCCCAGGGCGAGGGCGAGGCCTGCACACTGTCAAGGTCCAGACACCCAAGGGCTGTGGAAGCCCCCCAGGAAGCCTCACATCCAAGCAGCACCCAGGGCATATCTCTGTCTGCGGGCGGGTGGCCTGGGCAGCACCCCCTCCTCTTGCAGAGTTGTTCCAAGTTGGGGAGACAGGGCCAGGCCTCTGAGAAACATGGGGACACAAAGATAGAATCAGAGCACTAACTTCACCGCAGAATGGTGAGGTGGGGAGAGTTGGATTCAAACTAGGCTGGCCAGAAAGCAAGTGTTGAAATCCAGAGAGAGGTGACAGAAGGGAGAAGGAGATGAAGACATGAAAGAGGTATGGGACTCACAGCCTGCTTAGGTGTGTGCGAGCAGGAATCAAAGAGGAGATCACTAGCCCAGGCAATGGGGTGAGCAGGTACCATTGACTCACATAAGAAATATTGCATGAGGAATAGACTTGAGAAAAGAACAAAGTTGGAGGTAACACACTACCTGATATCAAACTATACTACAAGGCTATAATAATCAAAACAACATAGTACTGGCATAAAAACAGACACATAGATCAATGGAACAGAACAGAGACCCCAGAAATAAACCCATGCCTATATGGTCAATTAATCTATGACAAAGGATGTAAGTGCATATAATAGAGTACAGACGGTCTATTCAGTAAATGGTGTTGGAAAAAATGCATAAATACACACACAAAAAAATGAAACTGCACTACCTTCTTATACCACATACAAGAATAAACTCAAAATGAGTTAAAGACTTAAACATAAGACCTGAAACCATAAAACTCCAAGAAGAAAACAGAGGTAGTAAACTCTGACAGTGCTCTTAGTAATATTTTTTCTGCTATATCTCCTCAGACAAGAGAAACAAAAGAAAAAATAAGCAAATGGGACTACATCAAACTGAAATGTTTTTGCTCAGCAAAGGAAACCATCAACAAAATGGAAAGACAACATACTGAATGAGAGAAGATATTTGCCGATGTTACATTCAATAAGGGATTAATATCCAAAATTTATAAAGAACTCATACAACTCAACACCAAAAAACAATCAATCCAATTAAAAAATGGGCAGAGGACCTAAATAGACATTTCTCCAAAGAAGACATACAGATGGCCAATAGACATATGAAAAGATGCTCAATGTCACTAATCATCAGAGAAACGCAAATTAAAACCACAATGATCTATCACCTCACACCTGTAAGAATGACTATCAACAATAAATAATAAAAAAAAAGGTGTTGGTGAGGATGTGGAGAAGATTGTTGGTGAGATTGCAAATTGGCATAGCCACTGTGGAAAATAGTAAGGAGATTCCTCAAAAAAGTAAAAATAGAACTAACTTATGACCCAGAAATTCCACTTCTGGGTATTTATCTGAAGAAATACAAAACATTAATTTGAAGAGATATACACACCTCTATGTTCATTGCGGTATTATTTACAATAACTAAGATATGGAAGAAACCTAAATGCCCATCGACAATGATTGGATAAAGAGGAAGTGGTACATATATACAATTGAATATTACTCGACCATTAAAAAGAATGAAATCTTACCATATGCAACAATATGGATGGATCTAGAGGGTATTGTGCTAATAAAAATAAGACAGACAGAGAAAGACAAATACCATGTGATTTCACGTACATGTGGAATCTGAAGAACAAAATAAATAAACAAACAAAACAGAAGCAGACTGATAGATACAGAGAACAAACTGATGGTTTGCCAGATGGGAGGGGGCTCGGGCACTGGGTAAAAAAGGATTAAGAAGTACAAATTGGCAGTTACAAAATAGTCATAGGGATGTGAAATACAGCATAGGGAATATAATCAATAATATTGTAATAACCATATATAGTGCCAGGTAGGTACTAGACTTATCAGGGGGATTGCTTCATAAACTGTATAAATGCCTAACTACTATGCCATACACCTGAAACTAATATAAAATAATAATGTATGTCAACTCTAATTGAAAAAATTTTAAAGGAATAGACTTAAGAGGTAATATATGACATTATATATTCTGTAATAAAAGAAAGAACTTCAAGAAGGGAATAAGGGAAGTGGTACTGGCCTAAGTAACTTTGGAAATGAGTGGAGACTCAGAGTCTCAAGGGAGCACATTAGCACTGTAGTCAGTTATTGACGTTGTTTGCTATAGGTGAACAAGTCTAACGTCCCTGTACATGTACCTAGAAATATACAGTTAACTAAATAAATGGATAGCAGACTATGGAAGCCAAGTTTTTCACTAAGAGGTTGTAGATGAACCAGGAGAAAAGGCTAGAATGATACATGTATAATGTATTAGAGTTGGAGACATAAGGATGAAGTCATTTTAGCTTAATATACATATGACCACATGTAGAAATACCTACAGGTATGTCTATATGCCCTGGTTAATAGACACACATATATTTCTTTGCTCTGCTAGTTAAAAGGGCCTAGAAGCAATGACACTCCATTAGCACAGCCAATACCCTACTTTATTTCTTCTCCAACGCAAGGAACAGGGATGCCTGGGGAAATGGCTGATTCCAGAGTCAGGGCAGGAAATGTACGGAGTGACCTTGGGAACTCTTATGAAAGTAAGTGCTCACAACACCAAGTCACAATGATAAGGGCATAGTAAAGGGACCCAGGAACCAACTGAAATTGCTCCTAATGACCAAAGCTGGAACAATTTGACCAACAAAGTAAATAATGTAGTGTTGGATTATAGCCAGAGTATAAAATACACATCTGTGAGTCCTGAGACTCATGTTGCAGACAACTCTCTTGCCCTAGGCCTGTAGGCTCTGCCTTTAACAACAAACTTGAGAGTCGTTTTATACCAGCCATTGAGCAAGGTAACTCCAATGTTTGAGAGCTTGGGAGGCACTCCCACAGCCCCTCCCTAGTGCCCTACCGTGCTCAAGGGGTTCTTGCAGAGATTGTATCAGTCATTGTAGGATACATAACAAACACCACAGGCTGGGAGGCTTAAACAACAAATATTTATTTCTCACAGTTCTGGAGGCTGGAAGTCTGAGATCAAGGTGCCATCAGTGTGATTCCTTCTGAGGGCTTTCTCCTTAGTTTGTAGACTGCCCTCTTCTCTCTGTGTCCTCACATGATCTTCCCTCTGTACTTATCTCTGTCCTAATCTTCTCTTATAGGACACCGGTCTTACTGGATTAGGGCCAACCCTAACAGCCTCATTTTAACTTAATTACCTCCTTAAAGGCCCTATCTCCAAATATAGTCATTTCTGAAGGACTAGGGATAGGACTTCAACACGTGAATGGGGAGACGGTACAATTAGCCCATATCAGGGGCCATCTGCACATTCATCCTCTGTGGGCAAGTCCCTGTGTGGTTTCCATCCTGCTCTCCTGCTCCGGAGTTCCCCCCGCCTACCACCACCAAGCCCATCACAGGAGGCCAGTTTCTACTGGAGGTGTCCACATTCTCCTATGGCCACCCTCCTCAGGGTGCCAGGGTAGCCCTGAGTCCTAGGTTGAGGAGAGGATGATCTCCCACAGGCCTTGTGCTGCTTATGTCATGGGCCTCACAACAGCTCACCCTGCCCACATCTTCAGAACTCCTACTACGGATGTCTGCCACTTCCAGCTACAATAACTGCTCCAGAATCTCAACCACACCAGAGATGGGCCTCTCCTCAGATTCCAGAAGTTTGAGCCCAGGCCAAGGGGCTTGTAGAGAAGAGAACCCTTTGCATGCTCCCTCCTCCTCACTCTCCTCCCAAGCCAAATATCTTCCCCCATAAGGGATGCATGAGCTCCACTGTCTACAAGCAGATGCAAGTTAGACCCTGGGAAGGAGCTAAAGGTGTTTCATCTGGGTTCTTGGGCTCTCCCAGCCCAAAGTTCCCACAAATACCTCCCACCTTACAAAATCATGCCATCCCTTCCCAAGCTATCATCTCCCATCAACCCAACTCAGAGGGGAAAAGAATCTTGGGCCTGAGCTGGGCAACGGACTTGTACCAGTGTGTGGCCTCATAGGAACCAGGACGAACAGCAGGAGGTAAGAAGCAGGGAAGGGAGCGAAGCTTCATCTGTATTTACAGCCACTCCCTAGCTCTAGCATCACCATCTCAGCTCCATTTCAGATCATCAGACATTAGATTCTCATAAGAGCACTGGTACCTGATGCCAAAAGGGTTGGAGACTGTTCTAGGTCATGCTCCTGACCACGGCATATATTTTCCACCTCTCTTCTCAAGCTCCCCTTAGAGCGAGAGAACCCCCTATACTCTGATGCTTTTCTCCCCCTGGGCTCAGACCTCTATTTCTTCTGACCTTTACTAACCTCAGGGAAGGTCAGCCAGGTCCAAGGGCAGTAAACAAGATAGGAATATACAAGTAAGTAAAGTTCACTCCTTCCTCCCAGCGTGAGCTGTTGCCTGCTCAGTGTTTGTGGAGCCCCTTTCCTATTTACTAAGGGATCTGGAGTAAGCCAGAAAAGTGGCCCAACCCTCAGTCCCTTGCTTATCAGCTGGCTCAAAAACGGGGCAGCAGCTTGTCCAATCAGTTCCCTATCAACAATAAATAGTTTGGTTGACCTCCTCTCCTCTTGGTTGGATCTATGTTTTATGCACACGCTGTATTCCAGCCCTTCCTGAAAAATGAGAGGTGCCTCTCCAGTCAATGGCTAGTTATTAATAACTTTTATTTTTATTACAATTTTAGGTTCACAGCAAAATTGAGCAGAAAGTACAGCTATTCCCCCTAAACTCCCTATCCCCTGAATACATATAACCTCTCTATTATCAACATCTCCCACTAGAGTAGTACATTTGTTACAGCTGATGAATCCATACTGATAGATCATTATCATCCAGAGTCCATAGTTTACATTAGGGTTCACTCTTGGTGTTGTACATTCTATGGGTTTGGACAAATGTATAATGACATATATCCATGATTATAGTAACATACAGAAGAATAGTTTCACTGCCCTAAAACATCCTCTGTGCTCCACCTATCCATCTCTCCCTCTGCTTCTATTCCCTAATAGCCTATTTCATTTTAGCACTACTATTTCATTGTCTGGATGTACCAGTTTGTTTACCTATTCACCTACTGAAGGTCATTCTTGGTTTCTTCCAAGTTTTGGCAAATATAAATAAAGCTGCTATCAATATCCAAGTGTGTGTTTTTGAGTGGACATGTTTTCAACTCATTTAGGGAAATACCAAGGAGTGCTATTGTTGGATCACATGGTAAGAAATTGTCAACTGTCTTCCAAAGTAGCTGTACCATTTTGCATTCCACCAGCAATAAATGAGAGTTTCTGTTGTTCCATATCCTGTCCAGCATTTGGTGTTGTCAGTGTTCTGGACTTGGGGCATTCTAATAGGTGGGTTGTGATATCTCATTATTGTTTTAATTTTATTTCCCAAATAACATATGCTGTTGTAGATCTTTTCATATGATTTTTGCCATTTCTGTATCTTCTTTGATGGGTGTCTGTTCATGTCTTTGGCTCATTTTAAAAATCGGTTAAAAAATTTTTTTTCTTATTATTAATTTTTTTTCAAATGAATTTAACAAAATTTTTTAAATTTTCCAATTAGAGTTGACAGTCAATATTATTTTGTATTTTGTATTAGCTTCAGGAGTACAGCATAATGGTTAGACATTCATATAATTTACAAAGAGATCCCTTGATTAGTCTAGTACCCACCTGGCACTATTACCTGGTTATTACAATATTATTGACTGTATTTCCTATGCTGTACTTCAAATACCCATGACTATTTTATAAATACTGATTTGTACTTCTTTTTTTCCCCATCATTATTGACATATAATTGACAATGAGTTGCTCATATTTACATTGTAAAATTCAATGAGTTTTTTTTTTCAATTATAGCTGGAATACAATAATACAATCATATCAGTTGTACAGCATAGTGATTAGATATCTATATAACCCACAAAGTGGTCACTCCACTAAATTAGGTACCCCTCTTCCCCCTCACATATTTTTACAATATTGTTGACTATTTTTCTTGCTACAATTTATATCTCTATTACTATTTTGTAACTATCCACTTGTACTTCTTAATCCCTTTGCCCTTTTCCACTGTCCCCCCAATCCTCCTCCTGTCTAGTAGCCCTCAAAATATTCTCTGTATCTATGAGTTTGTTTCTATTTTTGTTGGTGGCGTTGTTGATTTTGTTTTTTAGATTCCACATGTATGTAAAATTATGTGGTATTTATCGTTATTTGACTTACTTCATTCAGTGCAATACCCTCTAGGTTTATCAAGGCAATATCTTTTTCCATTCTTTTCCTTTTAGTCTGTATGTGTCTTTAACTCTAAAGTGAGTCTCTTGTAGGCAGTATGTAGGGTTCTTGTTTTCTTATCCATTCAGCCACCCTATTCTTTGGTTGGAACATGTAATTCTTTTCCATTTGAGGTACTCGTTGATAGATATGTAGTTATTACCAATTTTCATTCATGACTTTGATGCATATTTTTTCTTCTTAAAGAAGTCCCTCCAAAATTTCCTGTAATAGTGGTTTGGTGGCAATGAATTCCTTTCACTCATTTTTTGTCTGGGAAGCTCTTTATTTGTCCTTCGACTCTAAATGATCGCTTTGCTGGATAAAGTATTCTTGGTTGTAGATCCTGGGTTTCCAACACTTTGAATATTTTGTGCCAAGCCCTTCTGTCCTGCAAAGTTTCTTTTGAGAAATCAGCTGCCAGTCTTATGGGTGCCCCCTTGTAGGTAACTAACTGCTTTTCTGTTCTCTCTTTGTCTTTAAACTTTGGCATTTTAATTATGACGTGTCTTGGTGTGGGCCTCTTTGGGTTCCTCTTTCTTGGGACCCTCTGAGCTTCCTGCGGTTGTATGTCTATTTCCTTCACCAGGTGAGGAAAGTTTTCCATCATTATTTCTTCAAATAGCTCTTCAACTTTTTGTTCTCCTTCTTCAGGTACCCCTATGAAATGGGTGACATTATTCTTAATTTTGTCTCACAGGCTCCTTAAATTTTTATTATAGTCCTCATTACTTTTTTCTTGCCATTCTGGTTGGGTGACCTTGGCTTCACCATCTTCTATATTGGTGCTTCGATCCTCTTTTTCCTCCATCTGTTGATTCCCTCTAATATACTCTTCATCTGAGATAATGTATTCTTCATTTCTGACTGGTTCCTCTTTATAATTTCCATTTCCATTTTTATGTTTTTTTTTAACTCTTTGTTAAAGTTCTCACTGAATTCATCTACACTTCTCTTAATTTTATTGAGTATCTTTATAACCAGTGTTTTGAGCTCTGCATGTTAGATTGCTTGACTCCGATTTTCCTTGATCTATGTTCTGTTCTTTCATATGGTTTCTGCTTCTTTCTCCTCCCATTTTGGCTGCCTTTCTGTGTCTGTTTCTGTGTACTAAGCAAAGCCCCTAAGTCTCCCAGTCTTATTAGCGTGACTTTGTGCAGTAGGTGTCTAGCAGCACAGTACTGAGAGGGGTTCAACTGCAGGCCAAATTTAGCCCCACCCTGTGCCCCTTCAGAGCCACCTGTTAAGATTCAGCAAGCAATCCACAGATGCTGTGTTTATAAGTTGCCTCAAGAAGCCACACCAGAAACCGAGGTCAGCTGCCACCAGTGTGGGTCTTGGAACTACTCAGCAAGTGGCACAGGACACACCAAGGACAAAACTGGGTATGGCTTGGGTAGGGCCACCAGTTGGGGGAAGTGGAGTTTCAGGGAGTCTTCTGGGAATAGCGACCTCTTTGATGACTTCTCAGCTATGGCGGTGACGTGTCTGCACACTGGGAGAGGGGAGGGCTCAACAGAGTAGCAATAGATTCCACCAGCACATCTACCCGGGAGAAAGCCTCACCTCCAGCCCTCGGTCTAAAAACTCAGTGTCCCCCTGTAAGTCCCTGTGCCCCACGAGCAGCCTAGCTGGCTCAGAGTGAGCAGTTCCATCACCATGACAGTCCAGTTGCAGACATGGCCCCTTTAAGAGACATCTGCAGCTGTCCCCTGCAGCTGCCTTAACCTCTGTCCTACTCAACCTCTGGAGACCAGGCAACCTCACACCTTCGCCCCCTCCTACCTCCTATCGTTGCAGGGTAATTTCTTAGTTCTCTCCCTAGTGGTAGTGGTTCTGTTCATCTAGACCCCCAGGCAACTCTGCTTGCTGTTGGCTCCGTGTTTCCATCTCAACTTTGACGTGGTTTCAAGAGGGGATGAATGAAGCTTTTACCATCTTTGCTATTTTCTCTGGTTCTTTATTATTAAGTTTTAAGAGTACTTTATTTGATTTTAGTAATTTGGGTACTGATCACAATCATGCCTTCATCTTTTACACCATAGACTTACCAAACTAAGATATCTCTTTTCCTTGGAGGACTTCTAATCCCAGTACATAAGATAATAACTTCTTCACATACACCTGCCAGTAGTCCAATCAGTAATGAAGCACAACCAGCCAGGGAGAACAGAGGAGCGGTGACTGATGACTGGGGAGATCATAAAAGGCCTCTCAGAGGAGAGGGCACATCTGTAGTGGAACTCAAGGAAGAGTCAGACTCCACCTGAGCCAGAGGGTGGGGAGGGCACAGCAGGCAAGGAAGATAGCATCAGAAGCATGGAGAGGGACAGAATGACCACATGGGCAAAGTAGCTGAAGGTGAATGGAGACCAGGGTTGGGAAACTGCCCAGGTTGGAGTGAAGATACACACTGCAGACAAAAATAAAGCTTGCTACTAAATCACTGGAACTTTATCCAATAATTTAAATTCTTATAAGGGCCAAGGAGATAACATAAATGGGTGAGGAATAGGGAGTGGTAAGGACTCTGACAAACTGGAGGTCACATGACCCCTCTAGAGGGCAGACCAAAGCCTATGGGCCATAGTTGGTCGATGCCCTTCAAGAACAGGGCCCAGAACTGCCTTCTCATTTTTCAAAAGAAGCTGAACATGTAGATTTTTATGTGAAATCTGATTTTCAAATGCTGGCTCTGATTTTTTTGAATCATGAAAGCCAAAGAAAAGGTAGCTATGAGCTGAAATTGGCAGCAAGGTTGCCATATGCTTTCCATGCTTTGCATGAATGCTCATGCACCCCTATGAGATCTCATGAACACCCACATGTATTCATACACATGCACCATCAGTGCAGCCATGGGTGCCCACACACAGACAAACATGTATGCCTGTGCACACATGCCTGAGATCTCCTGGCGGTCGGTGCACGTGCACACACTCACACACACACATATATGCACATGTACACACACAAGTACTTCACACACATAGGCACATGCACACACATGCATGCAGCATTGTACTGGAACACTCCAGCAGAGGCCTAGAGAGAAGCCACCCTGTGGGTGCTGGATCCTTTTTCTTAAGCAATCTTGAGGAAAAGCCAGAGATGTCTTTTGGGGCCAATTTCCTTGGTCTTTCCTAACTCTGCTGGAAGCAGAATTTGGCAACAAGTCTGATTTGGCAACAGCACTTCAGACCCTCCACAGGCCAGCCTGTGAACTTGTGTGGTAATGGGTGGGCACCTGGCCCCCTTTGCTCACACAGACCTCTGGTGTATCCTGGAAGGACTTTAATCTCTTCATTTGACCCTTAGCCCTATAACAAAGACAGAAAAGTATTATCAGTATCCTGTTGGACAAGTGAGTAAACTAGGACTCAGGGAGATACTTGTCCCACCCAGGTGACAACCAAAAAGAGTAGGAGCTGTGCAAAGCCTCAGTCTGTATCTTCATAGAACTTTCAACATCGGACACCCAGGTGAGAATTGAGTTCCTCAATATGCCTTGTGGGGTGGGGCAGGTCCACAGAGGAATAATCTTCATTTGACTCCCCAAGAACCTAAAGCTTATGTCACCAAGGGTTCTTGTCAACTACCCCCACACCCCTTTGACAGATGAGGAAACTGAAGCTTCTGAGGGACAGAGACAAACTCAAGAGATCTAATCTTGGGGGACACTGGTCTCCTGCTCTGGTCAGGGCTCTGCCTGGCATGTGCAGAGATCTAGAATGTGTACAGAAGGTATATAAAACATGCATGCATAAATTCCAGAATATTAGCCAAGGAGCACCTCGTAGTCTGGGGCCAGGTGAGCCTCAGGTTACTGGGGCTTGGTGCTAGCTTTGGCCCCTCAGGTCTGCGTGGAGACAGAAGTCAGTCTGAAGTCTCCACAGGAGAGAGGAGGGGTGTCAGCCTGGTCAGATGGACCTGTTGCTGGGAGCACACCGTGCACATCTTCAGTGCACTAGTGCAAGAACAGATTTTAAAGTGCATTTTATGGAGGTCAGATATGCCCATGATAACCGACCTATGAGCACTGAAGAGCAAATGAGGGCTGGTGACAGCCCCACCAGCATCTCCCAGCACTCATCTAGGGGCAGCCTCTTTTAATCCTTCCAGTGATTGGTTTTAATCCTTCCAATGATTCTGTCCATAAGTGTAGTTAAAATGTGAAATATCCTGTGTCTGATCCCCTGTTAGGAAAGATGAGGCATCAGCTACTTTTCTTCCTCCCCTCTCCTTCCATCTCATTTACAAATCAGGTTTGGGATTTACATTTTAAAAAAATTCTTCTATCGGTACCTGGATTAATTTCCTACTGCAGCTGTAAAAAATTACCATAAACATGGTAGCTTAAAGCAAGACCACCAATTCATCCTCTTACAGTTCTGTAGGCCAGAAATTCTGAAATCATGATGTCAGCAGGATGGCGTTCTTTCTGCGGACTCTAGGACAGAATCCTTTGCCTTTTCCAGCTTCCAGAGGTCACCTGCAGTCTTTGAATTGTGGCTCTTCCTCCATCTTCAAAGCCAGCAGCATAACATCTTCCACTCTTTCTCTGACCTCTGCCTCCATTGTCACACTTCCTTCTGACCCTCTTATAAGAACTCTTGTGATGACATCAGACCCACCAGATAATCCAAGATTATCTCCCCAGGTCAAGATTCTTAAGAACTTGTGGTCAAATGGTGGAGTAAGTAAATGCTGTGCTCACCTCTTCCCACAACCACATCGAAATTACAATTAAATGATAGAACAACCACCCTTAAGAACTACCTGAAAACTAGCTGAACAGAACTTCTATAATAAAAGATATAAAGAAGAAGCCACTTTGAAACTGGTAGACGGCGTCTAGACACGAAATGGTCTGTTCACACCCACATATGGTGGTTAAGAATCTGGAGAGATATTTTGGCTGTGGAGGTCCTCACTGAAGAGCTAGAGTCCCAGGCCCACACCAGGCTCTCCAGCCCAGAGCACCAGTGCCGGAAAGAGGAGTCTCCACAACATTTGACTGTAAGAATCAGTAGGAACTCTGTCCGTGTGAGACAGAGTGCTGCTATAAACCAAAGTGTCCTCTTAAAAGGCCTGAGCACAGACTCACTCACTCACAAACACTTTCCCCAAGCTCCACCAAAGAGATAGCAACTTGAAAAGCACCTGGCACATATGGAGAGGAACTGAATTATGTGGCTTCAGGGTGAAGGCTGGAGGGGCAGCTCCCTCCAGGACTGAAGCACTGGCAAGTGCCATTGTTCCTTTGTTGAGCCCTCCCCACTCCTAGCCAGCAGATGCAGGCAGGCATCAAATGTGAGTCTCCATTTACTTTACTAACACCACTCTCACCTCACCTTTGTGATTCCCTGAAATTCTTCCTCACCTAACTCACTCACTAGCCTTAACCTATTTTATTGGCTGTTCCTCACAAATGGCTGACGTTGGCAAATGCTGCTGAGTTTCTTAAAATCTCTCAAAGGCCCACAAACCCCAAACAAGCAGCAGTTGGCCTCAGCCTACCCTATACCTCTTTCTAAGTGGCTCTAAGCCTGACACTAGTGGCAGATGACCTCAGTTCACAGCATAACTGCTCCCAGGTGCCTCCAAATCTAACTATCAACCACAGATCACTTTGTAGCTTCCAACAGGTGACCCAGAGCAGGATATAGACAGTGGATAATGTTGGCTTCCACCAGAGCCAACACAGTGGTTAGTTTCAGACCACAACAGAGCACCACGCAATTAGCACCACAAGTGACACACCCAAAGGACAGACTCGGCAGGCACCAGAGTCCCATAAAGTGAATCCTACTCTGTGGAATCAGTCCTTGCACGATAGCTTGTCTGCTGTACTGAGTCAGTCCTCACAGTCAGTCAGCCTGAGGATCATTCCCACCTACTGACATGCCAACAGCAATCAAAGCTCAACTACAACACATAACTCACACAAAGGACACTGCTGGAGCACATGGCTCAGGTATTCAGGGAGACTGCCTGACTGGGCCCCACAGAACACCTACTACATAAGGCCACTCTACCAAGACTGAGATACATAGCAGATCTATCTAATACATAGAAACAAACACAAGGAGGCAGCCAAAATGAGGAGACAAAGAAACACGTTCCAAATGAAAGAACAGGAAAAAACTCCAGAAAGAGAACAGAAAAAAATGGAGACAAGCAATCTACCAGATGAAGAGTTCAAAACACTGGTTATAAGGATGTACAATGAACTTGGGGGAAGAATAGATGAACTCTGTGAGAACTTCAGTAAAGAGATAAGAAACATAAAAAAAGAGAGATAGAAAACATAAAAAAGAACCAGTCAGAAATGAATAATACAATAACTGAAATGAAGAATACATTAGAAGGAATCAATAGCAGATTAGATGAAGAAGAGGATCAAATCAGCAACTTAAAGACAGGTAGCAGAAGTCACCCAATCAGAACAGCAAAATGTGCCAGAAGGAGAAGAGAGAGAGCAGGGAATTGAGAACTTATTTAAAGAAATAATGACTGAAAACTTCCCTAACATGGTGAAGAAAATAGACATACAAGTCCAGGAAGTATAGAAAGTCCCAAACAAGATGAACCCAAAGAGGCCCACACCAAAACATACCATAATTAAAATGTTAAACGTTAAAGACAAAGAGAATATTAAAAGCAGTAAGAGAAAAGCAGTTAGTTACTTACAGGGGAGCTCCCATAAGACTGTCAGCTGTTTGTTTGTTTGTTTGTTTGTTTGTTTGTTTGTTTAACAGAAATATTGCAGGCCAGAAGGGATTGGCATGAAATTGGCATCAAAGTGATGACAAGCAAGGACCTACAACTAAGATTACTCTACCCAGACAGGCTACCATTTAGAATTGAAGGAAATACAAAGAATTTCTCAGATAAAAAAAAGCTGAAGGAATTCATTACCACCTAACTAGTATTACAAGAAATGTTAAAGAGACTTCTTTAAGAAAAAGAAAGAGAAAAATAAAAAAATATGAATAAAAAAGTCACAAAGGAAAAAAAGTCTCACTGAAAAAGGCAAACACATATTAAAAGCAGTGAATCAAACTGCACTAAAGCTATAACAAATGTTAGAAGGCAAAAGTAGGAAAATCATGTGTAATTTCAACAGTAAATTATGAGATGCACATACATCCACACACATAGAAGAATTAAAAAATGATGATAAAAACAAACATAAAGAGGGTGAGTAAAAAATGGTAGTAATTTTAGAATATGTTCAAACTTAAGCAACCATAAACTTAAATAAACTGCTATAAACATGTCATGGTATTTATGAAGTAACCACAAAACAAAAATCTACAAGAGATATACAAAAAATAAAGAGAAAGGAATCCAAACTTAACACTACAGAAAGTCATCAACATACAAGAAAAGATAGCAAGTGAATAAGAAAGGAAGAGAACGGTATTATGCTAAGAGAAATATGCCAGACAGAGAAAGATGAACACCATGTGATTTCACTTATATGTGGAATCTGAAGAACAAAATAAACAAACCAACAAAACAGAGAAAAAAACTGAAGGTTGCCAGATGGGAGGGGGAATTGAGAGGCTGGGAGAAAAAAAACGTGAAGGAATTAAAAAGCCTCAGGACAATCAGAGAGCTGATGCATTGGGCATCTCCCAGGGGACAGAGGCCTGCGTCAGTGGGGACCCTCCTGCACCCCTCCTGGCCGAGTCCATCCAGGGGCTCCCACTATGAGGTGTGAGCAGCCTGGTGAGGAGAGGGCTGCTCACAGTGTAGCCCGGTGCACAGTGCTCAAGTCCAGAGCCTGACTGCAGGGCTCCAAGCCCTGAGTCTACCCCTCCTTGGGGAGGATCCAGAGGTCTCCCCCCAAAATGGATCTTTTTTTGATCCCCCCTTTTCCTAGATAATATTAAAGCTTTTCAATAAAATTTTACAAAAAAAGATTTTTAAAAATTGCCAGTTACAAAATAGTCACAGAAATGTAAAGTACAGCTTAAGGAATATATTCAGTAATATTGTAATAACTATGGTGGGATCAGGTGGGTGCAAGACTTACCAGGGGATCATTTTGTAAGTTATATAAATGTCTAACCACTATGCTGTACACCTGAAACTAATATAATATTGAACATCAACTATAATAGAAGCATGAAAAAAAGGGTTTTTTTAACTTTTAACTTAAGCACACCTGCAGAGTTCCTCTTCCCATGTGGGGAAACATTCCCAGGATCTGGAGATTAGGACATGGGATCTTTGGGGGGCCATTATTCTACTGACCACACTAACTCCATAACTTTAAATAATATATTTAACCCTCTATATCTTATGCCATCAATTTTAGCACTGGCTCTTGCCTCCCCAAGTCATTTGCTCAACAAATGTTTGTTCTGGGGAGTTGGGTTTACAGCACTGAACAAAACAAGGAAAACCCTTATTCCCAAAGAGTTTATTTTCTACTGGGGAAGAACAGAAAATCAACTGAATAAATAAGTAAATTATGTTCCCAACACAATTGTTTTGGGGATGATAATTGGCAAAATTTATCAAAATTTAAAATGTGTCTGCTCTTTGACCCAGCAAACCCACCATTAGAAATCCGTATATAAAGATATGTGTACAAGTCTTTTGTATTTTATAGCATTATTTATGACAGCAAACATTTGGAAACAATTTAAAAATTTATTAATGGAGAATTGGGTAAATAAATTGTGGTGCCCAGAAACTAGAATTTATAGATTAATGTGATGCTCTTTATTCCAGGATCTGGGTTTATAGCAAATCCTGTCCTCATTGAGCACAGCCTCGCAGGGCAAGAAAGATCATACACTGAACAAAGGAACTAGATCTTGTTGGTACAGGAGGTGGTGAGTGCTGTGGAGAAAGATTAAGAAGGGGCGGGGATGGGAAGTACTGGTAGATGCAACTTTTGTTTGTTTTTAAACATTGTTTTGAAAAAACTTTAGATTTACATGAATTGCAAAGATAGTATAGAGGTTTCTGGAATGCCTTTCCCCTGGCTTCCCCTACTGTTAACACATTACATAGCCAGGGTGCATTGATCAAGACTAGGAAATAAAGGTAGGTAAAAACTATTAACTAGAGTCCTCTCTCACTCAGTAACATCTGAATCAGACTTGAAGGAGGCAAGGAAAGAGCTATGAGATAGTTGAGGGAAGAGCATTCTTGGTGGAGGGAATAACCAGTACAAAGCCTATTTGATAGGAGCTGCCTGGCATTTCCTCAAAACAGCAGAGCTGGCTGGAATCTGCTGAACTAGAAGAGTGATAAGTGGTGAGGTTCATGGGGCAGGCAGCTTCTGTAGAGCCTTACGAGGTCTTCCTTTTCTTCTGAGTGAAACAAGGAGGAGCCCCACTGGAGGGTTCTAAGCAGAGGTGGGGCACCATCAGATTTTAGCTGGCTCCTTCTGCTGTGCTGAGAGTGAGGCCAGAGCAGGGAAATCAGTGGGAGCTACTACAGTAGTCTAGGTAAGAAGTCATGGGCAGCTTGGGCCCCAGGGGTTGGGAAAGAGAAATTGGATTTTAAGTATATATTGCTTTCCTCATGGACTGGACACACTCTATGGCTATTTAGGTGTTCTTTCACATATTCCCATTGCATATCTGTCAGCTGCATGAGTGAGTGTCAAGGCTATTAACACCTGCATTCTGTCCCATCCCACCTTAACCAAGCCTTTTGTCCTCTGCGCATAGATTTAAAAAATTAAAACCTTATAATTTTTATATAAATGTAAATTTTATATAATCATGACAATTTCACTGCCAGACAAGTAAAGAACTAGTTTCTAGACAGCGTAATTTATCTACCCATTTCTTCATTAGTAAATTGTTAAATTGTTCCCCACTGTTTGCTGTTATAAATAATGCTAAATAGAACAAAATTGTTCACCGATTATTAATGATGGGTTTTCTGGGTCAAACAGCAGGCACATTTTAAATTTTGATCAATTCTCCCAAATTATCCTCTGAATAACAATTGAGCTGCCATCCACAGTGATGACAGCGGCCATTTTCCCACTTTAAATAATTTCAATCTTTTACATTGTTTTCAATTTAGCCAGCAAAATAAAATCTATTGTTATTTTTATTTTTCTGTATATTTACAGCATCTTTTCATCTACTTATTTGCCAATCGCATTTCTTTTTCTGTAAGTTACTAGTCTAGATACACTGTTCATTTTTCTATTGGGATTTTTATCTTCTACTCGCTAATTTATAGAACAGTTCTATGCATTCTAGATATGGTTGGCTTGTTAGCACATACGTATATCTCCATGCCTAATGCTTGTTTTTCTAACTAATCCATGTTTATTCATAAACAAGATTTTTAAATGTTTGTGTCAAAAATATCTGTCATTTCCATCATGGCTTCTGTTTTGTTATTTCCTGTGCTTTAATAATCAGCTATGTATGGTTGGCTCTTTAATCTGCAATAAATTTTGTGTGTATGGTGTGAGGTAAAGATCTATTTTTCCTATTTTGTCATATGAATATCCAGTTGTCCCACTGCCATGTATGAAATGTACATTGTATAACTATTTAGCAAGTAGAAAAGAGATAGGTCAGTAAGCAAGTGTCATGGAATAGATTCAAGGCCAAAGACTTTTTGATTTTTCAATGAAGACCCTCCAGTTCCTACCAATTATTCTGGCATAATCCAGTCTTATGCCCTGAGATGCTGCTTGGGTGCTGATGCCCTCTTAGGTGTGAGAGGGCAAGCTGAGGGCTTTTGGTGGCTGACTTCAGTGCAGCTTGCTGTGCACCGGGGTAGAGTAAAGTCACGTGTTCTGCTTCCTTGAAAGGCAACTTCTCATTGGAATAATAGTGTACCACTTATAGAATGCTGTCAAAGACCATGTTCGTCTGATTCAGTGATGTATACTTGTCTTAGTTCTGAGCCACTGTGATATAGATACATCCTCGACTAGTCTTTAATGCAATGGAGTATCTACTGGTCCCTGACTTGCTATTTCAAACCAGGTAACCAACTTCTTTGCATGAATGTAGTCACTCTCAGCCTCAGCACTGGTGATGACACCATGAGACCAAGGCTGCTTCTCCAGAGGCAGGACCAGGTCTACTCTTACCCACTCACTATGGTCAGAGAGAGCTGACTTCAAGATCAGAGTACAGCTCTGCTGTCAATAGTGCTGAGTCTCCTCCTTCATGGAAGGTTGCTCAGAGCCTTCTAAAAGAACTGACAGCGCCTGCATAATTTGCTCCTTCTTCCACTCCCAGGGCTGCTAAACTTGGCAACAGGCCACTTGTCCATGGGCAGCCAGCCAAGAATGTCCACAGACAGCACCTTCTGCTTGCCACCCCGCCACCATAGGTGGCCTGCTTGTAGAGTGTGCCGTACAGCTGCTGCAGCTTCCTCAACCCTTGGCCAGTGCCTCCGACTTCACTCTGGTTTCCCCAGGCTCACAGGGTCTGTGGAGCAGTTCAAAGGTCTTCACCAGGGGATCCTTGGAACCTCAGCATCTAACTTTTGTTATCATTTGCTGTGCATCATGGAGTTCCATGTAACTGTCATTCTCTCCTACTCTCTTTATCCCTTTGACCTTTCTTCCTTTTGCCCTCATACAGGTCACCATAGTCTTCTAAAATGATGACCATGTCTTGCTGCTTAATAGTCTTGCCCTTGTCCAGTTCAAGGTCCTAGAAAGAAGAGGAAGAGGACACAGAGGAAGAGCTGCTGCTGCTACTGCTGCTCTTCCATTCTTCTCCCCAGTGTCCACCTTGATGAGCCTATTGATGTAGGTGCTGCAGCCTAAACTCTTGCCTGCACCTTAGTGGGACTTGTCTTTTGTGGCCCAGGAGTTCTAGTGGCCTTTGCCTGTGGTGGCCTGAATTAGTCCCTGCAGGCTGTCCTGGTGACAGCTGACTGCCCTTGTGGGGATGGGGGCTGATTCCGGCCCTGCCATACCCCAGCTCAGCCGCCGAGTTCTTGTAGCCCTTGCCCACGGTGGCCCCCACACTACCTGCCTCCAAGTTCTTGTACAGTTTGCTGCCCCCAGCACTGCCTGGCTTGGCCTGCTCCTACACGGTCTTCAGGTTCAAGAGGAACTACTTGAACCACTTGGCTGCCATGGGGGGTGGCCACCAGTGCAGTTCAGGAGTGCCGTCGCCACCAGGCAGGCACGCAAGGAGGCCAAGCCTAGACAGAGAGAGGAGCTAGGCGTGGGGGGACTACTGCGTTCTCCAGGGCTGGGGCACTGGAGGCTCTGGGGAGGACCTGAAATTACTGCTTAGTGTCCCAGGCCATCAGTCGCCTGTTCCTGACAGGGTAGAGGCCCTCTGGTCCAGGGTGGGGACTATAGGATGCTGAGCACACAGGGCACAGCTGCCACTCTAGACATAGACAGTGACAGACAAAATGGCAGGAAGCTCTGCCCAGGCTCTTCCTCAGTGCCTGCATGGGGAGAAAGCGGGGCATCGAAGCCCCTGGACAACGCTGCCCACAATCCCAAGGAGTAGAGGGCACTGAATGGCTTTGCCCAAGTGTCCCCAGCACTTCCAGGGCCCTTTTATTTCTTGAGGTAGGCCTCTATTGCTATGAATTTGCCTCTTAGGACTGCTTTCACGGTGTTGTCCTGTTTTCATTTTCATTTGTCTCAAAGTATGTTTAGATTTCTTCCTTGATTTCATTGTTAACTCATTCATTATTTATTAGCATGCTATTTAGCCTCCACGTGTTTGTGTATTTTTCAGTGTTTTTCTTGTAATTGATTTTCAGTTTCATACCACTGCCATCAGAGAAGACACTTGATATGATTTTAATCTTCTTAAATTTATTAAGACTTGTTTTGTGGCCTAATGCAGTCTTGCTTAGAAACATTCCATTGCACTTGAGAAGTATGTATATTTTGCTGCTTTGGGTGAAGTGCTTTAAAAATATTAATCAAATCCATCGGGTCTAATGTGTCATTTAAGCCGCTGTTTCCTTGTTGGTTTTCTGTCTAGGAAAATCTATCCATTGGTGTCAATGGGAAGTTGAAGTTGCTTATTATGACTGTATTACTGTCAATCTCTCCCTTTATGTTGGTCAATATTTGCTTTATATATTTAGATGCTCTTATGTTGGGTGCATAAGTGTTTACTAGAGTTATGTCCTTTTGTTGGATTGATTCCTTTATCATTAAATAATACCCTTTTTTGTCTCTTATTATAGCCTTTGTTTTAAAGTCTATTTAGTCTGATATAAGTATTGCGACCCCAGCTTTTTTTTTCATTGCCATTTGCATAAAATATATTTTTCCACTTCTTTACTTTACTTTCAGTCTGTGTATGTCTCAATCTGAAATGGGTCTCTTGTAGACAGCATACATATGAGTCTTGTTTTCTTATCCATTCTGCTACCCTATGTTTTTGATTGAAGCAATTAATTCATTTATATTAAAGTGATTATTGATAGATACATAGTAATTGCCATTTTATTAGTTATATTTATGTTTTCCTTCTTTTTCTTAAAGAATTCCCTTTTTAACATTTCTTATAATACCGATTGGGGATGATGAATTCCTTTAGCATTTTTCTGACTGGGAAGCTCTTAATTTTAAACCTTCAGTTTTAATTGATAGCTTGCTGAGTAGAGTAGTCTTGGCAGTAGGTTCTTGCTTTTCATCACCTTAAATATTTCATGCCAGTCCTTGTAGCCTGCAACGTTTCTGTTGAGAAATCAGTTGATAGTCTTATGGGAGCTTGTAAGTAACTAGCTTCCTTTCTCTTGCTGCTTTAAGATTCTCTCTTTGTCTTCAAGCTCTGTCATTTTATTTGTGATGTGTTTTGGCGTGGGCCTCTTTGAGTTCATCTTATTTGGGACTCTCTGTGCTTCCTGGACTTCTATGTTTATTTCCTTCTCCAGGTTAGGGAAGATTTCAGTCATTATATCTTCAGATAGGTTCTCAATCCTTTGCTCTCTCTCTTCTCCTTCTGGTACCCCTATCATGTGAATCTTGGTATGCTTGATCTTGTCCCAGAGGTCCCTTAAATTTTTCTGCTACTTTGTCTTCCAAATGGCAGATTCAGTCCTCTGCTTCATCTAATCTGCTGTCAATTCCTTATAGTGTATTCTTCATTCCAGATATTGTATTCTTCATTTCTGACTGGTTCTTTTTTTTTATGGGTTCTATGTCCTTTTTTATGTTTCCTATCTCTTTGTTGAACCTTTCACTGAGATCATCTATTCTTCTCCTAAGTTCATTGAGCATCCTTATAATCAGTGTTTTGAATTCTGTATCTGTTAGGTTGCTTGCCTCCATTTCATTTAGTTCTTTTTCTGGAGTTTTCTCCTGTTCTTTCATTTGCGACATGTTTCTTTCTTTTCTCATCATCTGTGTTTGTTTATATGCATTAGATAGATTTGCTACGTCTCCTAGTCTTGGTCAGGTGGCCTTATGTAGTAGATGTCCTATGTAGCCCAGTGTCAGTCTTCCTGATCATCTGCTACAAGTGCTCCAGGAGTGTTCCTTGTTTGGGTTCTGTGTTCCCTCCTGTTGTAGTTGAGCTTTGATTGCTGTTGGTACGTCAGTGGGTGGGATTGACTCTAAGGCTGATTGGCAGTGAGTATTGGCCCACAGCATTCGAGCTGCCATGTGAAGCTGACCCCACAGAGTGGGATTCGCTCATGCTGACTCACATACTTGTTGAGGCCACCCTTTGGGTTTGCCACTTGTGGGGCTAATCAGGTAGCTCTCTGTTGTTGTCTGAAGCCGGCCTCCAGGTGTGTTGGTTCAGGAGTCTCTTGGGAGAGGCTTCCCTGCAGGCCAAGGTCAGCCACTGCCTGTGACCAGCCAGGAGCTACCTGGTCAAAGGTACGAAGCTATCTGTGGTTGGTCACTGTCTGCGTAGGACATAATGCCTATAGACTCCTCCTCAGCACTGAAACTCTGGGCTGGGGAGCCTGGTGTAGGGTTGGGGCCCCTCGCTCCTCTGGGGGTACCTCCACAGCTCAGATATCCCTCCTGATGCTCGATGCCCCAAATGGGTGTAGGGCCAGCCCCTCTCACATCTTTTACCAGTCAAGATGTGGCCTCTTCTTTATACCCTTAGTTATAGAAGTTTTGTTAAGCTCGTCTTCAGATGGTTCTCCAGGTCAACTGTTCTATAATTTAGTTGTAATTTTAATGCAGTCATGGAAGGAGGCAAGCACAGTGTTTACCTATTCTATCATCTTGCCCGGAACTTCCCAATTGGGTTTATCATATTTATCACCTGATATTTATCAGCAGTGGCTTGAACACATTGGCTTTTAGTTCTCCTTACTGTTAAGTATGTAATTATCTGTGAATGAACACTGAGGAGAAGCTACTTAAATAGGGTCTCTCGATTTTTTTGTCAAGGGAATGGACTTGACCTCCAAGAGACCTGTCTGCAAGCAAGAGATGTCCAAGTACCTATACTGGAGAACATGTGACCTGATAAAATGTCTGTAGGGAGAGTACTGTGTTCATTTAGCAGAAATGTTTATTAGGCCTCTTGAGGTAAAGAGGGTGGGTTTACGGAGGGAATGCTCACATAACAACAGGTAGTATAAAAATGCTACCAATGATAACAGCTTTTACTACCTGCGAGACTCTGTTTTATGTGCATTTCGTTTGTTAATTCATTTAGTCCACACACTGATCCTATGACGAAGATGCCATTATCGTCCTGTACAGATAAGGAAACTGAGACAGGGAGAGGTTATGTGAGCCCAGGGAGTCTGGCTCTAAATTCTTCTGTGTATTTAAAGAAGCCGGGAATTTGAAGTTCTATGAGGAAGAGGGAGAAGTTTGAAGGAGACAGAAGGGACAAACACAAAAAACAAGTCCCTGGGTGCCTCACAGAGAAGGTGGTGGTTAGATTCAGTTATAATCTTTACTTATATTATGTATAATATAGTTTTATTATTTAAATCATAAATAACAGTATATAAGGTAGTTGTGTAATTTAAACTCTATATGTGTGTCTATAGTTTGTTACTTAGCTATAGTTATATGTTATTGTATTATAATTTAATTATATATGTTATATAACTTATATGCTATATATTAGTATATTATATATGTATGTTATAATTATATTATGTACATATAAATTATATAATTAAAATAAAACTTAGTAGATATTATAATTATATTATTTTATTATATTATTTCAACAGAAATATCAAATAAGTGTTTTCCAAGTGAAACCACTGGGCTGTGGGGCCCCACAAACATTCAGTAAAGGTGGCACAGATGGTTCTTGCCAGAGTGACTGGCCTCTCAGGACCAGTGGAGGGGTCAAGTGTGAAAACTGGGTCTGGGGGAGAAAACAGAGCCTGCTGGGCTGATGAGAGGTGTCATCGCTACCAGGAAAACATGTCCACTGACGTGAAACCAGGATGCCGGTAGCCCTCAGCCCAGGCTAGGGCATGAATTTTAGCTGTGCACCCAGATTTCTAGCAAGGTCCATCAGCTCAGGATGTAGGGAGTTAGGGAGAGAAGAGCTCCTACCACTCACCATGTCACCACCCCCAAGTCCTCCCTCGAGCCGACACGCACAGAAAGGCCACAGTTTCAGCCCCAAAGTGGGACCCAGAACTCCTCTGCATGGTGCATTCATGGGTCCTGGGTGTCCTCTGAGGGAGCAGTCGTCCACTTATCTGTCCTGCCAGCAGCTCTAAGCCAGTGTGAGTGTCTACTTTTTGTCCAAGGCTTCAGTGGGATGAGGAGCACCCATGACCACTTGTTATAGGACCAGACATGTGGCCTTATTCCTCCTTCCAGCTGAGCCCTCTGGGGACAGCTGTTCAACCAGTTACCAATTGATCCCATATAAATGAGGCACTCAGCGTAATTTCTTCATTTTTTGCACCAGAGACTTCTCAGGGAAGGGGGAAATACAAAATCAGATATCAAGAAGTGTGCCTAGTCTAAGCTGTTCTTTTAAAAGGCAAAGACTTCTCTGGGAAAAAGGAAAGTCCTCAGAGAGACACTTCGAGCGTTTGCACAACTGCTAGTCTATTTGTACAATCTGGGTGTTTAGAGCCAGACTGGTATTATGTTATTACTTGTACATTGCAAACCTTTCTTCTCTTTCTGTAACCGTATTTGGCATCTGTATTTAGATTTTAAAACTCAGTTGCCATACTTTAGACTCATGTCTACATAAACGTATATTCGCTCTTGTAGTCAGACATTTCCAGCTCTGATTGCCCTCCTCTTGAGCTGGCTCTTCATTCTTCTCATCTCTCATTCAGGTAGCTGATGTCTCTGATGTAATCTTTTGATGAGAGCTGTGGCGATCCCACTCCTCGCCAGTACCAGTACCACCCTATCCTGACACTGCTCTCATGTTTTTCAATATTAGCTCAGCTCAGAGTCAAGGCCCAATTCACAGAACTGGATGCTGAGAACAGGTAGGAATGGCTGTGCCAGTGGGTCCTCAGGCTTCCAAAGCTCCCAGAGTTAGAGCAGATGAACTGAGCTTACTTGGAAGCTTACTTGGTCTCAAGGTCCAGACCTCACTCCATGAAAGGCTCCTTGCAAGGCCCCTAGGTGCCCTTCCTGGGTAGGCCTGACTTCATGGGGGGCAAGCTGTGTCTGAGATTCCCAGTCTTTATCTCAGATACGTTCCTCTGGTGGGATGCACTTCTTTGATTTTTGCATTTTTCTCCTTTCTGCCTCATAGCTTGTCACCTCTCCTCCATTATGCAACGAGTCTGCTATTTCCAAAATGCGAACTTACTCTGTCTTCACACAGCCTAGGGGATCAGTGTAGTCATACTGGTTTTACATTAGGACCCTGAGGTTCAGAGAGGCCAACAAGGCTTATGTGGGCTCAATTCCAAGTTTCTGCCTCCGAGACCCACCTGCTATGCTCGCCTCCCCTCCGTGGGTGGGGTATTTTCCCAGTCCTCCACTTACACCATGTGTGTATATAGTTATAATTGTATATTATATTATTTAGTGATGTATTATATCATTGTATTATAATTATATGCATTAGTATGTTAAATATGTTACATATGTTATGTACAGTATTAGTATATATGTTAGTTATTCTGGAATCTGATCAGGAAACTCCA
Organism: Pteropus alecto; assembly: GCF_000325575.1. Lineage (NCBI taxonomy): Eukaryota > Metazoa > Chordata > Mammalia > Chiroptera > Pteropodidae > Pteropus > Pteropus alecto. Next base: position 466,009 of record NW_006435779.1, read on the forward strand.
GTACCCAGCTACTGGTTTTATATTTTCTGCCCTCCACACCTATCTATTCCATTTTCATCCTTCCTTCCTGCCTAGGTTCTGGAAGAACCATGTGAGCTTGTCCTCTATAGCAGCTCTTGGAAGCCTGCCCCACCTATCCCTTCCCTGCTGTCTCCAAGGAAGATTTTAATTCTGCTATTGAGGATTTTGTTCCCTTGCGATATTTTCTCATCCCTTCTATCCATTTCTGTACCCGGTCCTGTCACTCTTCTATTTCAGCCAGGACCCCCTTGTGGCCTCCCAGGAGCCACAAGGAAATTTTTACCTGTCAGAGATAACAGGAAATTTCCAAATATGCTTTTCCGGGTCTTGCCGTGGATCACTGAGGTATGCACTTTCTTTGAGTCTTCTGAATGCTGCCCCCTTTGCCTCTATCTGCAGTCTTTTAACAGGCTCCATAGCATTAGTCATCTTTACCTAACTTTAAATAAAGCAAAGTCTGCTTAGACTTGGTATTTGTCACAGAGAGGACTGATCTTGTCCCCATCCTCGGTCCCTTTATGTGATGTTCCAAGCCCCTCATCACATTGACAGCTGGGCAGGTTAACATGCCCATTCCCAGAAGTTTCTCCTTATACCCACTGCCCAGGCCTTTGATACTCTGAACCAACGGAGCATAAGAATAGTTACAGTTCCCTAAAAGCCCTGACCCCAGGTCTTTCTGCTCTGTCTCCCGATCTCCATGGGCACTTATTAGGATTCTGGGCCTTATTCAAGAGTAGACACGAATGGCTTTATAAGGGTTTTGTCTTTACTTTTGTCCTATGAGTCAGGATCTTGTCACTTGCAGCCTTGGTTTGCCAAAGTGTCATAGCTCTTCCGTTCCCACAGGGTTTCCCTTCATGATAACCTGCTGTGGATCCTGGAAGCCTGATCTTTGGTCTCATACCTGCCAGTGTCACCCATTCCAAGAATGTGGACAAAGCTATGGGTGAGCTGAACCCACATAGCTCCACCATGACCTGTGCATGCTGTGCGGGCGCCTATCTGCCAGGTTCTGGGAGGTGAATGGCATGCCGTGTGTATGGCACCAGGCTTGGGGCCAGACCACAATAGGTTTGCTTACCATGGAAATTCAACTCCTACTCTCTCCTCTTTTCTCCTGGAATAGAACCCCCAAATTTTAACTGCGTTCGTAACCTCTCAGATTATGACACATTTTCCAGCTTTCCTTGCAGTAGATGAGGCCATGTGAACTATGTTCTGGCCAATGGGACATGAGTGGACAGGCCTGTGCAGATCCCAGCCCATGCCTTCACAGGGAGGGAGGGAATACACGGCCCCTCACCAGCTTTCCACAGGCTGGCCCAGTACCCTGGTGAGCCATCATGGACCAACATCCTAGGGCACGGAGGGCAACGAGAGAGGAGCCCAGGTGCCCCACACTGGAGCCACCATATTAGCTTGGACAGCTTTCTTTCAGACTGTTTAAATAGAAAAAAACTTCTACTTTGTGTAAGCCATGGTATTTGGAGGTTTCTTTGTTATGGCAGCCTATATTTTGCATGATACGATGCTCAATAAATGGTACTTCCCTCCCCTCTGTGTGTCTTTAGGAAGGGGTATCATGCAAGGCGGGTGCCAGGGTGTTAAGGCTAGATTTCTGGTCTACAACCTTCCAGAATCCTCCTCTATTACAAACAGTTGTGGGCCCATTGGCTCACATCACTACCTGCTTTCTTGGCTGTCAGGCCAAGACAAACACCCTTCTTCCAGCCACAAAAGTAACAAAGGGTTACAAAGGTGGTGGCATGGGGGTCTCCCAGAGGCAGGAGACAAGCTAGTCCCACTGCAGTGGCACTGGCTGCAGCAGAAGACCAGAGGCTCTGCCTACCCAGGCTCTCCATCTGGCCTGGAGGCAGGCTCACATCCTGGAAAGGGTCTTTGCTGCTGTTCAAAGTCACTCATGTACTCTCATTTACCATTCACCACCATACTATGAACTGGGAATATTCATTCATCCCTGTTCTGCTGGGTGTAAAAGCTCAAATCCAAAGAAGTTTAAGAAACCCACCCAAAGTGGGGGGAGCAAGGATCAAGAGGCAGTCCCCTTCACTCACAGCCCTTCCCTTCACACCCTTCTCACTCTGCTGTACTGCCCACCCAAAGAAGGCTCATGGCAAGAATGTGAACACACTCATCAGATGAGGAGTCTGGAGCCAGATCTCTCCACCACACACCGCCAGCCTAGTCTTGGCCCAGACATAGAGTCAGCTGGGGCCTGCAGGCTCAGAGTAAATGGGCTGTTGGGGACATCCACTAAGATGAAAGGAGTGGTGTCCCAGATTAGTACCCTGCACCATGGATACATGTGCTCACAGTTTCCTGTCCTGACCTCTAGTGTCCCTCTTATCTAGGCAGCATTGCTTGTTTATGGACAGAGAGGCTATGTTAACGTGCCTAGAAATCAATGCCTAACTTCCCCAGGGCATGTTTGGCCACAGAGGGTACATCTGGTCAGGGGCAATGGGCAGAAGTTACAAAATCGAATCCTTTACCCAAGACCAGGGCCAGTCTCTGAGGGTATCACTGAGAAATACTTGCCCCAACTTGCATCAGGCTCTTGGAGAGAGGACCACCTCTGGAAGGTCCTCACTTGCCACTTAACATCACAGGAGAACCACAGCCACTGAGTCTGGCCTTCCCTGTCCATAGCCTCTCTTGGCTCTCTGGTCCCCACCACCCTAGCTCCCAGCCTGCCCAAGATGTGCAAGTGCTCTAACTATGCAAGTGCTCAGAGAGATCTCAAGCATCTGGGGAGTTTGGGGAAGCTTTGTCTCCCCAAAGCTCTGAGTAGGAGGGGAGGATGGAGGCGGTGGCCAAACTCCATACACCAGCCCTCCGAGTCTTATCTGTCTGGTCAAGACTCCTAATCCATTCATGATCAGCCATGCAAGTGGGAAGTAACATGTCATTACCTAGGGAAGTCCTGGAGCGGAAATTATCTGATCCTCCCACTCCTACACAGTGCATTCAGTGGCTGCACAATAAATGCTTGATGGACTGCACAGAGGGTAGGAAGTGCAAAGTGTCAAGCAAGTCTCCAACAGTAAATCAGAGTAGTGACCCCTGTAGGCCTGGCCTGGCCCATGGTGGCGTCCCACAGGTAACACTGGCATAGGGATTGGATTTGAGGTTGTACAGCCAAAAGGAGAGGGAGCTATTTGCCCTCCAGAAAACTGGAATGAGCAAACACCCAGCAGGCAGCCTAAAGTGAGGCTGTGTAGGAAGCCTGTATGTCTGGGCCAGGCGTTTGACCCCAAAAGGGCCTTTGTATCCCTTCAGGTACAAACCAAGGTCCCCTGAGACTCGGCCCCTAGAAATGCCCCTATTTCCTTGCAGAGTGGAGGAAAACAGCACACGAATGTCATAGTTATTGAGTTCTTTTTTCCTTTTATTGGCAAAGTAAATATATTTTTATGAAGGACCAAAGAAAATATACATAATTGTAACATATGTACACCAGCTTTATAGATTTTCAAAATTTCAAATTTACATAAATGCTGATATGTTATTAAAAGATATTTTATGTAGATGTACCTATGTACAGTTTATTTACATACATTCATAGGATGTGAAATAAACCTGTCAAAACAAGCTAGTTCATTTGATATTAATTTCTAGACAAAAAAAAGGAATGCATCTCTAAATCAGGATTGGGGGGTTCTATCTGGTTCTTCTACATGCACTGCAGCCTGCTCCCCTCTCCTCCCAAAGGTAACCCTGGAGGCTGAATTTGTCTGGAAACAGGATAAGGGGATGAGCCACGCTGGATAGAGACAATCCTGGGCAAGCCTACATTTGTCTGCCCGCCCTGCACATTTAACTCAAGCACATGCACTGTCAGCAACCCCCCATCACAACCACCACCAAGGGGGGCCTTTTCACCTCAATCTCGAAGCTACCCAGAAGCCAGGTCCTGCACTCCTAGCCACCCTGCCCATACCTTCTGGTAGTCAGGCTGAGCAAGGCATCTTGGACAAAGCTACCCACATGCCACGGTGCAGCCTAGGACTTTTGGCCTATTTCCTCCTTCCCAGCGTGGCTCCCTCTGGGATCTGACATTTCAAAACTGCACATTTCATCTTCCTGGGCAATAAGTGCTGGCACTGGCCCTGGCCCCGGCAGGGAGCCCAGTGGAAGAAGGGCCAGGCCCCCCAGGCCACTGCAGCAGAAGTGGGCACGCAGGAAGGCACGAAGGCGAAGGCGTGAAGGCACAAACGATGGCCTCTAGGTTGGGGGCTGGGTCTCCCCAAGAAAGGCAGTAGGAGGGGGCTCTGGGTTTTGGCCTCCCGGGCCAGCCCCCTTTGTCCTGTACCCACCCCACCCGGGCTTCAGAAGGTGGGATCATAACCTTGTCATGTCCCTCTGAAGGGTGCAAATAAATTATTGCTACAAAATATTGGGGCTATCCGAGGGAGCAGGGTCAGGGTGAGGGGGCTCAGTTGGCAGCTCGTACTGAGCGGCTGCTCCTGGGGAAGCGGTGCACCTTGATGTGCTTGGACAGGTGGTCACTCCGTGCGAACTTCTTCTCGCACACAGGGCACTGGTAGGGCTTCACTCCCGAGTGTGAGCGCCTGTGCCGCGACAGCTCGTCTGAGCGTGAGAACCTACAGGACACTGCGGTCAGCGAGGCTGGCCCTGCCCCCCATCCACCCCGTACCCCCCACCCCACCCTCAGGCCAGCTGCAGATCCCCAGGGCTCTGCCAGCCTGGCAGGGTGGCCCTGCAGTGCTTCACCTATCAAACTGCTTCTGAATCCACTGTCCTGAGTCCCCCTCCTCCATGTCCCCATCACCCCTTCAGGATAGCAAGAATTGCAAATAAAAGGCTCTACTAGCACAGAGGGGGCTAATCTCATGCATCAGGGCCTGAGAGCAACTGGCAAATATTGGGACAGGCTCTCAAGCCAACCAGAGTCCTGACTTACTCTCCATCCCCAATCCCCAAACCCCACAGTGTGCAGTGAGATCATCCTTGTCCTGACTGTGGCTGTGCCTCATGTTCCCGCCTTAGGCCAGAACTTGGGGGGCTTCTGTAGAGGTCTGAACAGAGAAGTCTAACCAGAGGGGAAAACTGAGGCCTGGGAGAGGTATCTCTTTTCTCAGCTCTGCAGGGAGTTCCTGGCTCCTCCTCCTCTCTCTTGCCTCCATAAAAGCAGAGGCAGGGTCCTCAGATTTGTGCCCCATCCCACTCCCAGACCCTATTTTCCTGAAAGCTGGGCCCCCTAAGATGTCCCCAAACAAAACTGCACCCCTTGGAGGTACTTCTGAGAGTTTAAACAGTTCCCCTGTTACTTCCCTCTCTTGGCCTCAGCCTGCCCAGAGGCAAGTGCTCCTATAGTCCAGAGGCTGCTGGGAAGGAGCAACTGCTAATGAGAGAGGTAAGGACTGAGCTGGACCACAAAGCTCAGGCTGACACTGACTTCAGGGATTTGGGGCTCTGTCCACCCCATGACCCTGGTCCTGGCAATGAGACCCCACTCGCTACACATACATATACTCTTCTCTGTGCTCCACCTACACTGGCCTGTCCTTGGTCCTCCTTGCCAGAGGACATTTGCACATACTGCTCCCTCTATCCAGAATGCTTTCCCTTCCCCCTTCTCCTTGCTCCCTCCCATCCATTCCTTAGAGTCCAGCTCAAATATCACTTCCTCAAGAAAGCCCTCCAGGACAGCATCCCATTCTAGGTTCCCACAACACAATGCCCCTACCATTGTTGCTGCAATTTTAAATGTACTTTCAACTTTTTGATGAATGTCAGTCTGGGTGCCACTAGACTGTCAGCTCCATGAGGAAAGACATGTCTGCCTGGTACATGGTAGGTCCTAGTAAGTGCATTTATATGAAAGAGTAGACACAAGGGGCACCCACAAGAGGATACAGAGCTGTCACAGGGACAGTCTCAGTGCATGCATGCACCCACATGTATACACATGCCACAGAGACTCACACATAGATACTCACATGGACACACATACCACATACATGTACACGCCATGGACATGGGTGCACTGCGCACATGTGCACACACGTGTGTATGCGTGTGCACTCCATTCCACAGTGCATACATGTATGCACATGCACATATCATACACAGGGATGCACATGCACCTACATGAACACACACATGCACACACACAGGAGTATCAGGCCCAAAAGCCCCTGTCCTGAGGCCACACAGCAAGAGGTAGGTAGGGTGGTATCCCTGGAACAGCTGTCCCCAACCCAGTCTATGGGTAGGGGCTGCTGGCCCACCTCTGGCCTGACCACATGGGTGGAGGCCTCAATCCCACAGCCTACCAAGGAGCAGGACACAGTAGAATAAGCTCCGGGGAAAGCTCAGGTGAGCAGCAGGAGGACCCGAGCACACACAGGGAGCCAGGCCGGGAGGACAAACGCTTCAGTCTGGCTCAGTAGCCCTTGGCACCCAGGGCCTTGACCCCAGGGCATGGTCGGGTTTCTTCCGCCTAACATCACAGAGCGCCAACTGTATCTGGGACAGAACAGTGCTCTCAGCATATTTCTGGAACAGAGGAAGACCAATTTGCTTGTTTACCAGATGAGGAAACTGAGGCTCAGAATGATGAGGGCCTGATCCAGGGTCACTGGCAGGACAGCACAGCTGAGGCCAGAGCAAAGGTCCTGGCACAGTTCCCTGCTATGTCCTGCCCACCCTGGTGACCACAGAGGGCCTGGCTTCATCCACACAGCCTAGCTGGGTGGTGTATGCCACTGGAGCCCTGTGCCAAGGAGGAAGTGACATCAACACACCCTGGCGGAGCCTGGACTTATGATTTCTGGCCAAGGCCACCTGCCCAGAGCGTTAAGCACACAGCTTCTGAGCAGGTGGGCCTGCCCAAGGCAGGGGTCAGCAGAAAGCTACAGAAAATGCCACTGGCAGTGTCAGAGCCTTCCTGTGCACCAGGCGCTGAGGGCACATACACCTTCTGGGGAGCCAGGGTCAGCCCTGTCAGACTAATAATACCACAGCGAGGGCTCAAAAAGGACAACGGGCTTGCGGGAGTCACACAGCCAAAGGACAGCAGGATCTGCTCAAGTCCCCACCCCACCAGGAGCCCTGCACAGTCCTGAGCAAACTCAAGAACCATCCTGGGCCTCAGTTTCCTCACTTATCCAACAAAAACCTTGGGATTTCTGTCCACCTTTCAGAACTTTTCAAAGTGACCCTCTAATCACGGAGCACTAAGGGAGAACCAGGCTTAAGAAGGTGTCCCCACCTATAAGTCCCCTCCCTGCTGCCTCAGGGTCCTGTAGCCTGAGGGGTCCGTCCCTGGGAAGTGAACCCTCAGAAGATTCCTGCTTCACACCCTTACCCACACTGTCCCAAAGGGCAGCTATCAGAGGGGTCTGGGGGCCACATGGGGGTGGGACCAAGTAGCTGAGATGCAGCCTCTGTATCTCAGTAGTGACCTGTGCAAGCCACCAAGTTCTCTGAGGCTCAGTTTCCCCACCTGGAGATAGGGAAATGATAGATCTGCATCAGGAGATTATAAAAGGCAATGAGTGTTTATAGCAGTGCTTGGCACATGGCAATTATCCAATAATTGTGAGCTCTTGATACCTGCAAGGAGCTTAGCAAAGGGCCTGGTGAGGTCCTGGAGTGTGTGGGTCATTACTCCGATTCATGTTGCTGAGGTGTAGGACAGGGAAACACAGGAGTCCAGGTGACTCTGCTGAGCAGCCTGTAACATCAGTACCACCACTGGCACACACAGCACTTTTGTGAGATGACACCCCTTCCATTAGCCCGAAAGCCATGATTGTAAACAGTCAAGTCTCAAGGACTGCAACAGGAATGGCACCCCCTAGAGTTGTACAGTGCACAACCTGTTCAACCACACTTAGGAGCTCTGCTGACTGCGGGAATGGAGTCAGAGGATGCCTCATTGAGTAGAGATTAGCCCTGGAATAGGCCAAGAGAGCAGGCCAGCCCTGGACCACTGGACTTGAATCCTGTCCCTGCCACCTTCTGGCTCTGTGGCCTCAGGCCTGTACCTCCCCTTTTCTGGATCTCCTGTGTCCACTGGGGATGAAAACAGTACCTGCCACCAGGGCTGCTGAAAGTTAATATTCATATTAGCTGTAGCAAGAGGGGATTCTTTCTGGACAGAACGGCCTAGCAATTCTGGAACAGGATGTTCTACTGCAGGGAACAAAGGACGCCTGTGTCTGAGAGTGAAATAAGGAAACTTCTAGGAAGGCAGGCAAACAGCCACTTCCCAGACAGTTAGTTCAGAATAGGGAAAGTCTGGTTTCAGCCCTGCCAAGGGTGCAGGAACCACGTCACAAGAGGGAACACTGGGTTCAGGACCAAGAGCAGAAGAAAGTGGAGGCTGGTTACCTGTACAAGTGACAACATGGGGTTGTGGGGGGTACGGGGAGGGTCATCGTTCATCATACAAAGGTTAACAGGATGGGGCCCAGGACACAGTGCCAGGATCAGAACCAGCCTGGTAGGAGTAAGAGGAAACTGCTCACCAGGGCCAGTAGGAAGAGGAGAAGTGGCCTTGGGAGTGAGGAGCTCCTCACATAGGGAGGCAAGCAAGCATGCACAGCTGCCACCCCAAAGACCGGCTGCAGGTAGAGATCCTCTCAACACCTGAGCAGGCCATCCCCCCACCTCACCCCCACCTCACCCCCACCCCCGTACTGGAGGCTTGCAGAGGGAGTTGGAGAGAGAGCCTGAGTTTGGGGGGTGGGGCAGACAGCCCAAGGTAAATTCCTGGTTCTGCCACCTACTAGCTATGTGACCATGGATAACTTACTTAAATGCTCTGTGCCTCATTTCCTTCTCTGTAAAATGGGGACAACATACTGATGCCTATCTCATGGACTTATTCAGAGCATTACATAAGTTACCAAGTTTGGCACGTTCAGAGCAGTGCCTAGCACACATCAGGAGCTACTATTATCATCCCTGCTGCTATTGTTAGCTCTTTTCCCCTAGGCCATGGCATAACACTTGAAAGAGCCGAGGGCCTTGTGGGGAGGAGAGGATACCCAGCCATTATAATACCAGACAGACAGGGAGAGAAAATGAGGGGAAAGCCAGCCTGTACCTGCAGGCATCTCCAGGCTAGAAAGGCATGCCTACCAAACTGCTCCCAGGGTCAGGATGGGGCTGAGGTGCTATCTGGCAGTGCATCCAGAGCCATACTTGCTAGTGCTGTCCCTGCAGGCTTTCTGGGCCTCAGTTTTCCCCTCTGTAAAATGCGAACTAGTGCCCACTCGTTCCAAGGCTATTGTAAGACCTCAGTGAGCTAATGCTTGTGATGTCTGAGGAATAAAGCAGGGACCATCATAAGACCAACTATAGCCACCACTAATGGGAAAGCACTGGAGACAGAGGGCACAGAGAGGGCCGAGGCCCGAATGGGAACCTGTCCTGTGGAGGGGAGGTCGGTGAGCAGATTGTGCAGGCAAGTGGACCAGAATGAGAAGTTTGAATAGGAATTGAAGCATACCAAAGTACACATAAAGGCCAGAGTAGCCTGAGGAGGTAATGAGTTCCTGTGGCAGGAGGTATGCAAGCAAGTGTGGGGAATTGTGGAGGGGATTCCAACTCCTAGAACCTTAGAATAGAGCCTAGCATACAGATGACAATGACACCTCGTTGTCATCATCATCATTGCTCCTCCGTCCTATTCAGGTCAAGCTGCTCCAAAGCTGGGTCTGTACTCCTGCCCAACTATTGCAAGGGCGCCCTCCACTCTTGACCCTCAGTTGAAGGCCAAAGCTACATTTAAGGAACATGCACATCTTGTGTACATCCCCAGGGGTTCAGGATCTTTGAAGGCCAACTGGGGACTCTCAAATCCTCAGTAGGCACCCTTGGCTCGCAGGGCCTCTGCCATGTGTGACCTCACCAAGGCCGGACTCCATTCTGGAAGACCTTGGGAGAAGCGGGGAATGCCCTTTGATGCCCTAGGAGTGGCTGGAGACAGGAGTGGCTCCATGGTCAACTCTGTAAGGACCTCACCACGCCAGGTACCCACCATGCCTTTCCCTGCCAAGTGGGTCCTGAGCAAGATGACCAGGGCCAGGGCTTAGACAGTGGCAGAGGTGAATCCCCTACACAAACCCCACTTGTTTCCATACCTCCTGCCATGGGGAACTCATTACCTCCTGAGGCCAACATGTCAGAAGCTGAATCTGCCTCCCTAAGACCTACTCTGGGCTGAGGGTCCCATCTGCTCTCTAGGACAGCCTGGAAGAAGCCAGGGCCCCTCCTCCTTGGGAAGTGGGCCAAGTGGGCAGCTTTCACCAAGGACCACATCCTTCTTCTCTGTGGCCCCACCTAGCCCTACCCCAACTGGAGGGACCACTTGCCAACTGTCAGCAGCAGCCAGGGGACAGTGCCCAGGAAGATGAGTTCATCATGAGAGTCGGACTGGTGCTCTGCCAAGCTAGCTGCCCAACCTCTCCCTAGTCCTATCCCCCACCAAGAGGAGAATGCATCCAAGAGGAGTCCCTGTGAGTCTGGGGGTACCTCTGAGATGGGGTACCACCCATGTGAAGGCTGGGCAGAATATCTTCCTTTCTCAGACTATGACCTTGTATGAGAATGACAATACCGCTGATGAGAAGTGGGTGCTGCTGTTAGGGAGCGGTAGTAAGCAGGTCCTCTACAGATGAGGAAACTGAGGCTTGGGCAGGGGGACCACTCCACGGGCACACAATAAGTTGGAGGCTGACCAGGACTGAGGTTTCTGACTACTGCTACCAGCGGCACCCCAACCAAGGTGTCTCAGTGCCCCTCCCTTCTGCAGCTGAGCACTTGCCTCTAAGGCCCCATGTCTCTAGGCTTCTCCCCACCCCAAACTCTGACCACCCAACACTGCACATATGCTACTATGCCAGGCCTTACAAGCTTCCCTGCAAGTAAACCTTTACCTCAGGGCCCACTTGGCAGACTGCAGCACAAGGCTCAGAGAGGCATGCAACTCAAGTACTGACACCCAGCGTTATGAGGCTGGGGCACAGGCTCTCACAGAGCCATGTGGGTCTGCTGATGGGCACTTTTGGGTCACTGGAGGTAAAGGATGCCCTCACTCAGGAAGAGCCTTCATAACCCAAGATGCTCTTTGGAACAAGTGCCTTCCCTGGCCGGCTCAGCGCTCCATGGAAAGGGGCTGCCAGCATCACATCAAATATTCCAGGCACAGATCCCATCATGGCCAGCCAGGACTCCAGGAGTGGCATCTTCCATCCTCAGACCAACTCTCATGTGCTCTCAAATGAGAGTCTGGTCAAAAAAACCAGAGCTGCAAATGGCCCCATGTGCCACACCAACACAGACGCGCAAGAATGAATAAGGTGCACAGACACATATGGTCATGCAACACATGGATACACATATGAAGAAAGCAAGATGCACATACATGTGCACATACACAGCTACACAGCTGCTTGCAAGATCTGGTTCTGCACAGACAAGCGTGCCATGTCGCTCTCTCACACACTCACACATGTAGCAGCAGCCACAGCAGCAAAGCCTAGGAATGTGCCAGTAGCACAAGCCACCCTCCCAGGCAGGCCAGATATTCCAATGAGGTGGATGTCCTAAACTGGGAAGAGCCCAGCTGTAATGTACGTGAGCATTTGAGCTCCTGGCCAGCTGCTTGCTTTTCAGGAAAAGGTGGACATTCACCCAAGGCCCAGGAGAGGGTGATCCATGGGGGTCCCATCTAGCTGTGCAGCCCTCGGACTGGGTAACCCTGGCAAGAGCCCTGTCCTTTGAGAGTTGGTTTCTCTCCCTGTGCCACACAGAGTAGAGCCTGGAAGGAGTCTTCCACCTTTGGGTTAGCACTCCAGCCAGGTCCTCCCTTGTGGTTGGCCTTTGTAGCTTCTGCAACACACCCCCACTCTCCCAGTGGGGAACAAGGGCCAGGCCCAGCCCACAGACTCAAGAACATCTCTAAGTGAAGCTGGTCCCTCTGATTAGGGAACAGGATTTTCAGGATGTGACTGTTCTGATACAACCCCCTGGGTTCAAATCCCATTTACAAAGTAGTGTGACTTTGGGCAAGTTGCTTAGCCAGTCTGAGCCTCAGTTTGCTCAACAGTAAGATGGGAGTACTTACCCTGTAGGGTACTACAAGGCACAGAGGGAGCAGTGCACACAGTGGCAATCCCATTGGGCACACAGCCCATGCCCCAGCATTCTCAGCTGTCCTTGTTATGACTATGAGAGCCCTTCTGCCCTGCCTCAGGCCCTCGCCCTCAACATAAGCCCCAGCAAGCCTTACCTGAAGACCAATTGGTTTGGCTTCAGGAATCAGGAGAAACAAGGAAACCTGCCCACCCCTCTCCACTTCCTAATCAGCCTCATCTAACAGTGGAGAACTCAGCCTTGGCCACACATCTAGGGGAGCAGAGATGAATGGGCTGCACTCACCACCCAGCCTGTCACCCGCCATACTGACCTCCAGCCGCAGCCCGGCCAGGTGCAGGCAAAGGGCTTCTCGCCTGTATGCCGTCGCAGGTGGGCCTTGAGATGGCTGCTTTTGGTGTACATCTTGCTGCAGCCAGGGAAAGTACATTTGTGCATTTTGATCAGTTCTGCTGCTGGGTTCTTGGGGAATTTCTGGCCCATGAGGAGGCCAGTGGGGCCAGGCCCCAGGGGTCCTGACCCAATGGGCTTGGCGGCAATGGGCACAGGGGCGATGCGCACAAACTTGGAGGGCAGGTTCAAGTTTGAGGTGGGTACCACCTGGGGCAGGAGCGCAAAGGTCTGCCCTTGGATGTTGACCAGGAGCTGGGCTACCTTTACACTCTCCAGGGTCTGCCCAGGGGAAACAGGCTCTGTGCCTGATTCCTGCTTCACCTGCACAGGCTGGATCTGCAGCAGCAAGGGGATAGGGCCTTCAGATGCAGGTCCCACATCTGGACCCTGGGTGTCACCTGCACTGGCACCACCCGGTAGGGGAGCGCAGCGTTCTCGCCCACCAGACCCAGGATGGAGATGGCTTCTGTGTGGCCCAGCTGAGAGCTGGCTGCAGTCCCCCAAGTCCTTGCTGTTGCTCTCTGGGACCTCCTTGACTCCCGGCTCCATGTTCTCCTCCAGAAACTCTTCTATCTCGTCAAGTGTGGGCTGGAAGGGCCTTGGGACATCATTGGCGTCACCCACAGGAAACTCAGGGAAGCAGAAATGCTCCCCTTTCACAGGTGCCGGTGCCCTTCGCCAGGCCTCCCAGGCCATAGGGCCACTGCCGACCCCAGTGCCACTGCTGCTACCACTGCCCAGTGTAGCCTGGGACAGCAGGAAGTCCAAGATGTTGTCTTGGCCCTCAGTGCCTGGGCCACCACTATAGCAGGAGCAGAGGACTTGTGAGTCGGGGCTGGCACAGGAACAGAGGCTGGAGGCATCGCTGTCATCTTCTGAGAGGGGTGAGGGCAGCATGTGGTATGCCTGCCCGCCTGCTAGCCTATCTCCCAGATAACCAACCGGGCACTTCAGTGACGAGAAGTTCTCGTCCACTGGAAGCAAGTGATCCACCATGCTGGCCTGGCTGAGCGGTTGGTAGCTGTGGAAAGGAACAGGGGAGGGCCAATCAGGAGGACAGCACACTTACTTGCCACCTCATGGGCCTGTGCCCCACCACCACAACCTGCCCATGGCCTCCCAATGCCAAATGCCTGGATCCTGCCTCAATCTGTCCCTCAAGAGAACTCTGTCTGCAAGAGTGTTTTCCGAAATTGCACCACCTGTTTGCAAGAGTGCTCTCCAAGCACATTGCACAACCTGGGGCACTTTTGCTTTCAAACAGATTTTCCAGAACAATTCTGGGAAAGAACATGAATGTGCCTGTGAATGATTTGAGTGTGAGTGCGTGTAAGTGAGAAAGTGCATATGTGAGTAAGTTCTCTGCACCTCAGAACAGCCAAGGCTAGGGAACCCTGTCCATTGGAGTCACTGCATTTCTGAGGGGACCTGACCTCAGCTTCATTCCTGTTGAGTCACTGGAGGGGGAAAGAAAAATGGCCATTTGCCCTCTGACCCTTGTGTTGTTAGGGCTTGGGTAAGGTTGCCAGATTAAGCAAATAAAAATAGAGGCTGCCCAGTTAAATGTGAATTTCAGATTTAAAAAATGAACAACTTTTAGCATAAGTATTCTTAAATATTGGATAGAACATGCTTATATTAAAAATTATTTTATCCAAGATTCAAATTTAACTGGACGATCTGTGTTTTAATGGACCAAGTCTAGTTTGTGGCAAAAAATTAAAGACCCAGTGCGCCTGCCCTGGAAGGCCCTATTTCCCCATCTAAAGGGGGCAGTTATCCACCCTCCAGCTCTCAGACCCCTCTGGGCTTGACTGCCTCCTCTGTGAACGGGGGAGGCAGGACAGGCCTGAACAAATGGACACTTTACTGAGGCTCTACCACTGGGTGGAGAAGGCCCTGCCCACGGGGAGAACTCGGGAGAACAGAGGTGGACCCAGAACCCACATTGCTGTCATAGTTCTTACCTCATGTGACTTCACAACCGCCTAGTGAGGGGGTAGAGAAGGCCCCCTTGGCCTGCACCCATGGAGCACTCACCACCTCGAGATGGCCCAGCTAACTCCAGTCTCCCCACTAGACCATGCTCTCCATGAGGGCAGGCTGGGCTGTAGGGTGTCCACTGTGTCCCCAGTTCTCAGTGTGGCAGTTGGTACCCAGGAGGGACTCAGAGAATGTTAACCGAGAGGGGAAAGCTGTGTCCTCTGAAGGCCATGCTAAGTCCAGTGTCCAAAGAGAGTCAACAGTGTCAGGCTGTGACAGGGCTACCTCTGTGGACCTTTGTCCCAACCCAGTGACCACGGCTGGGTGTTTACTGAGGTTGGGGAGGGGTATGTTCTGCACCTGAAGCCAGAGATTCTCTGCTGTCTGGCATCACCTCTGCACCTGCCCCAGTGCTCTGTCTCCAGGACCAATCCTGGGCGTGCCGCCCAGCACTGCCCTATGGGCAGAGACCTCCCAAGGCCAGGATCATCATCAGCTTTGCCCTTGGGCAACTCCTGGTTCTCCCCCAAATCTCAGTTTCTCCAACTGTTCCATGCCTCCAGTGGCCCCAGGACCTTTGACCTCAGTTCCCCACTCATCTGGGAAGCTTCACAGAGCTCCAGGAAACAAGGCAAGGTGAATGCCCTTGGGAAGTCTACACGCCCCCAGTGCAGTTTTGCCAGAACATTTGGCTTTTAAATAGTCAGCTATGGACTTAAAACTAGGATTTTTTAAATACACACTATTCATCAAATCGGGTTCTAGAAGGAATGAAAGTGCCAGATAATGTAAAGGGCAATGAGGCTGGGCAGAGCCCACACTTGGTCCAAAGCCTCCTCCACCCCTGTCACTGGCCCTCTGAGCAGTGGGCTCTGCTCCTGCAACTGCAATTTATCTGCTGGATGACCCCAAGCAGGGAGCACAATGTCTTTATGTCTGTCTTGGTCTGTTGAATGCGGATGCTGCTAAGAGCGCCTAGTTCCTAGGTTTTAAGAGTCTAATGAGCTAACACATGCTGAACACTTATTACAGGGCTGGCACGCATGCAAGCGCTGGTCAGTACCAGCCATTAGGATTAGCCTACAAATAGAGGAATAAGTGGTCTTTCTGCCTCTCTGCTGTGATGCTAAGGAACCCAGGAAAAGGCCATGACTGGTGGTAAGGGGCAGATCCGGTCATATTCCTATCCACTTAAAAGTCTTCCCTGCAATGTGATCACCAACTGAATATTCCATGATATCAAGGAATTACTGTTAAAATTTTTAAGTGTGATGATGGTATTATGGTTGGGACAGTCTTTTTAAAGGAGGCCTTCCTTTTCCAGCTATAAACTGAGATATTCACAGAAGAAATGATATAAAAAAGGAGTGATGGAAATAAGTACAGTAGGGTGGGGTGAGAAGAAACCTCCTATAGTTTCCCAATGAAATGTGACCCAGCCTCCTCCCAGTATCCAGCACCTGGGTCCTACCCATCTCTCCCAGACCTTCATCTGCTCCATTCTGCACTAGCTGTGCACCAAGCTCACCACCTTCATGGGCCTCAAGCCACTACCCTGGCTAGTCTCTCTCCATGGATCCCTCTTCCCTTCACCAGCCCCCCTCCACCTGGGAGTACTATATTTATATCTCAGCTCAGAAGTCACTGCCCTCCCCCAGAGAGGGGGATGGGGGGCTTCCCCTGACGGCCCTCCATTATATCATCCTACAGTATAATCTTCCTAGCAGCTGCCACTGAGGGGGTAGGGAGGTGGGGAGAGACTCAGTTATGTGTTTATGTATTTTATTTTCTGTCTACCTCCTCACCAAAATATAAGCTGTTCTGACTGTTAGGTCCACCTCTATATCCAAGTCTAAAACAGAACCCTGTAGAATTTGCTGATGGTGTGGGTGAAAGGTGCTGCCGTGGAAATCTAAAAAGGGAGTAAGGGAGTGAGGGATGGAATGAGACCTAGAAGAGAATCACCAGGGTCAGGCATCAAGGTCTTAATGTAGGGCTGAGTGGCCTAGGCTGGACGCCGAGGCACTGAGAACCTAAAAGGAGCACTGGCATTAGAGAGAACACATCAGGGCAAGAGCCGGCTCTGGCCCCTAAAACACAGCAGCACGTGGCACGGCCAGGGGCGCAGCCTGCATGCAGGGGGAGGGGACGCGCTGTTCTGGGCTCCGTCCCCCGGCAGGCGACCAGACTCCGCCCCGCCTCCACCCCTCCCTCCCCCCAAATTTATCCTCCCGGGGACACAACGGCTGCAGGAACAACATGTAATTGATAACAAGCCCAGCTCCGGCCAAGGGTTTGCCATTGGGTCAGCGTGCAAATCACGGGGGTGGCGGGCGCCCTTCAAAATAAGAGTCTCTGCTACCCGTGCCTCCAGCAGACTCAAAAGTGGCCAAGACCCGGCGTCATGACACCTGTAGGGAGGCCGGGGAGCCCCACGAACCACCTGGTCCTTTGGGGGGGGTATCTGAGGGGCTCAGGTGTTTGGTGATTTTTGTCACACATATCCCCCTCCCCGCAAAGACTGGGCGAGAAAACGGCTCCTCTGTGCTCTCCCCTCAAGAGGAGGAAGAGGTTCCATAGGGAACATTACATTGGAGAGGGAAGAG
>NW_006435779.1:483231-484022 GCF_000325575.1 Pteropus alecto
CCCTCGGTCATCGCTCTGCTAATGATCAGTCGAACCGGCCAGGGGACTCTGAGTGGGGAATCGGAGTGAGACGTGTGAACGGTGTGGGTGTGCGCGAAGGGGTGTGAGTTCGTGTCGTGTGACTGCGTGTGAGGGGCGTGATGCGCGGCGGCCAGTGTGGTTGTGCTGGAAGGTGTCCGCGACGTACTCGCGTGTGGAGCCGGTGTACGTGCCCACGCGCGTGTGAGAACTGCATGGGAAAAGAAGGCGTGGGCAGCCCCACCATGCCTTCGGTTCTTGCCTCCTCCACCCGAGGAATGCTGACCGACAGTAACCCCTCCACCATAGGCCCTTCTGTTCCCTGCCTCCCCGACCCCGGCCCGCGGGTCTGTCTCCCGACCCGCTCCTCTTGCCAGGCCCCGCCGAGTGCCCACCATATGGAAGGGCAGGCCTGTAAGGCACGCAGGGACACACGGGGCCAGGCGTCCAGGAGGCGGCCCGGACCTACACGGGGAAAGTGCCGGTGGGCAAATGGGGGGGGGGTCACTTTCCCACGGGTTTGACCGACCGCCCCTGCTCCGCTTGGCGTCTCACCCCGCTCCTCCGACATTTCCTCGGACACTTGCTCAGAGCCTGGGACAGCCGCGCGGGCGCCCGGCCACACGCCCAGAAGGCAGCCAGCGCCAACCCCCCACCCCGGTCCCGGCCAGTTCACTGGGTGCCCGCGGCCGCGTCCACGCGGCAGTCCGGCCTCGCTGCGTCTCTCCCACCTGAACTTGGCGCACGCCCGGCCCGCGGCCAGGCACCGGCGG
>NW_006435779.1:484254-515439 GCF_000325575.1 Pteropus alecto
TCCGCGCCGCGCGTCATGCGCCCCGCTCCTCCCTCGGCCCCGCCCCCGGCTGCAAGGGTCTCAGTGCCGCCGGCGCCTCCGGGTTTCTAAGCCACAGGCTCCGCACGCCCCGCAGGGGTCCCCAGCCACCTCCCAGCTTCCCCCACCCATAGCCTTAGAGTCACAGCGTACGCGGGGTTCTGCATCTAAAGCTCGGTCCCCAGTTGCGAAGGTGAGACAAGCCTCGGGACCTAAGAAAAGCCCTGAGGTCGCCGGAAATGCGGTTCCCGCGGAGGCGTGGGGCAGCCCTGGCCAGGTCTGCCCTCCATCCCCACTCCCACCTGCAGCCTGGTACCGGCCGCTGCATCTCCCGGTTGGGTGCCAGATAAAGTAGGGGGCTTGCCTTGGGAAACGTATTTTTGGAGAAATATGGTACGGTCTTATAGCTGAGCAATCACAGTTACCCTCGGGAAAGTGCGCGCTTGCAGCCCTACCGACAGGGCTGTCTAGGAGGTTTGAGGTTTGCTGACACCCTGCCCCAAATCAATGACACCCCGGTTCGGGCACTTTCCTGAGGACTGAGTAGTGCCTCACAGTCTACAAAGGCGTTCACAGACTGCTGTAGTCTGCAGCAGTCCCAGGAAGCCTTCGCATTCCACTCAGGTAGAACGAAGCTCAGTGATTTGCCCAAGAGAAACACGTGAGCTGAGAGTGCCTGGCACACTGCTATGCCCTTTAACCCACACTACTGTTGGATCCTCACTCAACCATTTTACAAATGAATAAACAGACCTTGAGGGACCACTGGGTCCTCCTGGGGTCACACTACTGGTAAGGAGAGAAGAGGGGGCGATGAGGCGGGGAGGACATCTTCCAGACAGCCTGGGAAAACGTAGAGAGCTCCTTCTATTGAGCTTACATCCTTTCCCCCACAGGCCTGGGAGGTAGAGCCTTTCCCTTGCTCCTCTCTGAGGACACTGCTAGAGCTGGAACTGGTAGCTAGGATTCTCTGGAATGCTGTGGGTATGGGCTCCTAAATCCATGCCGGTGCTCATCCCCTGGATCCTAGGGCCCTCCCTGTACACCTAGTCAGTGCCAGGAATGCAGCTCCTGCGGACACCAGGAACCAAATCCCGGCTTGACCTGAGGGTTTAGAGGAGATTCATGCTGAGGACGAGGATGGTGATGAAGGCTCTGCACTGTCTGAACCCTTATTGCAGCCTGGCCAGCATTGACAAAACAGGTGGAATTCACCTGTTTTTACAGAAGAAGAGACAAAGGTCTGGAGAGTTCAGTAACTCATTGTCTTATCTCTGTGCAGATGAGAGCTGGGCACATCCTTAGCACTTCTCCCTCTGCCCTACCTACCATTGGTCCTTCGCTCCTCACATATTCTAGCCCAATGTTCCCTGAGTAAAAAGCCACATTGAAACATCAGGAGCTTGGAAACAAAGATGCATCCATAGCAGCTTTAACACACAAGGAAGCTTCCGCATATGGCTAGTCAGAAACTGAGGAACAGAGAAAGATAAACACTAAATGTGGAATCTAAAAAAAAAAAACAAAACAAAACCAACAACAACAAAAAACCACACAGCAAACAAACTCATAGAAAAAGAGATCAGATTTGTGGCTACCAGATGGGGGATGGGGGAGGGGGAATTGGAGTAAGGTGGTCAAAAAGTACAAACATCCTGTTATTGGATACATAAGTACTAAGGATATAATGTACAACAGGATGTCTACAGCTAAATAACTGCTGTATGGAATATAGGAAAGCTGTTAAATCCTAAGTTGTTATCACAAGGAAACAATTTTTTTTTTTTGCTTTTTATTGTATCTATATGAGATGATGGATGCTAACTAAACTTACTGAGGTAATTATTTCACAATATACATAAGTCAAACAATTGTATATCTTAAACTTATAGAATGATGTATGTAAATCATATGTCAATAAAACTGAGGGAAAAAAATGAAGAATAGCCAAGACGCTCCTGTTACAGAGTCAGATTATGTCCTTTCTTGATTCAAAACATTCCAGTGGCTCCCACCTGACTACAACCTGTAATGCCCTGCAGGATCTGGCCCCCATTACTTCTCTGACCTTATCCTTTCCTCTTCTCCCCCTTGCTCACATTATTCCAGCCTCACTGGCCACCTTGTGATTCCTTCAACACACCAGGTACGCAATCCCACCTCAGGGCCTTTGGACTCATTGTTCCTGCTGCCCTCTGAGGATCCTAACAGACCTGTATAATCTCTTCCCCCACATATTACATGGCTCTATCACCTCCTTCAGGGTTTTATTTTATAGTTACTATTAAAATTTATGACAGAGACCTTATCCTGGAGAGCAGTCAAGAGGGGCTGTGAGAGGAGCTATCACACCTATGTCATCGTGAGAGCCCTACAGGAAGAACTCTATATTTATAACAGAGCTCTGTGGTTGTAACAGCCCCTCCCCTTACCTTTCTAATCCCTTCTGTAAAGTACTTCCTCCATCTTTGTACACATGGCTCATCATGTCTGCATGTACCTGATTGCAATCCTTTCTTTTTCCTGAATAAATCCTTTTAGTGACGGAATACCTAGTCAACTTTTGTTTCATGGTCAACATTTTTGGGGCCCCTCTGGTATCCAGAGAAGTAACCCCGACAGCTTTAGGGCAGGCGAGCAACCAGCAGCTGGTACACCACAGAGTCCACTGTGGGCTCACTGCTCTCTGGCTTGGAGGCTTAGGCTCGTTCTTCTGGAACCCAGCTATTGATTTTGCATTCTGAAGCTCTCCGGGCTTTGTTCTGGAACTATTTAGGGGACTTTTTGTTGTTGCTGTTGTTGTTAAAGGACCTTGCTTGTTTGTTTGTGTGTTTGTGAGCTCAGCTGACACTTTGGCCTGACTACCCCAAGGCACTAGGCTACTTCACCTAGCTGCACTAGCTTCCTGACAGATTGTATCTGGAACCGGGTTATTTCCATGAAAACTGAGGCTAGGCTTTGGTCTGATTCTGGAACCAGACTGCTCCATTGGAAGCTGTGTCTCATCAGCCTTTGACTTTTCTTTCTTGAGATCTGGCTATCCTACTGGAACTGGCTTTTTAACTTTGGCCTGACCCCTCTGTGATCAGGCTGTTCTAGAATGAGACTGGCTGGTATCTAACCTGCAGGTTGCTCAAGCTATTTAGGCCGTTTTGGGCCCTTGCTCTAGAGAAAATTCTCTAAAAAATGGGATCTCAGTTATCTAAATATTTCAAGACTGTCCCTCCTTCAGGGACTCCAGTTGAAATCATGTTTAAAAGCCACAGTCACTCTTCATGTGCATATTTAACTAAATGGGCAGATCCGATTGACAGTAATTCAGAATATCAACGGCCACCATGGGGAACTTTTGAAATTCCCAATCTTACTTTTCTTAAAATCTAATTGGACAATATTAGTACTGAAACTGGCAAAGAGGAATAGAATGCCTATTTTGAGTGGTATTTTGAGGCTCCCAAATGGTACTAAGAATCTGAAGTTGCCTCTTCGCAAAATAAAGTTTTAGAATTAACTGAGGCTACTGAACTTTTAAAGGGAGAAAAGATGGCTTGTGAAGCTTCATTATCTTCACCTCCAGTGCTGTCTTACCTTTCCCCCTCAACTTTGTTTTAATCTCAGAAGCCACATGGCTTTCCACTATCTGGCTTCCTTGCCTCATCTTTGGTGCCATCTTCCTCTGAACTTTCACTTCCTTCTCCTCCGAACATATCAGTATCTGTCCCTTTAAAGTTAAGCCCTCTGAGGATCTAACAGACCTCAAGTTTTATATATCCTCCCTGGACTAAAGCTGAATTATAAACCATACTTAAAGAATTCTCTAAGGTAACTGAGGATCCTCACACATTTGCTGCCGAGTTTGATATAGTTATTCAGACCTATCAGCCTGGGCTTTCTGATCTATAGCAGCTAATTTATATGCCAGTTGCTGAAGGCCAGCCACGACATTGGTAGAGAATTACCCAACGAGAACATCCCAGGAGGGATTTAGACAAACCTCTAATTTTTGGAAAGAAGCTAGAGGACTTCTCGAGAACTTCCCTGAGCAATTACAGAAGCTTTTCCAAAGCCTGTTGATTGGAGTGAAATTCAGACTTGCTCACAAAAGTCTGAGAAATCTGTTCACGACTATTATAATTGACTTCAGGTTGTGTGTTAGGAAAATTCTGGTCTTCTTTCAGATTCGATTACACCGAAGTAACCTTCAATAAACCTTTGTTGATTAATGGACTGAACCAAGCTCTTTACCTTTTAGTTAAAAGGACCAGGATGAAGTGGTAAACCATGTCCACCCCAGATTTGGTTAATTTGGCCAATCAGCTTGCTTGTGCTCTACACGAGCTGCTTAGAAGATTGGCAGGATATTGAATTTCCAGCCCTGACAAATGAAGGTCCCTCCCTATACAAAATCAAATGTCTCCTAGCTTCTGCTATCATTGCAAAGAGCAAGAACATTAGGAAAGGGAGTGTCACAAATTTCAGCGCTTCAGGCACCCCTCAGCCTTTTCACCAGCCTTCCCGAGGTCTCCTAATCCCCAATGACAGGCTCCATGGAACTACAGGGGCTTTTCCCAATTCGTCCCTCTTAATTAGTTTGGAGAAATTTTTCTTCAAATTGGTGATGACTCTCTCAATGTCCTTATGACACTAGCACCTGCCGTGGAGTACTAAAACAGTTCAAATAGTATGGATTTCAAATAAACCTCAGCAAGTTCCTGTCTTCGAACCTATCCTTTTTTGCTTAGGCTCTTTGAGAGAAAGCCAAAGGAAAAAGGGTGGAGGTTTTTCCAGGACCTTCAAACAATAAACTACATTGTTATCCCTCAACACCCTGTTGTTTCTAACACTCATACACTACTAACATCCATTTCAACTGGAAGTAAATTCTCTACTGTAATGGATTTATGCCTTGCATTCTTTAGCATTCCAGTTGATGAAGCTGGCCGATACCTTTTTGCCTTCACTTGGGAAGTAGAACAATTTACCTAGACAGTAATGTCTCAGGGTTTTACAAAGAGCTCTTCTTATTTCTCACAAATCCTCAAGGCTGATTTGGATGATATAAACTTCCCTAAAGATTCTACTTTGTTAAAATATGTGGAAGACTTGCTTCTTCACTCTTTCTCCAAGGTTTCCTCAAAGGAAGACAGCATCTACCTGTTAGAATTTTTGGCTTTCCAAGGGCATAAGGTCTCTAAAGAAATATTGCAGTTTGTCTAAACTCGAGTTTGATATTTGGTACATCTGATATTGGAATGAGCATTGCACCTGGATCCAGATAGGCTTCATGGTGTCCTAAGTTTCCCAAGGCCCAAAACTAAGCATCAACTTGAAAGCTTTCTTGGACTAGTCGACTGTTGCTGAACTTGGATCCCAAATCTCTCTCTTTTGAAAAACCTCTGTATATTTTACTAAAGAATGACAGTCCTGATCCAATTTTATGAAGAGGAGGAGGAGGAGGAGGAGCGAGAGAGAAAGAGAGAGAGAGAGAAAGAGAGAGAGAGAGAGAGAATATACCATTGGGGTATTCACCCCAAAACATGGGGACTACCTTAGGCCCTGAGGGTATTATGGTCAGCAGCTGGACCCTGTGGCATGGGCATACCCCCTCCCTTGCCTTAGAGCTATTATTGTCACTGTCCTTTTGGTTAACGCCACAGAGGAAATTGTTGTGGGATTCTCTTTAACCATGTTTGTACCCCATGCAGTAGAAGCCCTCCTGAATTCTCATTACACCCAGAATCTGCAGTTAGTTGCCTGGTTTCCTGTAAAGTCTTTTTGTTTACTGCTCCTCACATCATTCTTTCATGCTGTAATAACCTTAATCCAGCTGCTCTTCTCTCTGATTCCGACAAAGACCCTCAAGACTGCTTGACAATGACAGATCACCTCCTGACCCCTCGTGATGAACTGCAGGATACTCCTCTGGGTAAAGCTTATTTCTCATAGTTAAAAAATGGTTCATATTTAAAAAAGGAAAATGGAAAGCACTGTGCTGGTTATGCTGTTGTAACCTCTTTTGAAGTCATGGAGGCAGCATCTTTATCTTGGCTACCTTAGCCCAGCAGGCTGAATTATATGCTCTCACTCGGGCTTGTATTTTAGCCAAGGGAAAAACTGCCAACATTTCTAGTGACAGAAGGTATACCTTAGTTTTAGCTCATGACTTTGGAATATTGTAGAAACAATATGGCTTTCCTTCCAGCGGAAATAAAATTTTAAATGGCCAGTATGTTCAGGAATTATCGAATGCTATACTTCTATTGCTTTAGCTATTGTTAAGACCCTGGACTATTCTAAACTTGACTCTCTGGAAGCTAAGAGAAATCACCTTGCTGACCCTTCAGTAAGAAACGCTGCCTTTAAAGGAACCAGCAGCAGTCAAACCTCCATTATGGTCCAAAGAGATATTTCTCTAGCATAAAACTTAGAAAAAATGGCCAGGGAAGCCCAACAAGTTGGCTTCAGAAAAACAAAAACAAGATCGGAAATCCAACAATTGTTTTGACAAAAAGAGAAATCTCTGGTTCAGACCAAATAACAACCCAGTCCTACCTGAGACTCTAAAGTATTTACTCCTAACTACTGTACGTGCATTAAACCATTGGCCCACTGACAAAATGATAGCATTCATGATTCAGTATTGATGGGGAAATGTTAAAAAGGCCATGAAAAGCACCTACCTCACTTGTTCCACTTGTCCAAAATACAACCTACGGAAGACTGTTCACACTGGTCCTGGATCTTTTAAATTGCCTAATAGACCATTTGAGTCTTGACAAACATATTTCATACAGCTCTCTCTGTCTCATAAATATACATATGTCTTAGTCATGATCTGTATGTTTTCTCGCTGAACCGAAGCTTTCCTTTGTAGACAGGCTACTCCCTCTTCTGTGGCTAAAATCCTGTTAGAAAAGATTATCCCTCCCTGAAGAGCCCCTCTCAAACTCCATAGTAATGAAGGACCCCATTTTACTGGTCGGGTGCTTTGACAAGTCTGTGCTGTTTGGTCAGTTTTACAACATTTTTACTGCATTTATGACCCTCAATTCTCAGGTTTAGTTGAATGTACTAACTGCATTTTTAGGATTCAAATGGCAAAATTTATAGAGATCCTCCAAATACCTTGGCCAAAAGCTTGCCATTGATCCTTTTAAATCTCAAATCCACCTCTTTTGGGTGGAAAAGATGCTAAAAAAAAAAAAAAATTTTCCTCCAGCCTCACTGGAAGAGTCCCTATCAAGTACTGTCAAGTTGTAATCCCTGTGCTGCTAAACTCTTAGATTCATGTGTCACATTTATTTATTTGTTTTAATTTTTTATTAAGGTGACATTGGTTAATGAAATCCAGTAAGTTTCATGTGCACAATTCAAAAGCAAGTCGTGTATATTTTGCATTGTATGTTCACCGCCCATAGTGAGATTACATGTCACATTTAAAGAAGGTACCAAATCCTCATTGGAACTAAACACAGTCCAGTGACCTGAAATTAAAACTGGCAAAAATTGAAGCAGACAGCCTCTAAAGGAGACAGCTTGCCTAAAACAAACAGACCAGGTCTGTACAACTCTTTTCCTTTCTGTTGCTTCTTATTTTATTTCTCTCTCTTTCTTGGAAGGAAAATACCCTTGTTTACATCTCCCATTCTAATGTGAAAGGGGAAACTTTTCCAGTTATTGGATCTGACATTGAGAACTTTGATCTGTCCAAGACAATAATGACTTTTATTTCATTACCTATAGGTTTGAGCTCCTGGTATAGAATCGCCATCTAGACTCTTTATTATGTTGTTTTATATTTCATATTGTAATCTTCTTGTTATTAAGCTCTGCACCTGTTGCTCATTAACCCTGGATATGACCTGTTTTCAGTTCATGCACCTTCCCTCTGACATGAGACATGACATTCAGAAGAGATCCTTTTGGACATCTAGGGCCAAAAGTCTGCTGAAATTGGAAGACCTGACTATTGATCAGCAATGCTTTCAGAAGAAGATCTTGGTCAAAAAGGGGAAAGTGATAATATTATGACAGAGACCTTAACCTGGAGAGTAGTTAGGAGGGGCTGTGGGAGGAGCTATCACACCTATGTCATCATGAGAGCCCTACAGGAAGAACTCTATTTACAACAGAGCTCTATGGTTGTAACAGCCCTTCCCCCATCTTCCTCATCTCCTCTATAAAATATTTCCTCCATCTTTGTCATGTCTGCATGTACCACATTGCAATCCCTTCCGTTTCCCTAAAAAATCCTTTTGGTGGCAGAATACTTAATTGACTTGTTTCACAGTGAACATTACCTTCTCAGGAGCCCTGCCTTAACCACCCAATCTAAAACTTTAACACTCTCATTAGCATTTCCTATTTCCTGTCCTGTTTAACCTTCCTTCTTGGTGCTTATCCCCTACTAATGTGTTATGTTTTTTACATTTTATTTTTATTTGCTTTTTGTCTCCTCCAATAGAATGTAAGCTCCACCAAAGCAGTGATTTCTGTCCAGTTGTTCACTTGTCTTTATCACCAATTGAGTAAGTGCTCAATTGTTGAACTAATTTCTGAAAGCAAAGAGGGTCCACTTGAGAGAAATTAAATAGAGCTGAGGAACCTACCCCAAAAAGGAAAAGAAGATGGTCATCAGAGCAATTAGAAAAATAATTTTTCCAAAAGAGACCCAGAATACTCCCAAGCTAGTTTGCAGGGACTGCTTTTGTATCAGGCACTTCCTATCTGATTCATTCTCACCCTTCCTCCAGTACCTACCTTGGCCTGGCTAACTCCATTCATCCTTCAAAAATCATCTCACACTTAACTTTCTTGGGCACATATCAATCTTATCTTCCACCTCCAGGTTAGACAGATCAGGTCTCACATGCCTGTCCTTCATGCACAGTGCCTGGAATATAGTAGGGACTCCATAAACTTGTTTTGAGTAAATAAATGAATGAATGAATAAGTAAATGGGAACACTGTTTTCCTAAGTAGCTGGAAGTCCCCCTGAGCAGCTAGCATTTACCCAGGCCATATCTAGGGAGAAAAACTTTCTAATACAGGGGGGATGATCTGTTACTGGAATTCCTTGCCGAGAAGAAGAGAAAGAAGCCAGGCGGTGCTCTTCAAAACAGAGATGGCAAAGGAAAAGAAGCAATTCTTTTCAGCTGTGGAAACCTCTAATATACTTTACCTACAAATTAATTCCTTCCCTTCATCATCATGCACAGAAAGAGACCTTAAAAGGATATAAGTTATGTTATTTAAATATTTTATAAACTTGCCTATAAGACCATTTGGGCCTGGTGTTTTCTTTTGGATGGGGTATAGGGTGATCTTTTCTCTTCCCTTCGATTTCCGACATTTTACCAAAATGCTTCTAACTCTGGACTCTTTTGTCTCTTTCTTGTTTTGTTTGGTTGTTTGTTTGTTCAGGCGAGGCAACACTTGGTTGACCTCACAGATTGCAAGGACCTTGTCAGTTTACAATCCTTTATTTTTTTTATTTTTTACACCTACAGCACCTGGTCTCTCATTCAAGTACTAACCAGACCCGACTCTGCTTAGCTTTCGAGATCAGATGGGATCGGGCTTGTTCAGAGTAGCATGGCCGTAGACTCTAGTCTCTTTCTTATCCCTGCTTTACGCCGGCTGCATATTTATAAT
Organism: Pteropus alecto; assembly: GCF_000325575.1. NCBI lineage: Eukaryota > Metazoa > Chordata > Mammalia > Chiroptera > Pteropodidae > Pteropus > Pteropus alecto. The sequence goes on from NW_006435779.1 coordinate 493,927, forward strand.
CTGAAAACTCAAGTCTTTCTTCAGTTCAGGAAAATTTTCTTTTATCATTTCTTCCCCTTTGTCCCTAGATATCTGCATGAATTGCTCACTCACTTATTCAGGCCTCTGCTCAAATGCTACCTTATCATAGATGCCTATCTAAAACAGTATTTCCACTGCTCTCTGTTCCCTGGCATTGGTTTATTTTATTTCGCAGTCCTGATTTTATATTCTTCACTTTTTTGTTTGTTTATTGCTTATGTCTCCCACTAGCTGACAAGCTCCTTAAAGAATGCAGACTTGGATTTTTTCTTCATTGCTGTGTCCCCACAACCTAGGATACTCCAGAAATATCTGTCAACTGAAGAAAAATCATTTCTGTTCTCTCCTTCTAAAGCTTCTAGTAGATTGATAATGAGTCTTTGAAGAAGTTCCTGGAGCACTGGCATTGTCCCACAGCACTATAGTCAACGATCTTGGCTTCATTGTGTCTAATATATCCACGCTCGCACCCTCCCTGCTGCACCCCCATGACCTCCAGCCTTTCCTTCAACTCACACCTGCCCCAGCATCTGAGCCCAGGCTGCTCTCAGCCAGGGAGCAGTTAAAGGGCCCCATTCAGTAGCTCAATGGTCTAGGCACAAAGGGAAAACCTGAGGCCATCAACTCTGTGACCTCCTGCAGTAACTAACTCCTCCTCTCCCTTCTCAGGTGTGGAATCCTCCCACTCTCAGCTCCCATGGCCCCCAGCTGAGCCTTAGGGGTCTCTAGTCAATGTCCACCTCTTCTGATCAGTGAAGGGCTAGGATGCTAAGGCGATCCCATCTGTTGTAGGATCAAGAAATGATTTTAAGGCGGGAGCTAAGAGTGGGCAGGCACAAGAAGAAGGCCGCGCTGCTTGTCAGAGGCTGGGTAAGAAACACACTGCAGCAGGGTCCAACAGACAGGGGTCTGGACCCTTTCCCCATCAGGTAAGTCCCTGGAGTTTATGTGTAGGCAAGAGTAGCCAGTTTTGTCCCTGCTCCAGGGAGAACAGCTAACACTCAGGCCCCAGGACCCCAGTCCTGGGCACACTCAGTTCTGAGGGATATCAGCCCAGAGCCCTGGGAACATGGCTGTCAGGAAGAAACCAGAACAGGGCCTGAGTCCCAGGAGACTATGCCTCAAGTCCTGACTAGGGCAAAGGCCCCAGGGACTGAAGTGGGGCTTACTATGTGGCAAGACCTCCATCATTCTCTATTTCAAGACTGTGTACACAGGTCCAGCTCTGGGGAACAGAGAGCTCTTTGGCCTCTCTTTTCTTCATCTCTGCCATGAATGGTGGTCTTTCTGGCACCCACCAAAATTTCCAGACTGAAAGGCAGCCTGGTCCTCAACCCCATGGAGCTGTATGTATGACAGCCTGGACTCTAGTCCCGGGTCCCTCTAGCCAGCTGAGTGGCAGTGAGCGAGTCGGTTTGCCTACCAGAGCCTCAATTTCCTCTTCTATAAAATGGGTGCCAAGACCCCTGTCCTATTTGCCTTACAGGGTTGTTTGAGGATCAGATAAAGTAATGGTTGAGAGAAGGTGCTGGAAAGTACTGAGACTGAGGTAAGGCTGTTATCACTCCTTCTGGTGTTTATTCAGCTCTCCTCGATCCCCACTCTGCCTTGGCCCAGTGCTGGGCAAAGCTGTGGACTGGGGTCACTGGCACATAGCCCCAGGAACAGCAGTATGACGACAGTGCAGAGGATGAATAACAGCTCTAACAGGACCGCGAGGACTCCACCTGCGGGAACAGGGAGTGCCTTTGCAGAAGGCATGTGTCCGGGCCTCTGTGGAGGAGGCATTCAGGGCAGGCTGAGCAAGAAAATGCAAGAAGCCCAGGAAACAGTGACTATGTTGTCCATGGGACCAAGGGTATCTCTGTCCCCGACAAGTTCAAGCCCAAGCCTCTCAGAGCGACATCTGGGCCATTTATTTGAGTAATTCTTTTAAAAATAACACCTGCGCATTGTTGTAAAGTTCAAACACTACAGAAAGGCATGAAATGGAAAGTAATTCTACCCCACTCCAGTCCCACTAAGCATTTGCGTTTCGTTTTTCCCATTACCTAATTACAAATAGTATGCTAGTCTCTTTTGCATCTATAGAGGAGGCATATGGCCTCTACCCTGTGTGCCAGATTCTATGTTTGCTAGTCCAGTTCTCTCTCTGCCCTTCTTCATCTGCTCTGTGCCCCGCAGAAGCCCATCTGCACAGACCACGAACAGGGACCCTTTGGTTTCTGAGTGGGTTTACCTAGTGGAAGCCGACAGACTGGTGACAGAGTAGAGGATGTGAGGAATGTGAAGTTCGATTTGTGCCCTTCAGGTCACTGGAAGTGGGGAACAAACCTCTAACCAATGGCTGCAGCTCCTATCAGGCAGCTTGGCAGAGCTTCCCAAAGCCTCTCCTCCTCTGCTCTTTGCCCAGAATGCTTCTACCTTTCACTTCCCCCAGCCTCGCCCCAATCACCCCTCCACAGACATGTCTGGGGCAACACTCCTTGCTGGATATCTCCAACTCACAGGTTCATAATAATGGAAGCACATGCATTGCACTTCACAGACACTCATTCTCTTTTATCTTCACAATAGCCTGAGAAGTCAGCATTGTAGATGAGGAAATGCTACTCAAAGAGAGAGTCACCCTGAGGGACCATATGCAGGGTCCAATGACATGGTTACGGTGGGGCCTTCATGCACTTGCCCCCTCAGACTCGCACCAGTACCACCCTGATGGGCTCCTGAAGCCTAGGTGATGAGCCTTGAACATGTGGCTGAGCCCAAGGTAGGACCCAAGGACACCCACAGCCAGGTTAGCTTGGACGAGACACATGGTCATGCAGAGCCTGTCACACTGAGTGTGTTCGCAGGCGTCAGCAATTCTGCCACTCCTGCTCCACCAGCCGGATCCTATTAGTTGCTGCATAAACTGCATCCATGAGCCACAGAGCATCTGCAGCCCTGGTGTGCACCCCTCCTTGCCCCAGCCTCCACGTCTGACTCTTCCCCAGACAACTCCCCTTGAGCATCTTACAGGCATCGCAAAGCATCCCAAGGATTCCAAGTTAAACCCATCAAGCCTGCCCTTTCTGCTCCGGAGTATTAGTCAGCTCAAGCTGCCATAACAAATACCACAAACAGGAAGGCTTAAATAGTAGACATACTTCCTTGAAGTTCTGGAAGACAGAAGTTGGAGATCAAGTTGTTGGCAAAATGGGTTCCTTCTGAGGATGGCCACCTTCTCGCTGTGTCCTCCTATGGTCATTCCTCTGTGTGTGCGCGCGCGCGCGCGCGCGTGTGTGTGTGATATGGTCATTCCTGTGTGTGTGTGTGTGTGTGTGTGTGTGTGTGTATGTGTCCTAATCTTATAAGGACACCAGTTCTATTGGATTAAAGCCACCCTAGTGATCTCATTTCACCTTAATTGCATTTTTAAAGGCCTTGTCTCCAAATACAGTAACATCTGAGGTACTGGGATTAGGACTTCAGCATGTGAATTGGGGGAGGGGGGCACAATAACACCATAACCCCCTGGGGTGCACCAGCTCAATCAATAGCACCCTCATATCTACCTCACCCAGAGCCACTTCCAGTGACTCCCACTAAGTTACCCGTGGGATCATCCACTGGTGGCCGTCCCTCTGCCACTATCCCTGTTTCACCTCCTTTGCCCTCCTATGGTGGGATGCAGGTGGCCAGTTAGAAGGGTCTCCTGGCTGAGAGCCCACCATAGCTCTTCACAGCCACAATAAAATGCACATACCCTAACTTACCCTAGTGTTCAAAGCTCTGTGTGACATGCCCTTGCCAAGTGTCCACTTGCTCCCACTTATCCCACCCCAAAGGGCATACTGTTTTTGGACAGCCCACTTCGGTCAGAGCAAGGACTCCAGACCAACCTGTCTGGGCTCAAATCCTCCTGGTCCTGCCACCTCTCGGCTGTTCAATGCTAGGCTTCTTTATCACTATTTCCCATCTATAAAATGGGACAACAGCCGTAGTACTTTAGCCAGAAAGGCATCCCACCCAAACCCTCTTAAAGTGCTGCTGTGAGGAGCACTGCTGGCTGACAGCACCCAGCAGCCACACCTCCAGATCCAAGCCAAGGCACCACAACTCCGGCCTGACCCATGGCCCCCACGGACAATCTGGAATCTGGGGCTCCCCACAAATGCGGCTAAGGTGTCTCCAGGCTATACTACAGTCTGAGGGTCTTCCTCCCAATCCTTCCTCCTTCCCCCTCTTCTTTTTCAGGTGTCAGCCCTGTACTCAGACTGAGGCTTTCCCACCTGCTCCTACTTTCACATCTTCCTTTTATCCTCTGTGGATGTTTCCCCCATAAACCTCTTGCATGTCTCTTTCCATCTGCTTCTCTGAAGATGAGAACTGGTACAGGCACCTATATCTTAGGTTGTTCAAAGATTAAATAAATTAGTACATACAGAGCCTTGGACAAGTACCTGGAACAGAATAGACATCTCTGACTCCCAGCTCCATGGTGTTCCTCATGGCCATCCTCAGGGATTTCACCCACCTTTCTCAGAGAGATTCCTGTTTGTCCTCTCAGAGACCCGGGCTTTTTGGGTTTTCTGACTGTGCGATGCTCCCTGTGACCACAGAACCTTGCGTCCCTGCTGTCTTTGTTGGGAACACCCTCACACATTCTTCCCCATCAGCTCCTACTCATTCTCTACATCACATCGCAAATATCGCTTCCTCAGGGAAGACTTTCCGGCCTCCTTTATAGGCTCTCCCAATACCTTGTACCTCACCTTCAAAGCATTTCTCAAGGTTACCCATTCATAAGTGTGTTCATTTTCTTCATACTTGTCTCTCTGTGGCAAAGATTGCCAGTCCTCAGATATCATTTCTCCACTCCCGAGAACTCCCAGTTTTCAGCAGAGCATAAAGTTGCTCCAAAGAGAGCTTATGTTTCCCTTACAGCTGGCCAGTGGAATGTGTGCAGAAGTGCTGGTTGTCCATGTTGAGTTCCCAGTGAAGGGAAGGGCATGCCTTCTTCTCCATTCCCTCCTCCACTGGCTGGACTGTGGGCAGAAAGACAAGGGCAATGCTATTGGGATGGGGTGGGGTGCATAAAAGGTAGAAGGAACACAGGCCTGGACAGCCTCCTGGAGCAGAACTGTTTCACCAGCATGGGCTTTCCAGGACAGAAAAACAAGTTTAGTATGTTTAAGCCAATATTATTTTGAGTCTCTGTTACAGCAGATGATTCTCCATCTGCCACACAGGAAGCTCTGTGAAGGCAGGCAGCATGACTATCTTGGTTATCACAACATCCTACTGGCACCTAAGAAGTCCTCGATTAATGTATGATGAATGAATGATTGAGTTCTTTGGGGCCTGAGCCATTTCTTAGTCATCTCAGTAATTCTCGTAGCACCCAGCCCGTGGAGTGAGGAATTAGCTAAAATTCTAGAGAAGCCTGACCAGTAGAACTTTCTGCGATGGAAGAAATGTTCTATATATCCCTGTTGTCCAATAAGGCATCACAAGAAGCTAGTGGCCCCCATATTGGACAGTGAATGTCAGAGCTAGAAGGAAATTTAGGGCGGATGTAGCACAATGCGACCCTCTCCTTTAACGGAGGAATTTGTGGTCTGCTGAGATCACGTGGATGTTTGCCCCATCCCTGACACATAAGCCAAGCCACTACATAGAAGAGGTCTTCAGACCCCTGCTCCTGGTCCCCTCAGTGAGAATCATATTGAGGAATCATGTCCAGTGGCAGCAGTGCTAATCACAGTGGCTAGCCCTTTCCTAAACATCACTTCTTGTTGATGCCCACCACCACCAGTGAAGGAAGAAAACCCTATCTGCCTCATAGCAGAGCTCTCAAGCAGCCTTCCCAGTCCCCAGCTGCTGAAGAGATGGGCAGAGAAAGGTTAGACTCACCACGTGCCTGGCCTATGCTAAGTACCTCACAGCCACGTCCTCTGAGACAGAAGGGCAGGGCTCACTGTGTGCTGGGCCCAGCACTCTGGCATGCAGGACAGCCATGTATGCCTCCACTCTTCCCATTTACAGAAAAGAAAACTGAGGCCAGAGAGGTGGAGCAATTCACCCAGAGTCACACAGCAAATGCAGTAGCAGAGGCAGAACTAGAACTCAGACCTCCTCGCTCCAGAGGTCATTCTTTTTTCTTACCACCAGGCTGCTGAGCTTGGCTCTGGACACAGCTCACAGCTCTGCTCCACCCTACAACTCCTTCCAATCAAGCTGAACCCCTGTCACCTACAGATGACCTTCCCTTAAAAAGTAAGGATGGAGCCAGTACCAACAGTTGGTTGCAGCAAAGGCAGAGCCCCACCTCGGACCTCATTCCACCTGCAGTTCTGATCAGACTACCCAAATGGTCAGTGCTATGTCACAGAAAGGGGAAGTATTGTTGTCAAAACTGGTTGCTGGCCCCAAAAGTTGGTAAAGGAGAAAAGATTCCTCTTGAGAACACTCTGTCTGAAAGAACTTAATGGTTGGAAAGAGCAAGATCCCCCTGGGCAAAAGTTAAATGGGAGAGGGGAGGGCAGAAAAGTGTGCCCAGTGCTGTGTTAAGCTCTTCAAATAGATTATTGTAGTTCATCTTCGTAACTCTCTCCTACTGGGTCCATTTTACAGATGGGGTAACAGTGGCATGGAAAGATCACTTGCTTAGGATCATGCTGCTGGCAGAACATGGTGCCCAGATTCCAACTCAGAAAATAATACAGTAGTGGGAATTTGGGAGGTGTCTGCTGCTTCCTGGAGAAGGCTGTGAGATCCTTGAAGGGCAGATAGGGGAAGGATCTAGAGAGGGGGCTCCCACAAGGTGGAGATGGGAGTTCATAGGGGAAAGGCTGGGGCATGGGGGCACTAAGCAATTCCCAGGGCAAGAAATGGCTGAAGCACAGCTCAGGCAGTGACTCCAGGCATTCACTTGTCCAGTGTTTTCTGTCACTTGGTTCTTATTGTCCATACACCCACACCTCTGGAAGAACCTGCTTCACCTTGGCCTAGGGATCGAGGCACAAATGTCACAGTTCTGGAGGTCCAAGCAGCCTAGGCAGCACAGACCTGGGGTTGAGACAAGCGTGTTAACCGACTGTAAGGAGTCAGGACAAAGATGACTATGCTGCCTCAGAGACTCAGAATAGCGGTGTCATAAATAAGAGAAGGGTCTGTCTTGTGCCCACTCACCAGTCCAAGGTGATGACTGACTGGTAGGCTTGTATGGTGTGTACCAATGCCAGGGTCCCAGACTCTTCCATTGCTGGCCACTGCCCCCTTCCACTTGATGACTCACAGTCACATACATGCTCCAGCCCGTACCAAGTAGTAAGAGGGAGGGGAGGACGTGCCCCTGCCCTTCAAGGCAACTACACAGAAGAAGCCACCATTACTGTAAGAAAACCAGAGTTCAAGCATGAGGTAAATGGTTGGGTTTGTGTCTCTTTGCCTGTGGATCTGAACACCCAGACACCTAGAGCCCTGTCCCATCTCTAACTGCAGAGATCATAGCAAGTCCCCACACTCCATGGGTCTGTTTTCTCCTCTGACCAAAAATGTGGCTAAAATAGCCCCAGGGGTCCTTAGTGGAGGACTCTGAACTACAGGTCTTCTGAGGCAGTTGAGGCACAGACTTGGGAAAGGAAAGGTGAAATCAAGCTATGTGCAGCTCCCTTAACTGTGCCATGAGGCCAGGGCAAGCAATGCACCCAGGCCATTGGCACGGCCCCAGAAAACTGTCTGTGAACTGCTGGTTAATACAGTAGGTGACTGTAGTAAGTGTTTATTATATACCAGGCCCTTAGGGCTAATACTTATAAGTTTACTATGTGCCAGGCACTGTTTTAGGTGCTTTATAATTTTCACCTCCTTAAAACACAATTTCTCTGTGCTGTAGGCACTGTTGTGATCACCATGGGGATAATGAACCCATAAAACAAGAACCAACTGCTATGAAAAGAAATACTCAGAGAACAAGAAAGAATTCTTGAAAATTTAATACTTAATAGTTTTCATGAAAACTCAACCAAGACTGAATAGCAGAATGGACAAGCCTGAGAACCAAATCAAAATGACAGATGGGAATCGTAAGAGAAAAATTCCACACTGTCTACTGGAAGGAATTGAACTTAAATTCAGAAATGAAGACAGATCAAAATCACCTCACAGTGAAATCTGGCCCCTCCTCAGCTCGGGTGGACAGGTGTTGATGGATGATGGGGGCAGTTAATAAGTCGCCCCTGACTGATTAAAGTCCTCAAAGTTTAACACATGTTTTTCAGACCCACTTTGAGACTGAAGTTCCCACTCCCCTCCCCCAGGGTGCTTGTCCTGTGAGTCAGGGGGGTCACTGGCTGTCAATGGGCTCTGAGCAAACCAAAAGGAACCAGAGTGGGTGGGAAGTCACTGCTGATCACATACACAGGGCAGGCTTCACACATAAGTAGGGGTCTGTGCAGGCGTCTTGGACTTAAGTCCAGGGCACCAAGAACACTGGATTGGCACCACCACTCCGGCCTGACACTAGCCACTTGCCAGATTCAGGGAGGAATTGCTCATCACTTAAAAACACAATAAGGACAATACTGACCCAAGTGGAAAAAAGACATGAAGAGAACATGAAAATGACCAAAGAAACACAAATTAAAACAAGATACCCTTTTTATCCAATTGACAAGAATATTTTAATGTTATAACACTGTTGGAAAGCGGTTAAATTGGTTATATCTATCGCTCTTGAGTCGGTAACTCTGCTTTTAGAAACTGATCACAAAGAAATAATCAGATTTGCAGTCAGATTTACATACAAATTTGTTCTTCCTGACATTACGTACAATTGAGAAAAATTGGAAACCAATTAATGTCTGACAAAATAAAAACCGATAATGAACTATGTCCCTTTGGTACAGTGGAATATCATTTATCTATTTAGATCAGGTTTTTAAAAGTCTATTTGAGGAAAGTCAAAGTGAAAAAAAGCAGGGTACAAAATTATATAGGAATTATTCTATATATGATTATGTAAAGGAAAATATATTTATAGAAAAAATTAGAAATAGATATAGAAGTATTTACAGTGATGGTTTAAAAAATATTTACCTTGAGTGACGGGCTTACAAAATGATCTACTTTTTTAGTATCAGATTTTCACTTTTCCAGATTTCTACAATGAATATATACTACTTTAATAACCAGAAAAAATATGATTTTGTTAATGTCTGTTTTGATTGTGCAACTTATAATTTTATTTTTGAAATAGTTTTTATTAATATAAATATTCTCACTGCACAAAATATCAGAAAATACAAGTATAAAAAAGAAAAAAACTCATTCATAATTACATCATAGTTAACATTTTCTTGCTATATTACAAATGGAAATATATTATACATATTATTTGGCACCTTTTTTAAACAAAAATGTGGCTAAACACACATAAAATTTACCATCTTAACCATTTACGTATACAGTTCGGTAGTATTAAATACGTTCACATTGTTGTGCAATCATCACCACTATCTATTTCAAAATTGTTCATCTTCCCAAATGGAAACTCTATACCCATTAAACACTAATTCCTCAATCCTTGGAAACCACCATTCTACTATCTCTATGACTTTGACTTCTCTAGAGACCTCATATAAGTGAAATCATACAATATACATCCTCTTGTGACTGGCTTATTTCACTTATGTCATGTCCTCAAGGTTTATCCATACTGTAACATGAGTCAGAATTTTCTTCCTTTTAAAGGCTGAATCGTATTCCATTGCATAGATAGAGCACATTTTGTTCATCCATTCATGCATTGATGGACACGGGGTACTTTTGCAGACTTTTTTAAACAGAACAATATATTGTGGACTTCTTTCTATGCCAATAATGATAGATTGAAAGTACTAATTTTTAAAAATTGTCTAGTATTCCTAAGAGGGAGGTACGTCATAATCTATTTAGCAAATCCATTCTTGAAGGACATTTATGTTGTTTCCAATTTTTCACTATCATATAAAAACTGCAATAAACGTCCTGGTGCACATGTCTTTGTACACCTATCCTACTATTTCTGAAAGATAAATTTTAAAAGTGAGTTTCTAACTCAAGGGTTTTTTAGATTTGTGGTTTGTAACCAAGTCATCCTTCAGAAATTATATTAACCTAGACCCTGCCATCAATATGCCCCAATTCCCATTTCCCATGTCCTTGTCAACACTGAGGATTGTCACTTTATAAAATATGACCTTTTTTGGGTCAGTTTTTGCCAGTGTGACAGATTAAAAAAAAAAGTGTCATTGTTTTAATTGTTTTAATTTGTATCTCTTGGATTATTGGTGAAGTTGAATGTTTTTTCATATGCTTGTTTATCTTTTACTGGCAGTTGTTCTTTTTTGCAGAGTGACTGTTTTTGCTGTCTGTCTGGTGTAGTGATGCTAATCTCCTTACTGACTTGTAAGAACTCCTGCAGAGGAAGGAGACTTGAACTCTGGGCATCATATATGTGGCCAATCCTGTTTTTTCAGTTGCAAGATTCACTTACATTTATGTAGCTATGTGTATTTATGGGTTCTGCCTTTGGTGTCATATTTTGAAAATTCCTCTTTTTTAGATTTATCTATGAATTAGTCACATTTTCACCCTGTTGCATAGTTGCACATCGCCTTCTAGTACCGTTGTGGTTTAGTGTTATCATTAGCCTCTTTAGTCCAGTAGGAATTTATTCGGATGGGCATGTGCTTAGATGAGGACCTCACTTATCACTTATGTCTAAAAGTCAAGACCAGGTGGCTCTGGATATTGTCCTTTCCTTCATGTCCTTTCCCCCTCACCACTTTCTCCTATAATGTGTTGGTCCTTTATACAATCCCCACCTTCAAGAAGAACGTCCGATCGGAAAGCTCAGCCCTATTACACAGATTTTCCCTGAGGCAGTTGCTGTTCAGAAGAAGATTTGGGAGTGGCTACCAGGTGAGAGGGCCCAGATGGGAGCATTTTGGGCCCACCACTATCCCACATAATGGAAAAGCCATCATGAGACAGGGAACTTCTCCTCCAGCTGGCCAACCATTGTGCACCCACTGAGATAGTTGATTATCAGTTGCAACTTCATGTCAGTAGGTTGACTGCATAGCACATGGCCTCATTCCATCCTCACAGTAGGTATTACTATCTTGATTTCTCAGTTGAGGGGCTGAGCTGCAAAGAGGGACAAATCTGATGACACAACCCACAAGCACCAGAGGTAGGAGGAGGCCCTCCTGGTACACATCTGTGAGCTTTCTGCTAGTGAACAGACCTGTCACCTGGAACAGGAAGCTAGAAGGAGCTCCAGCTGTCAGGTCTGGCAGAGTTGGACCCTGCCGTCAGGGCTGACAGAGGCAGGGAGAGCAGGAAGGGCATACACAGGGGAGGCAAAGGCCCTCAGCTGTCCCTACTCAAACCCGCTCACTCCTCAGTCCCAGCCCCTACTCAAGGTCACCAAGTATGCAAGGCATCCTGGGAATGCTCTTTCCTGAAATCAATCTGTTCCTAGCAGCAGAGAGAGTTTATCCACTCATTCTCTTGGTTGGTGTTTATTAAGCACTTACTGGTCTAGGGATGCAGCAGTAAACAGGAGAGGAGAGGACGTACCTTCTGGGAGCTTTTACTTGAGAGGGGATGAGCACAGAGACAGTGAGTAGACATGATAACTACTGATGATAATAAGTGCTAGGAATAATTAATACTCCTTGTCTAGTTGTTCTTTATGTCCTCTTGGAAATTCTAATAAAGCAATGTCCCATGAGAGAGAACAGAAAGACGGAGGGAAGCTGCGTCAGGTGGGCCAACCAGTGAGGGCCTCTCTGAGGAGATGATGTCGGAGCAAGAAGGAGTCTTGGGAAGAAAAGAGGGAAGGGCAATCCAGGCAGAGGGAATAGCAGGTGCAAAGGCCCTGAGGCAAAAAGAGCTGGCATGTTTGAGGCATTGACAAGAGGCTAAGGCTGTGAGGGTGAGGTGAGAGCTGTGGAGAGGGCCAAAGGGAGGCCAGAAATTCCCATCATTTGGCATCAGAGCCCACAGTAAGACATCACCTCTGACTGAACCACAAAGGCTTCTAACCTAGTCTCTGGCAGAAAGCACTGGTGCTCCCTATTCCCTCCCCTTATACTCTGTTCTAGTGTCCTTGGAAGAAGGAGAGAGAAAAAAGAAAGAAAAGAAATGAAACCCATTCAATTAACCTCTAACTCTGACCCACTAAGGGAATACAATTGGCAATTTAATGAACACCATTGTAGATGGCAATAAAGATTTTTGTTTGTATTCTCAGAGCAATAGGAGTCCACTTAAGTGTTTAAGCAAGGGAGAGACTGACTTAGGTTTTTAAAAAGACTGTTCTGCTATTGTATGCAAAAAGGGCTGTCTAGGCATATCAGTCACCCAGCATCTCAGAACAAGATGATGCACTCAAACAGGCTGAATGATTAATTAAAGATGGCTCCTGACAGAGGTGGGGCAGGTGCAGCTCCCAGTTACTCCCACCAGAGGCCAGAAGTAATTGCAGGTCTGGAGAGGGGAGGTAGATTGCCAGCAGCAATGCCAGAATCCTGGTGGGGGTTGGGGAGCACCCAACCTCTCTCTGCTCCTGCCCCCATTGCCTGCCTGTAAGGACATTCTATTGGTCAAACCAAACCAGACACCCAGGGTGAGGCCCAAGGAGTTCAGTCCTGGAGGTCAGCCTCCTGGACGCAGCAGAAGGCAGAAAATGGGGTGGCAAATGGAGATATAAGTGGCCTTGAGAATATGGATGGCAGAATTTGAAACTAGCCAGTGGTGTGGATGTGAGTGAGGAAAAGGTTTTGTTTCCTCTGTGGTGGCTCTTTGAAAAAAATAAGATGCAAAGCTGTGGTGGAGAGAGAGACAGGGTAAGGTTGAGTGGAGATATCAAGTTCTAAGGCACCCAGGTGTGGAGCCAAGTCGTGCTTCAGCACAGATATGTGGGCAGGGATGACATTCGAAATACCTATCCTCTGGGAGCATGCAAGACCCCACCCGTCAGAATAATGGAGCAGAGCTGGAGGTGTAACGAACGTGCCCCCTTCTGTTACTGGGTTTCCAGCTGGGCCCAGGGCAGTGGGATGGCTGGGAGTAGAGGGCCTTTGGGGGCTGGGGCTAGGCTGGGCTCTTTACTCAGAGTTGAATATTTTTCTAGCTCATCCATCCATGCCAGGGCATCCTGGGTGTGTCACCACTTGGGTGTGTCATTGGGTTAGGAGGGATTGTGCTGGAATATTCTGAAGACAAAAGCAAAAAACAGGCAGAGCTCAGCCTGAGATGGCATTTGGGGTGGGGGACCAGCCCAATCCAGCAGGATGGAGGATGACATACAACACTTGTTACCTCCCCACCCCAGTGGGCTCAGGGAAAGGGTATGGGTCAGAGGTACAGCCAGACCTGTAGCATGCGCTTTTCCACCAGGACTTTCCAAATATCTTCATCAATATTGTCAACTGTGTGTTATAATCCAATAGTGGGTCCTGGAATCCATCTAGTAAAGTGCAATCAGCATTGTTAAGAACAAAAATCAAAGAAAAGAATAAAATCACAAAGGAAAGGAAACTATCAACGTTCGTTGCAAACAGCAAAGTAAGTACTGTTCTGTGAAATCTTCCTTTTAGTCTTGTGCTAGATTCCTTAACTTGAGTTACAAACAAGAAAATTGGAAAGTCACTGCATTTGCAGCCAAGGGGCCTTGCTTTTCTTCTCCACCGGCATATCGCATCCCAGATGGCCAGCTCCCCCGGGGACCTATACAAACTCCCTCCTTTTCTCTAGCTTTCCCCTCTCCTGGCTCATAGCATCATCCTTGACTGTTTTTGTCCCCATTTTACCGATAAGGACACAGAAGTTCAAGGATGGAGGATGGCCTATCCAGGGCCACCTAGCAGAGCCCCAAAGCCCACTGCACTGCCCGCACAAAGGCACCATCCCCAGGAACACCTCAGTGGTACAGAGTAAGAGGGATGGGGTAACACTAGGAGGGTAGACCTTCACAAGGGAGGCATACTCTTGGGGAAGTGAGCGAATCAGATCCTTGAGAGGACCTACCCAATTCCTTGGTCTCTGGGGCCTTGAGAACCAGGGTAAAAGGGCGAGGAAGGGCGTCAAAGAGACACCAAGCTACCAAGGGCAAGTTCTGTTCTGGGTGCTGGACCAAGTACGGTGAGCAAGACCAACACAGTCCCTGCTTCCTGACATTTATATAAATACCCTGTCAGGAAAGGAGCTTACTTGTAACATGAATGAAGAAACCCAGTCAGAGGATAAGAAGGGGAAGTGTGAGGCGTCGTTAGGTTAGATATCAAGACCGGCATCTTTCAGGAGGGCATTTGAGTCGAGGCCCAAAGGATGAGAGGGCCTAGTCAGGCTGAGAGCCACAGGATAGTGTTCCTGGCCAAGAGCCAGGCACATGCAAAGGCCCTGAGGTGAGACAGACTGAAAGAAGACCTGTGTGTCCAGAGCACGGTCTGCCAAGGGGCCAGTGCAGGTAGTACAGTGGAGGTCAGCGGGCCAGGAAGAAAGGGCTTACTTCCAGCCAAGGACAGTGGGAAGTTGTGGAAGCCTCTTTCTTGAGTTCACCACAGTCCAGGACAGCCGTGTTCTCTCACATTCTGCTTCCCAATGACTCTCACGGGTCAGCTCTACCGGGTTCAAAACAAGCTGCTCTGTGTGTGCCAGCCCCATGCAGAGCCCCGCGTGGAGGTCGAGGGGTCACTGAGGGAATGGGAGTCTGTTCCATGGTGTGAGCACCTTGCCAGCATGCCCACTGATGGAGCAATGGTCACGTGGGTTTGTTTTCAATGTAGCAGATTTTTCTGTGTAATTTGTACACATAGCAAATAAGTCAAATGATATGAAAGGACGTTCCATGAAGAGCCAGTATCCTCCTACCAGCCTCTGCCTCCCACAGCACCCTTTCCCTGTGGCGATTTCCATGGATATGCTATGCTAAGCAAAAAAATCACGTTGTCTTTAAAACACAAAATGGATTCTAAGGCGCATACACACTTAACAATCTTTCTGAGGAGGCCATATGGGTAGCGGAGACATTTCCTGATCTTTCAGGCAGTTTTATTGTGCAGAACACATCATTCATGCTAGTCCTCCCCTGTGACTGCCTTTGTTCACAAGGGTAGTGTGTCTGTAGCATAAGGGGGTTGCGGGCGGAGTGAGCAGGGGGGTTAGGTAAAGGGTATTTGCATTTTTAAAGTTTGAATGGATTTGAAAATCACAGAGACAGAGTTGGGTAACTGACTCCTAGCCCTTTTGCCCTGGTAGCAGGAGCAGCCCCAGCAGCCCTGCCCCAGCCCCAGTGCCTCTTGCAGGGCAGGAGGAGGGGGATCACTGTCTCACTCCTGCAGGCCTCCCTCTCTGCTTGGTGTAATAACACCACCACCCCCACCCCTCCCTCCGCCCCGGGGCAAGGCTTACCCCCATTGTCTGGGCCTGCCCATTTCTGTGGATCTTCTTTCATCTTCTCCCACCTTCCCCCACCCAGCCTCAGGCCATCTTCCTTCTTCAAGGCCAAGACCTCTTCAGCCACCTGGAAATGGGCCTTTATCTGGTCCTGATCCTGGCTGGGACTTTTTTCCATGCCTCCGACCACTTCTTGCAAAAGCAAGTGTTTCTCATACAGCATTGGGCATATTGCCACTTCAGAGAGGTCAAGAAAATTTAGAGGTTTGAGTAGTTAGGGCCCTAGGAGTCAGATAGGTCTGCGATCTGGGCGCTGGGGCATGAAACAGCCAGCGTAGGGTCTGAAGTGCAGGTCTCCCGCTTCCATGCATTGACTCTCCAACACGTGTCCACATCAGATTCAGCTCGCGGGGAAGGGGGGTGGTGACCAGCATGGAGTCTGGAGCTCCACCTCCAGAGAGGCTGATTTGGCAGCTCAGGAATCTGAATTTTCAGGAGGTGTCCAGCTGATAATGAAATCCACAGTTTAGTCAGCATTATTCAGAGTCATTGCTATATGCTAGGTGCCATTTGGACATTTGGGTCCCCACAGGAAATATACAGGCAAAAATGTATGCCCTTAAGGGCTTGTAGTCTATCAGGGGAAAATGGAAAACAAACAATAGACAGACTCAGACAGTAAATAATAGGCAAGGTCAGAAGGGAGATATGCAGTGGAAAAATGGGAAATAGAGCAGCATGGTGTCGCTCAGGAGTGCCAGGCTGGAGACATGGAGCAGGCCTCATTGTGAAGGTGATAGCCTCTTGAAGGTGAAGGGAAAAGGAATGGGCAGTGCGAAGGTCTTGAGGCAGCTAGCCTGATATAGTTAAGAACTCAAGGAAGCCAGGGTGGCTGCAGCAGCACAGGGAGAGTCAATGGACAGGGGTGGTGGTGGGTAAGACAGATACCAGGAGACTGTCAGTAATCTGGGTGAGGGTGTCTGAGGCAGAGTGGCAGCTGCCAGGTGAATCCTTATCAGGACCCTTAGCATGACCAAGATCTTAGCCCAGGCCGGGCTCTTTTCCAAGTGTTTTGCCGATACTGACTAACTCACTTAGTGCTCACACAGCCCTATAGAGCTAGTACTCTCATGGTTCTATTGTTTAGAGAAGGATACTGAGGCACACAGAGGTGAAGGAACTCACTCCAGGCCACACAGCTCAAAGGTGGCAGAACCCAGATTTGAATCCTGGTCACCTGAAGCCAGAGCCCAGGCTCTTGAAGAGCACACTTTTAGACAGAAAAGTCACAACCCCCACCCTGAGGTAAGATGTTTGTTAAGAAAACAGAGCAATGGGCCCTCGTCAGAGAGGTGGGCCAGCAGAGGGGCAAAAGGTCAGGCTAGGCCTGACCACCAGGCAGTTTCAGCTGCACCTTGTCTGGAGGTGGGAACATTAGGCAAGCCCCTCTAGTTACCCAAAGCTCCATTTTGTTTTGTGGGAAATGGGGGTCCAACAGTAGTTACCTCCCAGGGTGCTGCAGGGGTTCGAGCACTCTGGGCATTAAGGAATGTTGCATTCACATCCACTAGGGATGGCAAATGTTGACTGAGTGGGCAGGTGGGGCTGGAGATGGACTCACAAGCAAGGTGAGCCTGGGCCACAGGGCCTCGGAGCAGCCTTTGGCAGGCAGGAGCCCAGAGCAGTGGTCACAAAGGGCATGCTTGATGACAGAGGTAGGCCTGCTTTAAGGGTCTCTGAAGAATATTGGCCTTTGGGATGTCAAGGGATGACGCTCCAGACACACAGACCCAGTTCAGAGGCTCACCAGCAGTGTGACCTTGATATGTTTGACCTCTCCGGGCCTCAGTTTAGTCTTCTGTAAAACAGGAAGGAAAACACTAGCTCCCCTAGAAATGCTCTTGGCTGGCACACTGCCAAAAGCTGTAAATCAGAGCAGCTCGCTCAGCGGGCTGTGAAATCCTTTTGTCTTATTTTCCCCACCCCTAAGGGTTTCTGTCACTCTGAGGCTATTTCTTAAGAATAAATCTGAAGCTAAAGTTTTTGAAAATAATTCCTATTTCTGCCAGGAAGATTTTGGGGGGTTGGTAATTTATTTTAAAATATAGAAAAACACCCCAGCTCTACGTTGGGACTGAGTTTTCACATTCATTTTACTTAGATTATTGATGAGTATATTCTAATCCATGTCAGGTTCTTTCATTCCTAACTTTTTTTCTCCCCTCTGGGACATTGGCTTGTAAACTGCAACCATTTGTTTTGCTCCGAAGAGGAACCTGTGTTAGACATGGCTCGGTCACACAGCTTTTCACTCTGTGGTCTGTTCTCTTCTGCGTTCTGAATGCTCGTTAAGTTCATCTCCCCGTTTCACAGGCTCAATCATTATTCCAACATTACGGCTCAACTTTGATCTTCCGTGCCCATGTGTATGGATTTGAGACCTTCTTTTATTTCATTAAGTAATGAAACAAGCCTTTTTTATTATTTATTTCTGTTTCGAGTAGCATATGTATTTCAAGGGGAGAATTTCTTTTCCTTGCTGCCATTGAATAATTTATTCAACAAACACTTGTGTGTTGGTACTATATTATGCCCTGGGACAGGCCTTTTCCAAGTGAGTTCATCAGTGTTTGTGGCTTTTATTTCATTGTTTTTCCAATGACTTCCAAATTTCCATCTCCTGCCGGGATCTGTCCCTGAATCTCAATCTTTTGCATTCAGCCACCTATCTGCTGTTTCCAAGTGGGTGCTTCTCAGACTTCAATTATTGGTCCCCCCCACCCCAGAAGGCTCACCCCTAGTACTTGTGGAACCCAGGGCACCTCCTTTCTCCCCACCCCAGCTCCATCCAGAGCTTCAGGGCCTCTTTCATACAAGCATGACACCCAGGGCTGAGTCCGAGCTCTGTCCATACCCACACCTGCCTCTGCAAACAGCACCCCTCTTTTATCCCGGGCCTAACGGGGCACACATCCATGGCACAGGCCCCCTTGGGAGGGTCAGGCCTCTGGGAGAGCTGCAAGTTGTCTGGGCAGGGAACTCTGAGGTCCAGAAAACTGAGGTCACCCCAGACACTCACTCTTCCTGGCTCTGGTGGTGGCACAGTGGCTTGTCACCTAGTTCAGCAGATTCTGTCTCTCCCCTCTTTGGTCTCTGGGGCTTGGTCCAAGCCATTGGCCTTTCTTCCTAGGACAGAGCAGCTGCACCCACACCTACTTCTCTCCATTCCAATCCATCCTAGTTTTGGAAATGTTCAATTAGATTAAGTCTTTCCCACTTAAGTGGTTTCTCCTTGCACTTGGAACCACAAGAAGACTCCAACCCCTGCAGCCATACCACATCCCTCCTAGCTCTTGGCTCCAGCCCACTGGCCATGGTGGATGCAGCACAGCCATCATCCCTGCAGCTCCTCCTGTCCAGACGTGGAGGCTGCTCTTTCGTCTCTTGAGTCTGGGCCGGCCCATGACTCACCTTGGTCCACAGAAAGTGAAGCAATGACATTGTGCCACTCTGAGCCTGGGCTCACCAGGCCTTGCAGCTTCCTCTCACATCCCAGCTCAGCTGCTGTGGGAAAGGCCCAGTCTAGCCCTGGGGAAGCAGAAACAAGCCCTCTCACTTAAGATCCCCTGAAGGCCCCAACTGCAGTCCACCTGCCAGTCAACCTCAGACATGCGAGTGCACCCAGCCCAGGCTCAGATAGAGAACCACTTGGCAGAGGCAAAGCGCACATTGCTGATCTATGGAATCATCAGGGAAACCAGTGGCCATTGTTTTAAGAATTCCATTTTGGGATGGTCTGTTATAGAGCAAACGTTGGCTGACACCTTGGTGTAGTTCTTCAAGCTAGCCAAGACCTTCCCAACTTCTGGGCCTTCCCCCGGGCTCTGCCCACCCGGGTCCTGCTTCACCCTGATCATGCCAGCCCAGCTCTGTCTCAGCCTTTACATTTCCCCTGTAAAAATGCCTCTCTGACCTTTCTCTGTGTAAGCAACCTGTTGTCCCTCTCCTTGCCCCTTCTGTTTCTTTGTAGCCCTATCTTCTCTCTACACACACCTCTACCTTCCTCCTCTCATCCTTGCCCTCTCCAGGCCCATACTAGACTACAGATGGTGAGCAAAGGGATTTCCCACTGGTGCCTCCCATTTCCTCCACTGTCAGGGCAAGGCCAGCAGCCCAGGAAGGGCCTCCCGTCTTGTCCTTTCTCACTCACTGTGTTTCATTCCTTTATCAAGTTATTCTCTCTCTCCCCTATCAGGCTGTAGCTCCATGGGGACAGAGACCATCTTACACCCCCAGCTCCTACCACATGCCTGGCGCATAGTAGGAGTTGAAAAACATTTGCTGAAAGAATAAATTACTGAACAAATTATCTAGATCTGAGTCAGCATGGGAATGCCTGGGTAAGCTGGAGTCCTGCTGAGTGATGAGTAGGCCCTGGGAGCCTGGGAAGGAGAGCTCCTCCTACAGCTCTCTCACATGTGTGTAGTCTGGTCCCTTCCAGGTGCTCAGCTCCCAGGCTCTCACTGGCTCTTCTGCCTCATGACCTACAACCAGCAAATCACATACAATGTATATAAGACTTGGCTACTTTTCACCATGCACACTGCTCCCTCCCTGCTTCATCGTCACAATCCTCTTTCTCCTGGACCATTGCTATAGCCTCCCAACCAGGCTCCCTCTTCTGCCCTGCTCCTCTGTCTCTTCCCAATAGGGCAGCCATAGTGACCTCCAGAATTGTGAGTCAGGGCAAATCCCCATCTGTCTGGAGCCCTTCCTACTTCACCTGGGGAAGTGAAAGCATTAGCAATGACCTCCAAAGCCCTGCCCACCACCCTCTCCCTCACTAGCTCTGTACCAGACACACCCAACTGCCCATCCTCAGTTCATCTTTCCTGCTTAGAGTCCTCTTCTCCCAGGAAGAGGATGATTCACACCCTCTTCCCCTTCAGCTCTCCGTTTCCAAGGAGCCTTCCTCAGGAGGTCCTCATTGAGCATTCTATATAAAAAAAACTATACCACACTCCACTGAGACCCTCCCCAGACCCCTCATCAGGCTTCAGCTTTCCTCTACTGCTTCATCTCCATCTGGCCTGCTGCCTATTTGGCTATTTGTGCTTTCTCTCCCTCCTTTTCCCTCCCATCCTCCACCCTCTCCATGAGAATGATAGCTCTTTGAAGGGAGCGATTCTTACTTCTCTGCTCCTTGCTGTATTCCCAGAGTGCCTGGTGGGTAGTGAAGGCTCAGTTAAGTCTTTCTTGAATGATTGAAGGAACAATTTTGCACTGCTTAGTCTGAGGCCCACAACCTGGGAGTAATTCCAAAACCTCATCTCCACTCAAGCGCCAGCATCTACTGGCTCTAATCTACAGCCTGGGCAGCGAAGGGTCCGCGGTCAGCAGCTCATCCTTCACGTGCATGCTGGACTCAGGGCTTCCTGCACCCCTTCTGCCCAGTTCAAGGTTCACCAAGGCTCCCTCTTTCCAGCAGCCACACTCTTGCCCGAGGTGGCCTTCCCCTTCCTGCTTCATCTGGGTCAGTAGTGACTGCACAGCAACAACTGTATTTCTGGTTGTCCCTAAGCTGCAATGGGTTTCAGAGCCCAGCATCTCTGCCAGCCCTTAAGTCTGAACCCTGTCTCCTGAAGTCCTAGGTGTGTAGCTCTATAGCTCCATTTGACAAATGTTTCCTAAGTTCTCGCTCTAGTCCATGCTTAGGAGAAAACAGGCCATGCTCACTCATGGCCAGATTTGGAGTGGGCGGAAGTGAGGCCACCATAATACAGCAAAGTAAGCTAACATAGACAAAAACATTTCAGGGCATTGCTCTCCAACTTGTCATTGCCTCCGCATTACTGGCTAAATCTGACTAAACTCACCAAGAGAAGCAACCCCACCACTGGGTTCTCCACCCTTTCGGGGGGCAGTGCACTGCCAAGTGTGCTGCTATAAATAAGAACAAATGCTAGAGTACTTGGGAACAAACTCACTCTCTTTTTAGTTATTTTAAAATTTATTTAACTTGGATTGAATAGATCATGGACTCCTTAGGTGTAGGGA
>NW_006435779.1:515461-525553 GCF_000325575.1 Pteropus alecto
CACTATCGTATCCTCAAGGTTCTAACCGCCACAAAGAAGGGTTCTAGTTGCACTGGCTGCATAACAAATACCTCGCAAATTAGTGATTTAAAACAATGATAACCTTTATTATGCTCACAAATCTTCAATTTGAGTGGGGCTTGGTGAGGCAGTATACTTTTACTTTACTTGGCATCATCTCTCCAGGTGATTCTAAGTCTGGGAACTGAAATGAGCTGAAAGATTACTAACTTGTCTGGAAATCTATGCTAATTCTCAACTGAAGGCTTAGCTGGGTTTACCAGCCGGGATAGCCACACATGGTCTCTTCATGTGGCCAAGGCTTCCTTGAAACATGGAGACTGGTAACGAAGGCTGAGAGTCCTGAGAGAAAGCCAGGAAGAAGCCTTGTCATCTTTTACGACCTAGCCGGGAAAGTCATACAACCTCCCCGGTCCCCCATTTTATTTGGCAAGGCAGTTGCAAAGACCTAACCTGCCAAGGTTCAAGAGGATAGGAAATAGACTCTGTGTCCTGATAGAGAGGTTCTGGTAAAGCATATGGGACTGGAAATAGTGCTCTGGCTATTTTCGGAAAATATTATCTGTCACAAGAGGCTAAAAAAATGCCTCTGACATCCCAGGAGAAAAATTACTCCTACCTAGAATTCTATACCCAGCCAAACTATCGGCAGTTGACCATGTGGAAATACAAATTCTCAAAGGTTTATCTCCTATGACTCTCCCTCAGAAAGTTAGGAGAAGAATGCTCCATCAAAAGAAGAAAGTAGATTCAGGAAGCAGAAGACTCTTGGATGGAAGAAGGAAGGGGGAAGGGAAGTCCTAACATGACACCTGTACAGGAGACCAAGAAATCAGTCAGTCAAGATAAGAGCAAGAGGATGGGCAGTTCTAGGAGGACCGTCTGCAGGAAAACATACATATCCACGGCACCGATGGACTATCTTGTGCTTTTGTCCATTAGGAAATGATATTTAGAGTGGTTGTAAGGATCACTGATCATGAAATATAAAATAAAATAGAAAGAGACCAATTGAATAAAATAGGGCCTGGACACAGGTCAATGTTAAGACAGATACTTAATATATGGCTGCAATAATAGTGTAGATCAGAAGGGCAAGGATAGATTTTTTAATATATGATACTGCAGCATTCATTAGCCAAATGGGGAAAAGTAAAATTGAACCTCCACCTCACATTATACACAGAAATAATTTCCAGGTGGGTTAAAGATCAAAAAGTGAAAAGTCATTCTGTAAAGTTTTGGGAAATAAAGATATTTGTCACACCTGACAAAGGATGAATGTTCGCAGTACAAAAAGAACTCCTGTAAATTAAAAGGGAAAAGACAAACAACCCCATAGGAAAATGAGGAAAAGACTTCAAGATATGCTTCACAACAGAGGAAAACTGAGAGCCAATAAGCACATGGGAAATGTTCTGCTTCACTGGTCACAAGAACATGCAAACTAAAATCACAATGAGCTGGGGACTCTCTCATCAAACTGGCAAAAATTGAAAAGCCTGACATACAGAGCGTTGGCAAGGCAGTAGATCAAAGAGAACTTAGAATTCCCTGCTGGGGGAGTGGAAATTGGGACTACCACTTTGGAAAACGATTTGGTATTACCCAATAAAACAAAGCAAATGCACATCTTCTAGCTGAGCAATTCCACTCGCTAATGTGCACCCAAGATAAACTATTGTATCTGCACATCAAGAAACACATACAAAATTAAGTTTTAGAAGGTTTGTAAAAGAAGAAAACTGGACACAACCCAAATGTCATCAGCAGAAAACTGATCAATCAATGATGAAATACAGCAACGAAAATGGATGAGCCACAGGCACATGTATCAACGTGGATGAATCTTCCTATGCTGAGCAAAATAGCAAGTCCAGGAAGAATGAGAGCAAATGCCTCATTTCTATGAAGTTCACATACTATGTGCCAGGCAAGATTGCAGAAGTTGCTGTCTTTGAATAAACATGTGGATGACAAAACTAAAAAGGCCAAGGGATGCACATCACAAAAGTCAGGATGAGCACACTGAGGAATTTCTAAGGAACTAGCAAAGGTCTGGTTCTTAGCCTGGGTGTTTTTGTCTTTTTTTTTTTTTTTTAAATTATATTCCTTGAACTGTACATATATTTTTATATAGTCTTCTATATTATACATTTCATAATTTTAAAAATGGAAAAAGCTAAAAAGGTGGAAAATATAGTGTTTAAATTAGAAAGAACAGAAAATAATGTACCAGGAGGAAACAACACTAGTGTAGTCACAAGAAAGCAAAGATTGATGCCCAAACCCTGAATCAACTGTACTGGGCAACTGGCAAACAGATCCCGGAGTTGAGTCTACTGACAGCTATCTGAAGCTTATAAATCAAGAAGTCAACGTGTAAATATATTTTTTTAAATGAAGAAATATACTAGGGAAAAAAAAAGAGTTTGAGGAGAGGGGAGGGGTGGCGAGGGGCAGAGAAGTGCTGATTATTATTATATGGCTTAAACGTTCGTCAAATAATAAGTAATTATTGAAGAAGTTTCAGCTAGGTCCTTAAGAAATGCAAATTAAAATAATATTTGAGATTTTTTTTCTTTCTATCAAATTGGCAAAAATGGGAAATACTGATAGCACTCAGTATCGGTAACTATTGCAGAAGCTAGCGCTTTCCTCACCATTGGTGGAAGTGAAATTGGCACAAAAAGGAGAGAAAAATGAAGGGCAATTTAGCAGCATGGATCTGAATTTGAAGTGAAACTTCCCACCCCTTACACATATATGTACAAAGACAGCCTTCGTTTATAATAGATAAGAAAACCGAGAGAGGCGGTAGGCGGATCTTGAGCGGATCAGCCCCCGCGAAAGGAATATGAGTGCCCACTGTGTGCCAAGACCTTCCTCTGCAGGGAGCAAAGTAGTCTCTAGGCTCTGATGGGACACATCTAGGTGAAGGGAGACAGAAAATTGCCTCTCTGTCACGGCGTAAAGGAGTTCCGTGGCTCTGCAAAGGCCGCCTGAGAAAAGTTTCATGACAGACAGCATTGTCTAAAAAGCACGTCGCAGGAAAGTCTGGGTGATCCCAACGGTAAAAGGATGCAAGCCTAGCTGCAAAGCTAGTTCTGGAGAGATTGTGGGAAGCAGGAGTCAGTGACTGGTGAAGGGAGTCATCTGTGTTTGAGCACCTTCATTTGTATCACTGGGATTTTTACACCCACAACGTATTCGTGCATTTCCTGTCTATTTTTTCCAAACAGCGTTTTGAAATGTCTATGAGTCCATAGCTGGGTGTGGAGTTGGTTCACATAGGGGTTCGGGTTAGGTTTTATTGCTATTGGTTTAAGAGGCGCTAAGATTATAGTTAGAAGATGAGAGTTTGGGGTTAGAAGTGGCGTTGGCACTAAAAGGCCCAACAGAATCCGGATAAAGACACATTGGGTTTCTGTTTAGGGAGGATGGGTTCAAAATGTGAGCTTGAATCAGGATTAGGATTCTGATGGAGCCAGGGCTAGGATGGGCTGGGGTGGGGCTGGAATTTAAGATAGGGTGTAGATTTCCCAGTTAGGTTTGAAATCAGGCTGGTTAGAATGTGACGGTCTGCATAGGCTTTGAAGGCGCCTCTGGAGTCCCCAACCATGACACTGTGGCCAGAGAAGGGTGGCTCTGTCCCCCAACATCTTCCTTGGGCTTTATACAGCAATCCAAGAAGGCGCCTCTGGAGTCCCCAACCATGACACTGTGGCCAGAGAAGGGTGGCTCTGTCCTGTCTACAGCCGCGCTTGAGCTGCGAGCAGGACTCCTGACACCGCGCTGAGCGCGTCCACCCGGAGCTTCTGAGCTGGGAACAGCCGGACAACGGCCGCGGAAGGGCGGAGCCAAGGTCTCGCTTTGACGTGGGCTCACTGTGCAGCGTCTTTTCAACTTGTTTACAAGCCTGCATCACCCTGGAACCTTTCACCGCTGCCTGGGACAAAAGGTTCCTCTTTTGTAAATCCCCTTTGGACAGAAAGGGCATTCACCAAAGACCTGTACTCAAACCGATGCAGAGCGACACCCTGTGGTAGATTCGGACAGCGCACACCCACCTATTCGCCCATTCCCCCATTCGCCCTTTCGCCCATGCGTCCATCTATACTTTACGCACGCCTATAATCTACCCACCATACGTGCATCATCTATTCATAACATCCACCCACCCATCCACCCACCCATTGCACTCTCACACATCCATCCACCACATATAATTCAGCCATACATACACTTTCTCTCTACCCAGCCACATGTCTACTCATCCCTCCACTGGAATTTTCTACCTTTCATGTAAATATTTATCTTTCCATTCACTATCCATTCACCATCTACTAGCCATTGACTCATTTAACAAAATATCTATGGAACACCCTCTGTGTGCTAGGAGGCCCTTGTGAAATGGTCATAGTGTTCACAGAGTACTATGAGGATGTATCAGCTCAGACTTGAGGGCCAAGGATGGCCAAGGACGGCCAAGTGAGCAAACGATTTCTAAGCTGGGATTTAAAGAGTGTCTGGGATGAGCCAGGCAAAGAGGAAGAAGGAAGCCAGAGGCCAGTTTCCTCACAGAGGCTTCCATAGAGACAAAGGCCTAGAAGCCAAGTGGACTCTGAGCTGAGGGTGTGGAGGAGCCAAGGGAAGAGAGGCCAGATCTGAAAGGCCCTGTCAGCCCCTCAGAGGGCTTGGACAACACCCCAGGTAGCTGTGCCACAGAAGAGTTTCTTTTACTTTCAAACTATTTTATTTATTACAGAAATAATACATTTCTACAACTTCATTGTACCAAATAGAGATCAATAGAGAGAAAGCAATAACCCATATTCCTATCTCACAGAGCTAAGATTTGGTATAAATGCATATATGGAGATCTGTGCATCCATAGGGGAGCCTGTACTGTGCTTCTCAGTGCTAGGTGGTAGGGTGACAGTGAATGAGGCCATACCTCCTGCCTCAAGGTTTTACAGATGCCCCACTGTGAGGATGTCCTGAAGTGGGGAGTTATGGGTATAGCAGGCACCAATGGGGACCAACGCATCATCCATTTGAATCCTCCTATCTCCTGTTAACACATTGATGGTGTCCAGGCACCTGCCCATATCCGTGGGGCCATATGCCCCAAAGTAGAGTCTCCCACAAAGTTCTCATCTCCATGCCTGCATTGGTTTAGGCATGAATGAAAAATATTTTTGGCTAAGCTGACATGATAAGAAGTGCTCCAAAGGGCTTCTCATTATGTGAGATGATATTGCCTTGTCATTTAGTCATTTCTTGTGGAGCTTTCTGTTTCTGGCATCAAAATGCAATGGAGATGATGCTGGGAACTATTGTTGAGAGCTTCCTTATCCTGGGCTCCTGTGGGGCAGTCCAGAAGGTGACGCCCTACTCTACACTTCTATGGATTTGCCTACTCTGGACATTGCAAACAAGAATCAAAAAATATGCAGCCTTTTGTGTCTGTCTTCTTTCACTTAGCATGTTTTCATCTATGTTATAGTATTTATTAGTACTTCACTTATTTTTATTGCCAAATAATATTCCATTGTACAAACTATATTTTGTTTATCCATTCATTAGTTGATTAAAATCTCTATTGTTTCTGCTTCTTGGCTATTATAAAGAATAATGCTGTGAATATCTATGAACAAGTTTTTGTGTGGGCATATGTTTTTACCTTTCTTGGACAGAATCGCTGGGTCATATGGTAACTCTATGTTTAACTTTTTGAGGGACCGCCAAACTGTTTTCCAAAGTGACCGCACCATTTTACATTCTCACTAGCAGTGTATGAGGTTTCCAATTTCTCCACATCCTCACCAACACTAGTTATCTGTCTTTTTTATTATAGCCATCCTAATGGGTATGAAGTGATACCTCACTGTTGTTTTGATTTGCATTTCCCTAAAGATAAGTGATGTTGAGCATCTTTCATGTGCGTATCGGCCACTTGTATATCTTCTTTGAAAAAATGTCTATTCAGCTTCTTTGCCAAATAATTGGATTATTTGCCTTTTTATTAATGAGTTGTAAGAGTTCATTATATATTCTAGATACAAGTCTCTTATTAAATGTATGCCTTGCAAATACTTTTTCCCATTCTTTTCACTTTCTTGATGGTATTGTTTACAGCACAAAAGTTTTTAAGTTTTGACAGAAGCCCAATCTACCTATTTTTTTTCCTTTTGTCACTTTTGCTTTTGATGTCACAAAGATTTACTCCCATGTTTTCTTCTAAGAGTTTTGGCTCTTCCATTTAGGTCTATTATTTATTTGAGCTCATTCTGTTGTATGATATGAGGTGGAGCCAAACTCCATTCTTTTGCATGTGGAGATCCAATTGTTCTAGGACCATTTGTTGAAAAGACCTTTCTTTCCCCCATTGAATTGTCCTGGCACCCACTTTCTTCTTTAAACTCTCTATTCCTGTGACTTGCACAAGAATAAACTTGCTGGTTTTCTTCCCACCACTTTGTCCTTTCTTTCTCTTTCTCCTGTAAGACTCCTCTTCCCCCGGTCTGTTCTCTCTTCCCACTCCAGACAGTCCCTGGGGCGAGCTCTCCTGTGACCTTCACACCACCCTCTCCTTGCTTCTTCACATCTTTTCCAAGGATGTCCTCACGTGCAGCCCATCTACAACTCACCTTGTTCTTTCTCATGCCAGTGCAGATTCTCAAGGAAGCAGATGCCGAGACAGAGGTAAACATAGAAGAGAATTATTGAAAGAAATGCCTGTTCAGATAAAGGGTGAGGGGAGCAAGAATAAATAGAGAAAGCCTCATGCCCTGCTGCAGGTGTGACATCTATAAAGGGGATGAAGAAAGAGAGTGAGTTTGGGTAAGCAGAACCTCTGGCTGCAGTGCAGCTCTGAGGAGGCTGGGCAACAAGAGCTCTGGTGTACAGCTCGGCCATAGAAGGAGTTCCAGTTGGCTTAGGGTGGCCTGAGGAAGCAAGGCCTCAGTGAAGCCACTCTCCTCCCAGCAGCTTTTCTCTGGAAAGGAGGCCCGAGTACACACTTCCTCTCCATTCTCCATCTCAGTGAATGCATTCAGGCTGCCTATGTCCAGTCACCTCCCCTCACACCCACAGCCAGTCCCCCAAGTGTCACTTGTAACGGCCTCTACCCAGTCGAATTTAACATTATCTCTTGCTTGGAAATAGCTTTATAATGTCTCGCCCCAACCCATTCTCTCCACAAAGCTAGATTGAACTAAATAGCAGATCTGGTCATGGCTTTGCCTTATTTGTAATCCATAGGGAGTGATAAAAGACACTCCCTCCTTTGCCTTTGGAACAACATTCTAGCCCTCTTTGACCTGGAGGCACCTGCCTACCTTTTCCTGGTGCCCCTACATGCTATCCCCCTACCACTACTGCCTTCGTAACCACACACCTTATGCTCCAGCCTCACAGGGCCATCCTGCTCCCTGGACTCAGACTCACAGTCTTCTGTGCTCCTCCAATTCCCTTACTCATGATCCAATCTGCCTATTTAGAACCTATGCAGCCTTTAACCCAGTCCAGATGATGCCACCCCCAGGATGCTTTCCCTGATGATTCAAGCCAACTGAATCTTACTCTGGGCTCCAAGACCTTCCTTATTATCCCACTTAACAATCTTTCTCTTTTACTAGAGTCAAATGTGGATGCCAAAGTCACCCATTTTCTCTCCAGACTCCAATCAACTTATCTGCCCATCTGAGTTGGCAAGAAAACAGTCTAATAACTGTCACATAAAAAGCATGGCAGGCCAGAGCACCACAAGGGCAGGTGAGGGCACTGGGGTCGGGGAGGGAGCCCTGAGAGCGGGTTAGGATGGTGCTTCACTTCTAGGACTTGGCAACTTCCCCTAATGGGGTACTGCAGACCGCGGCTCTAGAGGCTAATGGTTACATTGTCAGTAAAGTAGAAGCAATGGGCATGGTTGAGACCACCCCAGAAAGCCCTGATTTGAAAACCACGAGATATCCCTCTCACCTGTAAGAATGGCTACCATCAAAAAGACAAGTCATAACCATTGGCAAGGATGTGAAGAAAAGGCAACCCATATGTACTGTTGGTGGAAATGTAATTCGGTGCAGTCATTATGGAAAGCAATATGGAAGTTCCTCAAAAAAATTAAAATAGAACTACCATATGATCCAGCAATTCCACCTCTGGGTATATATCCAAAGGAAAGGAAAACACTACCTCGAAAAGCTACCTGCACCCCCACATTCATTGCAGCATTATTTACAATGGCCAAGACACGGAAACAACCTAAGTGTCCACCAATGGATTAATGGACAAAAAAAATACGATATACATACACAATGGAATATTATTCGGCCATAAAAAAGAAAGTTTGCTATTTTAACAACGTGGATAGACCTGAGGGCATTGTGATAAGTGAAATAAATCAGACAGAAAAGGACAAATACTGTATGATCTCATTTTTATGTGAAAACTAATAAAAATGATCAAGCTCACAGATACAGAGAACTGAGGTGGGGATGAGAATGGAGCAAAATGGGTGAAGAGGTTCAAAAGGTACAAACTTTCAGTTATAAAATAAACAAGCCATAGGGATGTAATGTACAGGATGGCAGGTATAGTTAACAATACTGCATTGCATGTTTGAAAGTTGCTAAGAGGGTGGATCTCAAAAGTTCTCATCACAAGAAAAAAAATTTGTGTCTGGTGATGGATGCTAACTAGACTTATTGTGGTGATCATGTTGCGATATATACAAATACTGATTCATTATGTTGTATACCTGGAACTAATATAATGTCATATGTCAATTATATCTCAATCAAAAGCGGGGGGGCGGGGCACTGCCTGCCTGAGCAATTGAGCAATCAGCAGAGTCCATCTCCAGCCCCAGACCCCACAGACCAGATGAGCACTGGCTTTCCCCAGGCCAAGGGGAAGGGCAGGAGTAGGGGCCCAGTCCGAGGGGTGGGCAGGATGAACAAGAGCTGGGACGAGGGCGGTTAACAGCCTGGGCTGTGGAGTCATACTGCAGTGGGTTTGAATCCTGATCCTACAACTTATGGTCTGTGTGGCCTTGGGCAAATAGCTTAATGTCTCTGACCCTCAGCTTCCTCACAGAGATCACTTCAGCCAGTCTGGGTTGCCCTGTGGGCAAGTCTGCACCATACCAGGCCTGCAGATGGACCTCCTCAGTCAGACACACTTCTCAGACCATAATGTAATATTAGCAGATAAGCATTTCTGAGGCCCAACTAAGTGCCAGGCTCTGTGTTAACCACATACCATCCCTCTCAGGTCATAAATAGTATTCTTACTTTATAGATGAGGAAACTCAACCCCAGAGCATTTAAGTAACTTGCCCAAAGTCACATAGCCAGGGGTAGAGCTAAGATTTGGACTTAGCCCAGACTAATATGACCACCCATCCTCTTGGCCACCATGCTCTCCTACCTGTCTTATGGGTATCAGTTAGGCTTTAGTTTGGAAACCAGAAGCCCTCAAGGATTTTCAAAGAGAAAGAATTTCATACAGGGAATCGGTTACACACTTGATAAAACTAGGTACTGAAACAGGAATGATGAGGCCATCAGAAATTAGTAAGATGGCGGCAGGCTAAGGGAGGAGGTGGTGGAACCATGACAGGCCCACCTAATGCAACCACGACTGGCCCAGAAGATCCATGCCCTGGAAGCAGAGGGAGGGGACAGATGCCTGGCTCCCCAACATGTCCCACCCTACAATCTCCCACCTACTGGACCTTTCTAGCCACCAGAGAGAGGGGTACTGGGAGCCGTGGGCGATTGACCGGGAAGAGGTATGCTGTGACCACACGAAGCATGGGTCTATGTTCCAGGATATTTCCCAGAGAGGTGACCCTTGAACTGAATTTTGAGAAATATAATTTACCAGCAGAATAGAGGACATTTAAAAACAGGGATAGGGGGTGGAGGGACTATGTTTTGCCCATTTTAAAAAACTTTTATCCTTTATTTGTTGAATCCTTGTGGTGCATCACTTGTAGATACAATTAATTTAAAAATTAAAAGATAGACAAAGCATAAGAGGGGACCTTCTTTTGGCCAAAAA
>NW_006435779.1:525639-542269 GCF_000325575.1 Pteropus alecto
GGTAATAGTAGAAACAAAGACATTGAGTCAGTGCTGCAGGAGCGACCTGAGACCAGGTGCCGTGGAGAACAGACACAAGCTACTTGTCCCACTGGTAGACCACCTACACCTCAACACCCTTCCTGGGTTTAGAGGACTCCCCGGCCCCACTGTAGAAGCTCTCTTTCCCACCTCCCTTGCAGCCAGGGTGGAGGCAGGGACTCTTAGACTCCTGCCTATGAGACAGAAGGTGCAGGCAGGTGACTCAGCTTCTACCAGTCAGAATCACAGAGTCAGATCAGAAATCGCAGCCGCCCCTCGAGAAAGCGAGGTCCACTCCGCAGAAAAGACTACATGCATATGGAAGAACACATTGAATCAGTGAATCAGGGAATGAAATAAAAAGAGCAGGAGAGCGGAATAATGGATTACGGAGGAAAGAAACTGCTGCTCACTACATATTCCGGCGCTGTCCCGGCAGTGCCGGGGAGCTGAAGTAGCGCGACTCTGGGCCTCCCGGCGCCCCACCCTGCGGCCCACAGGCCCCACCCCTATGCGGCCCGGCTTCCTCATCCTTTGTGACATCATGGTCCCAGCCTTCAGGAAAACAGTTGCCATGCCGACGTAAACCGAAGGCCCGGGCGCGCAGAGCTGGGAACCGCGGCCCTGAAGCTTCGGAGAGAGCCGGGGAGCGTGGGGCCGGTGGGTGCGCGCGGGGCAGCGGTGGGGTGTGCGCAGGATCGTGATGTTCTCAGGGCCGGGAGCGGGACCTTCGGGCGCCCCTCGCAAGGCCCCTTTGCAAGACTTCCTGCCTTTCTTTCCTTGCCAGTATACTTGCTTTCTCACCCACCTTGTTATCCCTCTGCCACTCCATGCCTTGTGCACCCTTGCTCTATGCCCCGACCACACATCCCGCCAATCTGGCACCCGGGTTTCTGTCTGTGGGGAGTATAGAAGGAATGTGTCTAGAAGGGCGCAAGCTTTGGAGTCAAGGAATCTCAGGTACTGACCTTCCTGACTCTGACTTTGGACACCTCGCTCGCTGAACCTCTACTTCGCTGCCTCTGCTGCAAAATGAAAAGTCACTCAATGTTAAGGACGTGTCAGGTGCTTTGATGAGTGCACGCGCTGCAAATCAGGGCGGGGGGACCCTGTTCTCGTAGAGTTTACATTCTAGGGGGAAATAGGCGATATTTTTTAAAGCGCTAAATAAGATGGTAGGTAA
Organism: Pteropus alecto; assembly: GCF_000325575.1. Classification (NCBI taxonomy): domain Eukaryota; kingdom Metazoa; phylum Chordata; class Mammalia; order Chiroptera; family Pteropodidae; genus Pteropus; species Pteropus alecto. The sequence continues at coordinate 526,844 of NW_006435779.1, forward strand.
TTGCAAAGAAGGAAATTAAGTGAGATCATATGGTGGGGTGAGGGTCGGGGGAAGGCTTCTGCGAAGGGGTGAACTTTGAGTTCAGACCTGAAGGGAGAGGACCCTTCTACCCACAGCTGGGTATGGGAGAACATTTTGGGGGGATGGAGACAGCAAATGCAAAGGCCCTGAGGCAGACCATGGTTGGAGAGTTCTAGGAACAGAAAGATTAGGCAGGACAGCTAGAATCAAGTCAGGGAAGGAAGAGAGGATAGGAGTGGGAGTGGGGGTGGGGGTGGGAGGGAGAGGCAGGGAGGGGCAGATTTTGGCCACATGGTGAGACCTCAGTAAATGCCAGCTGTTCTCAGCCACTGAGGGGTATGGGAGCTGTGGGCCTAGAGGCCATCTGGCTCAAGCACTATGTCACTCCCCAGGTTGGAACCTCCTTTAGCCGAGATCAAGTATTGCAGCAAGCCCTTGTTCTTCTGCCAGGATGTCCAAGGTCCTGTCTACTATGGTCTGCAAGGACATGACTTGCAACAGTAAGTACCAGGTTGGTGTGGGGTCTCTCAGAGAACAAAAATGGTCTTGGAAGTCTGGGACAGTGAGATCTGGACTTAATCAAGGATTCAGGTGATTCTAAATCAGGGGATGAGGCAGAATTCAGTTTTCCAGTTTCTCTAGAAACCCCATGTATTAGTGTCCTAGGGTTGCTAGAATAAAGTGCCACCACAGACTGGTGACTTAAACAACAGAGATTTATTGTCTCAGGTTTGGGGGCTGGAAGTCCAAGAAAATGTTGGGTTCAAGATCAGGGTTGGTTCCTTGTGAGGGCCATGAGGGAGAATCTGTTTCATGCTTCTCTCCTAGCTTTTGGTGGTTTGCTGGCAATTTTTGATATCCCTTGGCTTGTAGACTTATCACCTCAGTCTCTGGCTTCATCTTCATTTGGAGTTCTGCTTATGTGTGTGTGTATTCCAAATATCTCATTCTTATTAAGGACAGGAGTCATATTGAATTAGGTACCCACACTACCCCAGCATGATTTCATCTTAGTTATGCAATGACTCTATTTCAAAAAAAAAAAAAAGATCACATTCTGAGGTGTTAGGAGTTAGTTAGGATTTCAAATTTTCAAAAACATTAATTTGGGGGGAACACTGTTCACCCCATAATAGGTGTTGAGAAAGGTACCAGTGGAGGTGGGCCTCTCTGAGCTTTCCTACAGCCATGGCTACTAGACTGAGCCCAGAGGAGGTGCCAGCTGGCCCTAGGCCCTTCTGTGAAATAACCATCTCCCTGCCTTCCCAGAGTCATACACAGGCTTCCTGGCGCTCCCAACTGGAGGGCACAGAAGGAGGCTGCTGAGGTACATCTGAGTCTGCTTGGACTGAGGTGGGCAGACCAGGCAATACCTTCTACTGTGTCATATACTCTCAATCACTTTCAGCTTTTAATTTAAGTTGGTTTTGAATAGGTAAAGTATTCCCAAGGTTCAAAATTCAAAAGCATGTTCAAAGCCCCGCCTTGTGAAAAGCCTAGCCCCACTTGCTCCCAGACACCTAGTGTCTCCTCCTCGGAGGTGGCCAGTGTCACCACCAGTGTCTCTCATATCCTTCTGAGTGTGCTCTGTGCACATACAATCAAGAGTTCCTTTATACTTTTAGTGTTTGGAGCAGAATAGTAATCCCATAGTGCGGCTATATCCTAATTTATTTAACCAGTCCTCTGTTAATGGGTATTTAGCTTGTTTCAAAGCATGTGCTACTGTCAACAGTTGTCCCCACTATCATACTGTGTGAGCTTACTTGTTCTCTCTCACTCACCATACTCCAGAGGAAATTGAAAAATAAAGAAAGGCTGAAACAGGGTTACCAAAAAAAAAAAAAAAAATAGCTTTGAAGTGTTTACAGATAACAAATTAAACACACACACAATGCAACATAATTGCACTATCTCAGGAAAGCTGAAGGCTTTATAAACTATATCGATTCATCCTATAGTATCAGAAGGTGGTGATAGCGGATACCCTGTGACTTTCAAGGTTGGGTGTATTACCTACCTAGGAGGTGACATGCAACAAGAAGCCTCCCTGAGCTGAGTGGCCTGGTCTCAGTTGAGAGTCTGTACATTTGAAAGGAAACCAGGCCAAGCAAGCACTACCAAGCGGACAGACCCAGGACATTGGCAGGCCTGGCTGAGCAGGGAGCCGAGCCAGGCAGCCAAGTAAAGTTCACCTGGGCAGGGGCACACCAGCCAGGGGCTCGATCCAGGAGGATTGCTGAGCCTGAGGTCTGGGTTCAGCTGCAGGAACTGGGGACAAAGGTGGAAACTAGGAAAACTCTTAGCCCCCCAGGCAGTAAGGGGCTTGGAGACACTGAGCTCCAAGTCTAAGCCAGGTACAGATAGTGCATCTGGACCCCAGTCCTAGCCAGAAGGCTAAGAGCAAGGAAATGGATCTGGGCAAAGACTTAGCTGGAATTTGACTCAGAGGAGTGAGCTCTGGATTTGTTCTTCATTCACAAATATTTATTAAGTGCCAGCTGTATGCAGACATGCGTTCTAGGCACTGGGGATTCAGAGGTAGGTAAAACCAATGGAGTCTCCCCTTATGTGACTGGGATTGCAGTGAGGGAGGCAGGCATTGGAAAACAAAAACCAGTTTATATTTATATCAACCAAAAAGTGGTAGAAAGCAAAACAACTGGGAGCATTGAACAGGTGACAGGGTAATTTAAATGGGAGAAGTAGTCAGGGAAGGCCTCTTGGAGGAGGTGACATTTGATATCTGTCGCTAACAATGCTAAAAGATGAAAATGAGAGAAGAGTATCTCTTTTGAGATGATTGGAAGGGTTTAAGCAGGGAGAATGCCCAATTTCTTATGACTTTTATGACTAGGGGCACCATTCCCTAGGACACAGGTTTGCCCACAGCTTTCCTCAAGACCTAGGCAAGGCCTTGCCCCTGATGCAGAGGATAGAGGACATTTGATAGAGACCTTGGCCTGGCAGAAGAGCCAAGGAAAGCCCAGAGCAGGCCCCGACACTTCCAGTCAAGGATGGTGGGGATGGGGGCTGCAGGACCTGCCCCCAACTCTGTCCCCCACACCCTCCTTGCCCCACCCCAATTCAGAGCCAGTTGAGACACACCTGTCTTACAGCTAGTCCTTTCATCTTTGGGGCTCCTGACATCCAGGCCTGAACCCAGACTGAGCCTCACTGGGGCAGAGAGTGTTCATCGAGTGGTGGTATTTATTTCACAAGAGGCCAGGCTATGGGTACAGGGGTGGGAGTGGGGAGGAAGTCTCATCTCTGCTTAAGGAGTCTCACTCACCAGGTGCAGATGTTGAGCAAGCATGTGTGCTGCCCCTCAAGTCCACATTCCACATTCTGGAAGTGTCAAAGAAGGGTGTGGGGTCCAGAGAGACTTCTTAACCATACAGGTGGCCAGGCCTTTCCTCTGTGTGACTGCGGGGGTGGGGAAGGCTGGAGGCAGAAGTTGAATTTGGCAATTTTAAGAATTATGGTTTTAAGTGACTCAAACTTCACCTAGGGAGCTGTAAATTTGGGCCATCCGAAGCCCAATCTAGTGACCAGCCACATGAACTATGTGTCAGGCACTGTGCTAGCCCAGTTATTCAGTCATTTGATGTTTATTGAGCACGTACTGTGTGTCAGGCACTATGTTAGGCTGGGGTTGCAGAGGTCAATGAGAGTTTGCAGGGACGAGCAATATACAGCTCTCCCCTCAGTGCTCACTCCACTCCTGCCACTCTGGCTGCCCGTGTTCCATAGACAGAACAGGCACACTCCCCTTGGCATCTTGGCACTGCGCCAAGTAGAGACTCGGAAGAGGCTGCTATTGATGATGGAGGCCTGGAGGTTAGGAAAATAGATGGGATTGTCAGTGTTATCAGCAAATGGATGGAAATTGAAGCTGTGGGAGAGAGAGAGAGAGAGAGAGAGAGAGAGGAGAGAGAGAGAGAAAGAGAGAGAGAAAGAGAGAGAGGGAAAAGGAAAGGAAGGGAAGGGAAGGGAAGGGACGAGACAAGATGGAGGGAGAGGGAGGGAGGGAGAGAGGCGGGGGAGGGAGAGAGAGAGGGACAGAGGTGGGGGAGGGAGGGAGAGAGAGAGGGACAGAATGGCTTCGACCAGTTTGAAGAACTCTGATGTGTGGAGGACCCTGTAAAGGAGATGGAGGGAGCAGTTGGACAGACCAGAGGGAAGCCAGAACCCAGGGTAGGAGAAGGAACATGTTGAGGGGCAAGTGACCTTGAAAAGGCCTTAGTAACCTCCAGCAGAGTAAGCAGGAACATCTGGGCAGGGTCACAGACTGGGCAGAAGCCAGAATAGGGCCGGGGCAGGGGGAGGACGAGCTGAAGGGAGATAAGTGGAGATGGTGAGTTTGGCCAGGTCTGAGGGGGTGGCTGTGAATGAGAGAGAGGGACACAGTGGTCAGAAAGGGCCCTTCCAGCTGGGAAGAGTCATTACCACAACCCCAGCAGGACACTGGAGGTCCTTGCAAGTGGGGTAATTTGAGGAACTGTTATATGCCTATTGATAATGTTAACCTAAAAATAAAGGAGACTTTCAAAGTGAGAGGCAACTAGCATTTATTGAGATCAATAAGAATAGCTATTCAGGATACACTGATTCAGGCGGAAACCGTAAATAGTGTTCCAATTAGGAGACAAAGGCAATGCGTATATATGAGAAAGGGAAAGGGAACAATCACATCAATAGAAGGGAGGCATTTCTATTGGTGTAGATAGCATAACATGGTGATGTTAATTCTAAATAATGTTTTTAATTTTCAGTCCTGTAGTCCTCAGTCTGGTAGTCATAATATCTGCTTTCTTGTTATCATTGCAAACAGTTTTTAGGGGCACAATGTTGCTTAGGTCTAGTCCGAAAGTTATTTTGCTCTGTTTTTAACATTCCACAGATTTGAGGTATGACATGCAAGACAATTCCTTTGACATGGCAGCTCCTTGCTCTATTTTAAAGTAGCTCTGTCTATTACTTTATTTGACAATAACCAATGTTATGACTAGTCAGCCGTTGTGATTCTTCTGATTGCAGGACTCCCTTCAGCAATAACCATCAAGAAACTTTGGGGGAAAAAAAGGTTTACTACTTATAGGACCTGAAACTTACACAGCACACCTGGGGCCACACAGCAAAGTCACAGTTAGAGAGAAAAAAAACTTGCTGGCAGGCAGGCATGCATGGGCCTGGGGTTCTACTTTTATTGGGGTTGAGGGTGGGAGCCTAGGGTTCTAAGAGCTCTCTTTATTAGTGAATTTAAAACAGGAGTAGGAATTTAAACCTAGAGAAGGGGTAACAAACAAGTAGCCCACATGGTCAGTTGTTGAAATCAACCAAGACCTCTTAAACAGAAACATTGGTGGGGAAGGTGGCTTGGCTGTTTATCTTGTGGTGTTGCTGGCAATGTGTTTATTTGAGATATAGCTGTCTTTAAAGAGGATGCCGCTTTGAAATGGATGCCTCAGCAATAAAATCTTAAGTCAGGACCTTGCATTACAAAACAGAAAAAATCTGTCGGGGCTTATGCTACAGGAGGCCACTACGAAGGGTCTATTTAGGGGTCCGGAATCATTGAAAGGCCATGTGATGCTGGTAACTGCCAGAGCCTTGCCCACCCCGGGTCTGAGGGCAAAGGAGAGACTAGTTCCCCAACCCAAAAGGCTTGCCCATATGAAGAGGCTGACTCCACAGGGAGCAGTCAAGCCTCAGGGGATGGAGGCAGCCACCACAGTACCTGTCGAGAGGGAGCTGGGTTCTTATACCCTGACCCTTCTCTCCTTTTCATGCATCTCCTGCTTCACCCTGGCAGAAAGAGGATAAGGGACCCATGCCTACACTGAGCCCAGCACAAGGCAGGGGAGGGGGATAGGATTGTGTGATACTTAGCGTGAGTGCATGTATTTGGCAACAGATCAGAGAATTTCATGTTAAGAATCAGTCAGTAAAACCAGAATTAGGACTTGGACTCTAGTGCAAATTCAAATGAAAGTCTCCAAAAAACATTAGATTTTCTCTCTCTCTCTCTCTCTCTCTCTCTCTCTCTCTCTCTCTCTTCCACTTAGGAAGAACAGCCCTCCCCATCCTCCTAGAATACTTGATATGGTTCCCACCCCCCGCAGGTGTCTTTCTCTTTTCCAGTTACAATTAATTAGATTCTGTTGGACAAGGTTAAATCTCAGTAAATTGGTATTGCTTCCGTATACTCTAGCATCAAGCTTAAGATGGGACACAGAGCTAGTGCTCAAGGAGTTCTCAGACTTTACTGTGTGTTTAAAATACCTCAGAAGCTGGTGGGAATGTAGACTCTGACTCAGTAGGTTTGGGTGACCTGGAACTCTGCGTTTCTAACCAATTCCAGGAGATGTCACTGCTGCATTAAGAGCCTTTGAGGATCTGGAGGACCTACCTGGGCATATTTCTAGCCTGGAGAGAAAGAGAAGCAGCTCTGAAGAGCTTGAGGGCCCAGAGACAGCGGGGAAAGTCTGTGGCATGCCCTGGTACAAAGGTTGAAACCCAAATCCTCTGCTGAGATGGAGGCAGGGGGTCAAGGAAGACAGACAAGTCCTCACTGAGGTTGATGCCCAAAGCTAGGGAGAGGACAAGTGGGCTGGAGAAGTGGGAGACAGGAGGGCGCTGGCAACAGGGAAGTAAGTGTTAAGTCCCAAAGCGAAAGAGAAGGAGGGCTGAGAATGGGGTCCCACTGCAGTGGCCTGCCCCTCTTGCAGCTGGAAGGAAACTATAGCCCGAGGAGTGCAGAGAAAGTGGCTCTGGGGAGAGATGGCTTAGGGTGGGGAGGAGCAGGTCAGCGAGAGACCTAAGGGCAGCTTGCTCAGAGAACTGGCAGCTCTTCTCTGTGAGCAGCAGAACCCACGCTGTACTGTATTGGAGATTTGAAAGGTGTGAGTACATTTTGATGCCTGGAGCTCACACCAGATCTCCCACTGCCCAGAGTGTGTGTATATTTTATCACTTTTTATGAGGATGTTTTGCACCCAGCTTTTACATCCCCATTTCCAAGAGCAATGCTAATGCTTGTTCTTTTCTTTTCTGTTTTTAATTATAGCCATTCTAGTAAGGTAGTGCTTGGCCACTATTACTATCACAAGGTTTTTTATTAATTTATTTATTTTAATCAGTTTCAAGTATACAGTACATTAGTTAGACATCTATATAGTTCGTAAAACAATCGCCCCAATTGCTCCCTCCCTCCCCTGACCCTCCGCCTAGCCATCATATTAATGCTAACTGCATTCTCTATGCCATGCTCCCCGTTTCCTGAGACCAACTATCGACTACTAATTTGTACTTCTTTAACCATTCACCCCATTCTCCCAGCCCCCAATCCCCCTCCCCTCTGTTCGTCGCCAAATTGTCCACTATATTTGTGAATCTGTTTTTGATGTTTGTAAACAGAAGAATTTTAAAAATGTATTTAACCTCCAGATTTGGTATACCGTTCTAAGTAAGACACAAAACTCCGAAGCATTTCACTAAGCAAACATTAAAATGTCCTGTCAAGAAAAGATATGATAAACAGTTCAAAGTTAATTGACAGAACATCTGAAGGAAGAATATTTTCAGCAGCTTTGACAAGCAAATGAGCCAGTATCCTTTAATAGATAAAGGATCTCAAGAATCATTTAAAAACTACAACATCCCAACAGAAAAAAAGGGCAAAGGATACTAATAGAAAGAGAGAAGCAAATGGATAATTAACATCTTAAAAACAACACAATCTCATACATAATTGAGAAATGCAAATCAAAACCGAGATGCCATTTTTCAGACTGACAAAGTCCCAGGTGTGTGGGAAACAGTCCAGCTCAGCTTGGTAACACAGAGTAGCCATTGCAGAAGTTTGCAAACACCGTCAGGGTCCACCAGGAGACCTGGCTGAGTAGTGATGAGCCTTGTGCATGAGCAGATGTATTTTTTTAAACTTTTAAAAAATTGTGGTAAAATACACATAACAAAATTTACGCATTTTTAGTTTTAAGCATTTAAAGCATTTTCACTTGTCCAATTCAATGGCATTAAGTACATTCACACTGTTATGAAACCATCACTACTATCCATCTCCAGAACTGACTTCATCTTGCAAAACTGAAACTCTGTACTCATTAAACACTAACTCTCCCCATTCCACTCCCCACAAGCCCCTGGCAACCACCATTCTACTTCCTCTCTCTATGAATTTGACTCCTCTAGGGACCTCATATAAGTAGAATCATACAGTATTTGCCCTTTTGTGACTTCTTTCACTTAGTATGATGTACTCAAGGTTTATCTATGTTTTAGCAACTAAGCAGATGCATTTTAAGTGAAAAAGAGAGAGAGATCTAAATGTGTGTATGCATAAAATACCTCTGAGTAGATAGACAAAAATCTGTCTGGTCATGAGGGCTTCAGGTAAGGATTTATCATCATGTCAACACATCGAGCCTGCATTGTTAGAAAATTTGCTACATATGTGCATTGTTTTTTTAATTAAGAAAAAATTAAATTTTATTAGAGTTTTGGCTTGTTTGTTTTCAGCTTTGGTCTATTTAAATCATAATGGTGTCTTTTGATTTTTATAATATGGTTAATTAAAATTTACTCCCTGGAAATTTAACCATATAGTCACTAAGAAAGAGAGAAAATAGTAAAGATTCAGCAACCTGTGCCCAAGTTCTCCACAGGCCTCATCGTTCCTTACTACTACTTTTCCTTAACCATTATATATGCTGCTTGGCCCTGAAGGCATTTGACTGACCTTCCTGCCAGTCCCACAGGACTCTTCTCTTACTCAGTCTTCTCATACCTCATCACCCATCTAGTCAGGGCCTGGCCCTTGGTATCATATCCCCTATACCTCCCAGGCCCTCACTTCTCCTTTATCATCCCAGGTCACCCTCCCCAACGCTGGTCCAAGAGCTGCCCACCAAAACACACCTCCACACACTCTGGCAACCCCCACCCCATCTGCCCTCTGAGCTGGCTACTCTCCTGGGCTGGCATAGACTGAAAACTCCAAGCTACAAAAATTGGGGTGAGTGGAAGTGTGGGGCCTTCCCTGTGGGTATCAGTTGAAGAGAGAACAACAAAGAAATGGGATTCTCTAAGTCTTCTGGTGCAACTTTGACAGAAGCACTGGGCAGCTCAAGCAAAAGCGCTGGCAGGGTGAAAGACAGAGGCTTAGTGCCCATGACCTCTCTGTATAATGGTCTTGTGCTGCTAGGAATAAATTGAAAGGTATGAAAAGGAAGGCACAAAAAATGTGCCAGACACATGTGCTGAGACACATGTGCTAAGAACTTTTGTGGCCATTTTATTGCACAGTTCTTACAACTTTTCAGCAAGGCCAGCATGATTAACAGAGATATGGAAACTGAGGCTCAGAGAAGCCAAGTGACTTGTCAAGCCCACTCACTAGGCAAGTGAGGGCACTGGGGCTGGAGCCCTAGTATGTCTGAGTCTCTCCATGGCCTCATGTTGTATTCATAGATATCACAAAATAAGTCATTTACTTTCACTTTTGTGTCTCCCCAGAGAACACCCTGGAAAACACAGACAACGGTTCTTTTTCAATCACTGAAGAAAAAAAGAAACATGGGAAAAAAGGCAAAGGTATCTCTGGAGCTGGGAGCTGAAGTCCCAGGTGGTGGGAGGCACACTTTCTCCCTCAGGCCCAGACACCTTCAGACCTAGTCTTTAGTGTGAAGGGCAGTGGGAAATGCTTCTGTTTCCATTTAGGAAATGGGTTACTGAGTGTTCCCTGTTGGTCTAGTGGTTAGGAAATGGGTTACTGAGACTTGAAATAACAGGAATATAAACAAAGTGGGATTTTTTCCCTCCAGTAATGGGAAACATGGGAGGTAATGCAGGGCCCCATGAGGCTCTACCAATAACAGTTCTACAAAATCATCCAGGAGACCAGGTCCCAATTCTTTCTCCTATACCATCTTTATCTATAGGGCTTTCAACCACAAGGTTGTCACATGGTCACAAAATGGCTGCTGTAGCTCCAGTCATCACATCTCATTTCAGACAGGGAGAAAGACTATAGAGAAGAGCAAAACTGCCCACCTGCCAACTCAGTCCTCCCTGGGAAAAGGTCCTCCCTAGAAGCCCCACCCAATAATTTCTGATTACATTCTATTTGTCACGGGGCCATCAGTATCTGCAAGGGGGTCTGAGAAGTGTAGCTTTTCAGCTAGGCACATGGCTGCCACTTGTTAGGAAGAAGAGTAGGCAGCTAGCTGTGTGTGTACCTCATCCTCTGAGCCCCTGTTCTGTTGCTCCATACCCTGGCTTCTCAGACTCCCTCCTGGTTCCTGCACTGCCCCCACCCACCCCCAGGATCCCTGGGCTTACGGGCCAGTCTGATCCTTCTGCAGAAGTGTGCAGATGTGAGCATGTTCCCTAAGCCTGTCCTTCAGAGGCTGAGCTCCTACCCTTCAGCTCACCCCAGCCTCCCATTTCCTCTTTCTTTTAATTACAAAAATCTGAACCTGCCCAGTAGAGAGTAAGTCCAGCAAACCCACATGAACTCACATGCCAATCACCAGATTGGACAGTAGACAAGATTTTTCCACATTTGTTTCATCTATTCTTTCTCTGTCTCTTTTTTTTTTTCAGTCTTTGCCAAAATATTTTAAAGTAAAATCCAGATGTGCCATTTCATCCCTACATACCTCAATGTGCATTTTTTCAAAAATAGGGACATTTTCTTATAAGCTCACAATGAAGTTAGCCAGACCACAGAAATGTCTTCCTATAGATAATTCATTCTAATCAGGATTCAAATAAGATCGGAACATCTTCAGTCTCTTTTAATCTAGCATGGCCACTCCCCTATGTCCTTTCATCTTCTGTGCCTTTAGTTGTTGAGAAATGGTGTTAATTATCCTGTAGAATGTCTTCTGTGATATATCTTCTTCCTAGTGCTGTCATTGAAACTGTTTCTCTGTTCCCCATGTCTCCTTTAATTGGACATTAGATGCTTGATAGGATACATGTTCCATGTTTTTCACAGACTACTTCCTAGGTGGGCTGCGTGCCTCCTACCACCTTTCATAAAAAGCCCACTCATCTAGCTGCCTCACTGTTGGCCATGCTGTGATCAGTGGGTTCAAGTGGTGGCCATCACAGATCTCCACCAGCTAGTCACCCAGTACTTTCTTCTACCCATGGATGCTTGTGCTGAACTGCTCATTACACTAAGGGTGAAGGGTCTGGATGTTGGATTTGTTTTGTTTCTTCACTGAGATATAATTCATATACAGTAAAATGCAGAAATCTCAAGTATATGGTTTGATAAGTTTTGACAAATGTATACAACTTCATACCCTCCACCTATTCACCATCTGCCCTTTCCCCTAAAGATGGCCAATGTTCTACTATCATAGAATCATTTATCCGTTCTCAAACTTCACATAAATGGAATCGCTCTGTGCTCTTTTGGTTCTGGCTTTCTTCATTCAATATCATGTCTGTGAGACACATGTAGCAGAAGTCCCTTCTTTGTTGTTGCTCTGTGTATTCTATTGTGCACATATGCCAGCAATGTATTATTTTTTTCTAAAGCTGATGAACATTTAGGTTCTTACTGGTTTATAGCTATTACAAATAATACTGCTATGAATATTCTTACACATGCTTTTTGGGGACATAAGCACCCACTTCTCTTGAGTGTATACAAAGAAATGGAATTGCTGGTCATATGTTTAACTTTAGTAGATAAAGCTGGACAATTTTCCAGGGAAATTGTACCAATTCACAGTCCCACTAACAGTTGTGAGTTCCAATTGCTCCACATTCTTTTCAACATTTGACACGTTGTTGATTCTTTTAATACTACCTAGTCATTAGGATATGTGTTAGTATCTCATGTTCCCTCGTGACCAACCTGATTATAGGCCATTGATGATTCTGTATTGCGAAGTGCCTGTTTTTCTCTACTGCCCACTTTTCTATGGGGTTGTCTTTCATCTTATTTTAATGATTTCTAGGAGCTCTTTATATATTCTGGATATAAGACATTTGCTAGTTCTAAGCATTGCAGATACCTTCCTCTACTGTGTGAATTGCCTTTCTTGGTGGTAACTTTTAATGAACAAGAGTTCCAAATTTTAATGCAGTTCATTTTAACAATCCTTTCCTTACGGTTAGTGCTTTCTGCGTCCTCTTTTAAAATTCTTTGCTGATCCCCAAGTTCATGAAGATCTCTGTTTATTGTATCTTCTATAAGTTTTATTTCAATTTCGCAGTAAGATCTTCTAATTGATCTAATTGTAACCATTTTGTTTGTAGATTCTTTGGATTTTTTTGCTATACAATCATGTCACCTTGAATGACATTATTTTCTCTTCTTTTCCAATCCTATACATTAATTTCTTTTTCTAACCTTGCTGCAACATTGACTAGAAGTGCAAAGATAGGTATCCATGTCTTGTTCCTTGATCGAGAAAACATTCAAAATTTCACCTAGAGCTTTCTTGTACGTACCTGTATTTATCTCCTTTTGTGGCTGTAACAAATTACCACAACTTCAGTGGCTTAAAACAACATAAATATATTATCCTACAGCTTTGGAGGTCAGAAGTCTGAAATGAATGTTACAGGATAGGTGTGTTCTAGGACTATGTTCCTTCTGGACACTCTGAGGGAGAATCCTTTTCTTGCCTTTTCCAACTTCTAGAAGCTGACTGCATTCCTTGGCTGGTGGCCCTTTCCTCTATTTCCAAAGCTAGCAGCGTAGGTAGCATCTTCCATTCTTCATGACCTCTGTTTCTGTTGTCATACCTCTTCCTCCTCCTGTTTCTGACCCTCATGCTCCCTTCTTATAACGACCTTTATGATTATATCAAGTGCCCCATCTGGGTAATCCCAGATCCCCATATCCAGGTCTTTAACTTAATCACATCTGTAAAGTCCCCTTTACCAATAAGGGAACAAAGTCACAGGTTTGGGGATTGGGGTGTGGACATTTATGAGGGCCATTTCTCAGCCCACCCTACTTCCCTTTATCAGACTGGGGAAGTCCCCTCTATTCCTAGATTGCTAAGACTTTTATTCAAAATAAGTTTTAAATTTTATGAAATACTTTTACTGCATCTGTTGAAATGATCATATAATTTTCTCTCACATTTTGTTATAGTGTATGTTACATGGATTGGTTTATACATGTTAAACTACCTTTGCATTTCTGGGATGATTTGCTTCAAATGATTGCCATAAAAATGGGCTCATCTTCACATTAACACATTGGCTTTCTTCACATTGATGCTAAACATACCCTACTCACTTTACTGCAAATGCAAATTTTTCCAGAGCCAGTCTCCACATAGCGACTTACAGCTATGGAGCCTTGGGTGAGCTTCTTACCTCTCTTTGCCTCAGTTTCCTCATTAGGGGTAACAATGATTCCCATCTTACAGGTTAAGTAATGTAAGTTCCTCATTCTGGCCCAGGGTAATACTCGGTGCTTGCTAGCTATTATAATTAATCTTTCTGATGGAGACTAGGATGTGTGGCCCATGCACACTACCAGTCAGTTTGGGGACATATAGACTTAGTTGCCCCACCACTCTGACCCAAGCTCAGTCCTCACTATTCTGAATTTAGGGCAAACGTATCTCCCTGGGTTGCTGGCCAGGAACTGGGAACAAGAGAGAGGCGAGGACTGAGGAGGTAACTGGCTGTGGCAATTCTGTCCAGGGCCCCCTGCCCCTTTGTGCCACCCAGAGCTACCCCGCCCTCCAGGGCCTCCTCCTGGAGTTGTGTTGGACTGCATTTCCCCTCTTAACCGCACCCTGTCTGCCTTCCCTCCCCCAAAGCTCCCTATCAGCTTTTGCTGCCCCCTTCTCTTTAATGCCATTTCTAAATGTATGTTATGTCATTTCTGGGGATTGAGGGCACCCAATGGGGGGCAAAATCCATGTGCCCAGTTCACCATCTCTCATCTATCTCCCTGGCCTCCTGAGGCTGACAGGCCCTTTTACAGTCTCTCCTGGATTCTGTCAGTATCAAAGTCAGTGTGTAAAAGAAAATCATGATTAGGCATGAGACAAGAAACCACTCTCCAAATTAAAACTGCACAAGTCCTGGTGATAGTCTCCCATCCCTCCCATAGTGCATGAGCCTCTGAACCACCTCTGTCCCTCCTGTCCAGACATCCCCGATGGACCTTGGACCGGCACCATCCATGTGCCGTCTCCTCCCTGTCATGGGCCACCTCCTCGCACAGTGCAGGCCCTGCTCCCTCCTCAGAAGCCAAGCTAAGGAGAGACTGGATGCCCCTCTGACTTTCTCCCATCAGCTGGGCCAAGGAGCAGATAATCTTTATTCTCCTCATTCTGAACATAACTCAATTTTTTAAACTCTCGACTTTGACAGGATTTAAATCTTACTGAAAAATTGAAAGAATAGTGCAAAGATGTTATAGAATGTCCATGACTTTGAGCTTTTCCAATCCCTCCTCAGGACAGACTGCAGACGAAGCATCCTAGATAGGAATGTCTGAGTAATGTGCTAGGGTCTCTCTTTGATCTCTTGAGCAAGGTGGAGTCTGCCAGCTTTCTCCATTGTAAAGCTCCTTTTCTCCTGGTAATAAGTATCTTATGTGGAGGTATTTTGAGACTATCATGACTTCGAATCCCTTTAACAGCACCCTTTTTCTGTTGGTGAGGGTGTAAAATGAGACAGGCCTCCGGGAAGGCAGGTCAGCATAAGTTTCTGAAGCCTGAAAACTGCTCACTGCCCCTGGCCTCTAGTCTCCCTTCAGAAAATCAGTTCTCAAGAACCAGTCAGCAGTGGTCAGTGATGTCCTCGAGATGTCCAGGGCAGCACTATGGCTGCTACTCATGTCGTGGCAAGTGCATCCTGATGGCATAGTGCATCACTGCAGCCCTTAATATTTGCTTACAAGGTCCACAAAGAATTGGTTATTTCTGCTGATGATAGAATGGTTTTTATATTTTTAAAAGGAAGATGTGAAATTATTAACAATGTGTGTTGAAAATACTAGAAGAAAATACCCCCAAAATAGTTATCAGCAGCTGATTCAAAGTGTTTTTATATCATATTCTTTTTTAAAATTTTTAAAATTTTAATTAGTTTCAAGTATACAGTACATTGGTTAGACATCTATATAGTTAGTAAAATGATCTCCCCAATTGCTCCCTCACTCCCCTGACCCTCCACCTAGCCAATGTATTAATGCTAATTGCATTCCCTATGCTGTGCTCCCCATCCCCGTGGCCATTCATCGGCTACTAATTTGTACTTCTTTAACCATTCACTCCATTCTCCCAACCCCCCAAACCCCCCTCTGTCTGTCACCAAATTATCTACATTTGTGAGTCTGTTTTTGATTAGTTTGTTCTTTTTATTCCTTAGATCCCGCATATAAGTAAA
>NW_006435779.1:542867-546559 GCF_000325575.1 Pteropus alecto
CCTCCTGGGGTTTTATGTCCATTTCCTTCACCAGGTTAGGGAAGTTTTCCATCATTCTTTCTTCAAACAGCTGTTCAACATCTTGATTTTCTTCTGTTACACCAACAGATGAATATTTGGAGCCTTAATAGTGTTCCATATCCTCCTTAAATTATTTTTATAGTCTTGGCATCTTGTTTCTTGCCATTATGATTGAGTATCCTGATTGGCTTTCCTATCCTCTAGATACTAGATAAGGCATTTGATCCTCTTCTTTATTCACTTTGTTTATTCCTTTGTTTATTCCATTTAATATACTTCTCGTCTAAGATAATGTGTTCTCCATTTCAGACTGTTTCCCTTTTATAATTTCCATTTCCATTTTTATAACTTTGTTAGAGTTCTCTACACTTCCCAAAAGTTCACTGAGCATCTTTATAAGTAGTGTTTTGAACTCTGCATCTGTTAGATTACTTGACTTCATTATATCTGGATCTCTGTTCTGTTCTCTCATATGGTTTCTGCTGCTTTGTCCTCCCATTTTGGTTGCCTTTCCACATCTGTTTCTATGCACAAAGCAAAGCTCCTAAGTATCCCTGTCTTATTAGTGTGGGTTTGTGAAGTAGGTGTCCAGTGGCACAGTCCTGAGAGGAGTTCAACTGCAGGCCAAATTTAGCTCAAGCCTCTACCCCTCTGGGGCCGCCTGTTAAAATTCAGCAAGCAATCCACAGATGCTGTGCTTATAGTTGCCTCAAAAGATCACACCAGAAACCGAGGCCAGCTGCCTCTACCAACGTGAGTCTCAGCAAGAAGCACCTGACTCGCTGAGGATACACTTGGATGTGGCTTGGGTGGGGCCACGAGTTGGGGGAGGCGGGGTTTCAGGGAATCCTCTGGGAGGAGCGACCTCTGTTATCCAGTTTGATGATGTCACAGCAATGGCGGCACTGTGTCGGCCGCACTGGTAGTGGGTAGGGCTCAACAGGGAATGATGGATACTGCCGGCACTTCTGTACCTAGCGAGTCTCACCGTGGCCCTCACTCCAACAATGCTCCCTGCGCACAGCCAATTGGGCACTGGTGCTTAGAGCAAGCAAGCAGGTCTGTCACCACGAAAATCCGCTAGTGGATGCGGCGCCTTTAAGAGGCTCTGCCACTGCCGCAGCCTCCGTCTCACTCAGCTGCTTGGGACCTGGCAGCCCTGCGTCCTCGCCCCGTCCTACCTTCTGCCATTGCAGGGAGCTTTCTTGGATTTCTCCGTAGTTGTATGGCTTGTTCACCTAGATCCCAGGCAATTTTTCCTTGCTTCTGCTCCTTGTTTCCATCACAACTTTGATTTGGTCGCCAGAGGAATGAACAGAGCCTCTATCTTGGGGGGAGAAGCTATTACATTCTTTTTTTTAAGAATTTTTTGTTCTGTTTTGTTTTTTCCACTGAAACATGTTTCTTTTAAATCAAGGGTAGGGGGAGAAAGCAGCCATATTTTTAAGACTTAAGTTTGGTGTCCTCTAGCTTCTGCCCTCCCTGACACCCTCTCAGATGAGCTACAAGAACCTCTTTTTAGTCCCTGGGGGTGGGAGCAGCAGAATTAGGGTCCTTGGTAGCCCCCAAATGCTTGCCCTACCTCTCCAGGCCTCAGGTACATCACCCTCACCCATTCCCAAGCCCAGCCTTGCTGGGAGGCTCGTGGAGATTCCTGCAAAGGCAACACATGTTCGCCTTGAGTGCCTCGGCTCTGGAGTCAGCAGGTCCTCATCAGCTGGTACCATCACTTAAAAACAGCAAGCTCTTGCTTCCCTCCTCTACAAAGTAGGGGTTCCTGAGACTTTAAATGAAAGAGGCCATAGGGCCTGGGACATAGCAGATGTCTGAGACACAGGAGGGGCTATTCACAAGGTCCCTTTCAGATGCCAGGGACAGAAGCCCAACTCCAACTAGGTTAAACCAGACAGGTGAGTTTATGGAGCTGGAAGGTCCAGAGGTGGATTTCAGACACAGCTGGATCCAAGAGAACATTTGCCACTCACTCATGCTTTCAAGGAAGCTCTCTGTGCTGGGCTAGGAGGTCTCTGGGCCCCTAAAGGCACAGACCATGGCTCGGAAGTGCTGGCTCATCTCTCTAATGAGGTATTTCTCTCCCCAGTGTCTGTGATTGTTCCTGACTGTTCAGCTAATCCTTTTCACATGTCTGAGGATGTGGATTTCTTCTTGCTCAGAGATCAGGAGCGGAATAAGTCTCGCTCAGTGAGTATCTAGGACCAAGGCCTGCCCCCAGCTCTTTCCTCCCTCACATAAGCAGCAGTCAGATTTCTGTAGAACATTTTCCTCAAGTCACTCTCTCACTCTAGAACAGTAAATGACTCACCATTTCATACAAAACCAACTCAAAACTCTACCTGGCTCTCAAGTCTCTGACCTTTTCCACTATCTTACCCAATTTCATCGCCACTGTGCTTGAGCCTTTGTCAGGGTGAGCTCCTTGGAGCTGCTGTGGCCACAGCCTCAGCCACCACACCTTAGCTTCTGCTGTCCCTTGCATGAAATTCCATTCCCTCCCGAGGATCTCTCTGTCCTTCAAGGCCCCTCTCAGACCTCAGGGATCCTCTCACCTTCCGTAGGGATCCCTCTCCCAACTGCTCTGGCCTTGCACAGTCCCCTCACTGGAATTTTTAGAGGTCAGATATGAACACAGACATGTACACATGAGCACATACACATATACATGCCCCTCAGCAGTGCCTGGGAGTCCCAGGGCCAGCTCTGACCCTCAGCCTGCACCTTCTCTGTACTCCAGCATAGTCTCTTTTGCCTCTCCATCCCAAGAGCCTAAGTGTCTAGACATCCTCCTCTCCCACCACCACAGCACGGCCAGAGCAAGCAAGCCTCACTGCAGCCAGGCTCAGGCAGGGCTCACCCAGTACACATCTTCCCTGGGAATTAGCCAGTGTGTTTCTGGTCATACTTTCATGGCCAGTGTCCCAGGCTCCCTCCTGAGCTAACTCTGTCCACCTCAACTCAGGGCTCAGCATCTGAGATTCTGCAGAGCAGTGGCTCCCACTATAACTTCATTCAGTAACCAGCGACACTGGTGGAAATGCACATACTCCAGCCCCACCCTGTACCTCCTGCCTAGTAACTCTGTGTGAGCCACCATCCGTCAATATTTCCCCGCCTCCTGCCATGCTGTGCACCCATTCATGCCCTGGAAGGAGGCGCTCACAAAAAGCCACACTGAAGAGCTCACACTTACCCGAATGTAAGACACCGAAAACACAAGCTTTCTCTGACCCTGACTTGGAGATCTTCTTCTTTCCTCATTAGTACAGGATTGGATTTTCTTCTCCTACCATGGCTCTGTTTTTGGGCTTTCTCTGCCTTCCTCCAAAAGCACCCCCAACATCACATTCCTACCCCTAGGCAATACAGCACCCAACCTCACACACCTGCCTCCACCCCAGCGGAACCCCACAACTCCACACTCTTCTCCCCCAACACAGTGCCCAATTTCACACTCTTCCCCCAACCCAGCAGAGCCCCCCAACCTCACATTGACCCCAAGCAGCCGCCCAATGTGTTCTAAATGCAGACCTTCTGCCACTGGGATTCTAGTAGATGACATTTTCTGGTGACATTATTATATAGGGATGTGCAAACTAGTGGCCTCCTCCTGGATCCCTCCGAAGCTAGTTTTTCCCTAAGCAGTGTTGTTTAGA
>NW_006435779.1:546572-562304 GCF_000325575.1 Pteropus alecto
AGCAGGAAACAGATCTAACCCAGGAAAGGCCAAATGCAGAGTCCATGTGAGGGTCTGTTTGATCTACGGGGCTTAGCTACCCAGTTGGTGAAGGATGTAGAGACTGCCCCCCGCCCCCCGCCTACAGGGCCTGAACAGCAGGAAGAGCTGGGCACCCCTGCAGCCAGAGACCTGCACTAGGCTTTGGGGAAGAGGCTCCAACCCTGCCCCCTGCATCCTGAGATCCTCCTAAGTGAAGGGCTGGGGCCAGAGGCCAGTGCAAGACAGAAGGTAGGTGGGGAGGCCTAGACCCCAATGACAGCACAGCCCCCAACACTGACGAAGGGGCTTGCAGATCAAACTCGAGTTTTCAAGTTTCTTTTGGAAACTCAAGATCAAGTTTCCCTGAACCTCTAGGTGTCAGATTTAGCAAGTCACAATACAAGACACTCAGTTTAAGTGTGAATTTCAGATAAATGAGGAATCATCTTTTAGTGTGTCACTGTACTACCTAGAATGCACATCTGACCTGTGGGCAGCCTGTACTTCATCTGGCTGCCCCACCTGCACACCTGCTCTCCAGAGGTTCTTCCTGCTCACTTCCTTTCAAACCTGGGCAGTCCCACATGCACACAGCTCCACAGCCTTCCCCACTCGCTCGGGGCATGTGCGCATCCCCCACCCTGTCCCGGCCAAGTGCGCACCAGCACAAGCCCATGCGACCCTGGGACCCCTGCAACGCGAGGGGAGGGCGCAGCCCAGGCAGGATGGAGGAGGGGCGTGTTGGGGGGAATGCAGGCTGGCCGGGTGGAACCCCGCCTGATACGACCCCCACTTCCCCCCAGGAGCGGGAGCAGAAGAAGACGCTGCGGGTGCATGAGAAAATGACATACTCATCCAAAGTGTCAGCCAAGCACACCAGCCTGCGACGTGAGCTGCAGCTGGAGGAAGAGATAGAGGATCAGGAGGCGCGTGCTGAGGCCGAGCAACTGCGCGCCTTCCACGACAACACGGCCTGGAAGCTTTCCATGACAAAAGGTATGGCTCCTCCATCCCCCATGTCAGGTCTGCACCCCTCACAGAGGGCTGTGCTTTAAAAGTTCTTGGAAAGGCTATGCTGCAGTGTAATGGGGAAACAGGGCCTTCTCTGTCTGACCCCTGCCTTCACCATCACAACACAAAGATCAATTCCAGATAGGGTGCAAGCCTAAAAGCCTTTGAATCCCAATATTGCATGCATTCTGAGTGTTGACCATGCACAGTGAATGTAGGCAGTATAAAATATACGTATTTGACTTGGAGGTAAAAAGCATCAATGTGGAACTAGATTTCTTGGATTCAGATCTCAGCCTTAGCATTTAATGGCTGCACTATCCTCGGCAAGTTTGTTAATTCCTTTGCAGGCAGTTTCCTCTCCTGGCTGATGACAGTAACAACCTCATGGTTGTGAGATTCAATTTCTTCTGACACCGTACATAATGAGAAAGAACTGCATGTGAGAGAGCTGTTATTTTTGTGATCCAGTAGAAAATCTTAAGTACTGAAAACGCACTAACATACTACCAACCCAGTTTGAGCACAAGACTCATCAGTGTCCCAGGTTTGGTTTCCAATGAGGAGCTGGGTCTCCTTGAGGGCAAGGCCTTCTCCCAAGGTAGAACAGGGAGGCAGGGGCCAGTGGGCTGACTGCCAGACATCTAGACCTAAAACAGGACTCCTGCACCACACCAGGTTCTTCTGGAAAGGAGAGGATTTGAGAGACAAAACAGAAAGCCACATGCTTCTATAGTCCTTTCCACACTCCCTGGGCTCTTCCAAGTTGGGGAGTGTCTAGGTCTTCCTCTTCAGAAAGGCCAAGGAAAGAGGCCCCAGGGCCCTTGGCCCCACTGCGCTGCCTCTGTGCTTGCACTCTGAAAGGTTGTCCAGATGCCCACTTTCATTTCCTCCCACCTGGCTTAAAACCTGACAGTATAGACTTAGCTGCTGCCCAAATTAGGCCCTTGGGGGCCAAGGGTACCCCAAGTAGAGATCATGCTGCACCATTTTTCTCTCACCACCCCTCTTAAGGTCCTGGCCAATAGGTGTTTTGTTATTAAGTCCAGCTGGCTATAACTTCCATGGCAGAGGTGGCCAGTCTCATTCCTGGTAAGAAGAGTGTGCTCTAGCAAGAGAGAGAGGCTCTTCCCACCTGGACCATTCGCCAGGCATGGAAATGGAATATATCAGCCAAGCCTTCTCTCCTTCCACTGGAGACAGGGCTCACTCTCCCACAGTTCTTGTAATAATCTGGGCCTTGTAGCACAGTGCTGCACCAGGAACAGCTAACTGGCTCCCCACTTACTGGCCATGTGCCCATCCTCAGCCATTGGCCTGAGTCTCTTTCCCACTATCTGCCCCATCCCTCAGATGTCTGCCTCCTCTCATTTTAGAAAAGAAAGGGGAATCTGATAACATAAACAAGTACATCAACCAGAAGCGGCAAATGTTCCTCATCCAGGTAGGCCCAGCTGCTCCTGTGCAGGGGACTAGGGTGGGCTGTCCAAGTGAGAAGCATGACTCCTGCTCTGGTGGCCCTCAGTATGCCCTGGATATGAAGCGGAGCGAGATCCAGCGACTGGAGATGCTGGCAACTAAGGAGGAGGCAGAGCTGGAGCGGGCCGAGAAGACCCTAGAGAAGGACTCGGCCCTGTTTGATGAGTTCCTCAGGGAGAATGACCGCAGCTCCGTGCAGGCCTTGAGAGCGTGAGCCTGTGGCTGGAAGGCCTGGTTGGCCGTGTGCCATCCCCCCAGGATACCCGGGGCCTGTGCACACCCACCAACTCAGCCTGGACCAGGCCACTGCCCCTGCCCCCTGACCCCGCCTTGACCCTGACTGTGACCCAGGCCCCTAGCAGCACCCCCACCTGCAGCCCAGCCTGAGGGCAGTATGGATGCCCTTCTTTAATAGCCTGAGATTGGCTCCCTGCCTCTACTCACCTCCAGGGCAGAGAAGGAGACCAAATCGAAGATGGAGAAGATCACTGAGATTCGGGATCTGACCACCCAGATCATGAACATCAAAAGGTGAAGTCAGAGGCATGCTGGGCTTGGGCTGGCCTGTCCACATTTTCCTCCATCACTTCTCCCCTAGCCAGACCTCATCACTTTACCACTGAACCCTAAATATCTCAGGGTTTTGAAGCCCTGTATTCTGCTGCCCATCTTATAGATGAGGTGATTGAGGCCAGGAGAGATTCAGTGACTTTCCCAAGGCCACACCACCAGGAGACAGGTCTCACATGGCTCTGAGGCCCCCAGGCTCCACTCTGAGAGGGGTGGACAGAGTCCCTGAGGGCTGTAACTCTGGGAGGTGTAACCCACGTTGGTCCCTGCAGGGCAGGCGTTCTTTCCCTGGCATGACATTTCTCCTATTCCTGTCCTCCTTAGCCAGGGTACAAGGGCTTCCCTCTGGAGGGGCCTCCCAGGGGGCAGAGCCTGACCTCACCTGTCCCCTCCCTGGATTTAGCGAAATCTCCAAATTTGAAGATACTCTGCAGCATTACAAGATCTTCAAGGATTTCCTGTACAAGCTATCACCCAAGGAGTGGTTGGAAGAACAAGAGAAGAAGCACTTGGCTCTCAAAAAGGTCGTCAAGTCTCCCAAAGAGAATACTCTGTTCTCCACACAAGGGAATAAAGGTAGCAGAAAAAAGAAGATAGGTTCCTGGGTCCACCTAGACCCTGTGACCCCTATCAGGGGCCTTAGAGGCATCCAGGCCACAGGGTTCGTCCCTTCCATACCCTGCAGAGCCTTAGTTGGCAGTAGCTGCCTCTTAGCCACTCATGGCTCAGCCCAAGTCCCCACTTGGGGAAGTAGGACTGGCTCTCAACTCAAACCCAAGGGCTTTTCCTCTTGTACACCTCTCTTCTTCTACTACTGAGGGGTCTCAGGGAACCCTGTGCCCCCAAGAATGTGTTGCCACATGTGTGGTTCCAACCAAGACCATCTGGGGCCCCTCCCTCCCTTCCTGTAGGACCAGGGATCAAGGGCAAGATGGGTTTCAGAGGTACATGGCTGCCCCAGGCTGGAGAGGCCCTATCCCAGGCTGGGGCACATGGAAATCATTCCTCTGCTTCCTCCAGAGGGCCAGGGCCCAAGGAAGCCCGGGAAAGTGCTGCAGATGATACAGGGGGGGCAGATCCTGGCTACTACCGTTGGCTTCCAGAAGGACCGCCAGCCTAGCGTGAGTGGCGGGCTGGACCCCAAAGGGTGAGTGGGCTTGGGGGTGAGGGACTACAAAAGTGGCTGGGGCCTGGTGGGGTGTGCTCCTCAGTGACTCCAGTTCAAGGGCACCCAAGATGGCCAGACTCCCTGAAAGGGAAAGTTTAAGGAGGGGCTCTTCCCAACCTGGAAGGTGTACAGTCTGACTTAAGCTGCAAAATCAAGAGGTTTTCTCAACAAAGGTTTATTTCTGCATAATCAGTAAACTTAAGCCTGGGGTGGCCCACTCAGGTGCTAAAGGACCAGTCAAATGTAAACAGATGAGGGTGGCCAGGTGGGCACATGGAACAAGATGGCACATGCACTCCACCAGCCTTTTGTAACCAGGGAGTGCCAGCCCAGGGGCCAGAACTCTGGAGCCATTCGAGAGAAGCCAGAGACTAGACTCCTCTATTAAATTACCCAGATTTAAGTGTGATGGTTACTTTCAAATCTTTCAAAAAGCACAATGAGAGTCAAACAGAAACCCCAAACAGATCTGTGGGCTGGTGCAAACATGTCCCTCCACAGAAGTCTGCAAGGCCAGAGCTGTCACCCACTCCACCTGGTTCATAGGGTGAGTATGTTTATCTGCTGGGTCATCCAGTTACTTCTCCTTCCTCACTGAAACATTCACAAAAATCACAACTCTATAGAAGATATAAACTGAGAAGTCTTAACCTCCCCCTCCCACCCCCGAGTCCTCGTGTGCTTCCTACCAAGCTGTTGGCCCAAGAAGCCACAGGTAGTACTGCAATTAATTTTATTATTCCCTGCATGTCCAGCCATTTTTATGCAAATAGGATGTTGAACCATATCAAGTTGTTGTGTTTGTAGGTCCAAAGAGTACTGATATGTCTTATAATTCAACCTAAATACAAGCAAAGGTAATTTTCTTATCCTTATTCTTCCTTTCATGAAGGAGCTGACCCTGTGCATCTCATTGTTTCTTCATTAGCAATGTTACTGGGAGGTTAGAGGCGGTCCTCCTTAGCCAGGGTTCAAGTTTTCCTGGTGGCCCATCCAGCCCCTGGCCTCTGTGTGCTGGCTGGAGCGAAATTCATAAGATATGAAAAAGGGGCAGGGCACTGACTACAGCCTCACTTGGCTGTCAGGCATTTGCCTTCAGTGTGCCAGGGCCACTGTCAGGCACTAATCTGTCCCATGGAGTCAGGACCACCTCAGGAATGGGGGCCTGGAGAGCCATGTGGGAAGCCTGGGATGGGAGGTCAGAGGGAGAGAAAGAGAGAGAGAGAGAGAGGGGGGAGAGGGGAGAGGGGAGAGGGGAGAGGGAGAGAGAGAGAGAGAGAGAGAGAATGATTGGTTCATGTGACTGAGGGGCTGGCAAGTCCACAATCTATGGGCAGGCTAGTAGGCTATAGAGCAGCTGCTACCTACTGTTTGTGTCTGAAGGCAGTATGCTGGCATAATTCCCTCTACC
Source organism: Pteropus alecto (assembly GCF_000325575.1). Taxonomy (NCBI): domain Eukaryota; kingdom Metazoa; phylum Chordata; class Mammalia; order Chiroptera; family Pteropodidae; genus Pteropus; species Pteropus alecto. The sequence goes on from NW_006435779.1 coordinate 552,233, forward strand.
TCTGGGGAGGTCAGTCTTTTTCTATTGAAGCCTTCAACTGATTGGGAGAGACTCACACACATTATAGAGGGTCATCTGATTTGATTATTAATCTCATCTAAAACACACCTTCACGGAAACATCTAGAATAATGTTTGACTTAGCCATGTTGAAACATAAAATCCACCATCCCAGAGGGGGCTGAGAGCTGGGTCTGCTGGCCCTGCAGAATTGTCCTAGTGTCTGACAGCTCCATCAGTCATCCTGGAGATTCTAGCTGAGGGCCATGCCTCCTGCTGGGGGCAAGTTTCAGCTCCAGTGACTCTTGCCCCACAGCCCCTCCAGCTTCCACTTCCGGGACGCCAGGCACCTCTTGGGCATCTCCTGGATTTCTTTCTGCAATGTCCCAGACACCCCACACATGTCCCCTGTGTTCTCCAGCAGTGAACACAGGATTGACCTCCTCATTCCCCATCGCCACTGCCTCCCTCCTCAGTGAGCCCCTGCCCGTCTTCACACTGCCCTATCCTCTCACCACCCCTCCCCCAGACACCCCCAGTTTCCTTGCTACTCCATCTCAGCCACCCAAAACCTCAGCAACTCCTGGAGGACCACCCGCATGACATGTGAGGAACCTGAGGCATAAAGCAGCCAGCTGGCCTTGGAACCATGGGCTCTGGCTCCAGCGTCCACCCTCAGGTCCAGAGCCTACAGAGGCCAGAAATTTTCTGCAAAGCAGTGACATGATTGGATTTAGTTATTTACTTTTTTTCTCTTATATTGAGGTGTTATCGACATGCCATAAGATTTGTTAAAATGAACAAATCTTAAGTGAACATGACTTTTTACACATATATATACCCATGTGATCACACTCAGATCCAGATAGAAAACATTCCCAGTGCCCAGAACTCCTTCGCACCCTCTCCCAGTCAGATCCTACACCAGAATGTATCCACCGTTTTGATCTCAATCACCCTGGGTCACTTTCTCTGTTCTTGAACTTGATGCACTTAGAACAACACCACTGTTCTCTGTGCCTGGATCTTTCCACTCTTAGCTACCTGGCTTCGTGCAGCCACGGGCTTTTCTTGCTCCTGCTGTTTCATATCCCACTGTGGAAATAAGCCCTGCTATCTTAGTCCATTCTCCTATAGGTAGCCATTTGGGTTATTTCCAATTCTTGGTCATTTTGATTAAAGATGTTACAAATATTCTTGTGCTTTTCTATCTGAGCACTATTTTATGCATGAGCACTATTTCGTTGAAAATAGGAGTGGAATTTTTGGTTCATAGTGTGGGCATATGTTTAGTTTTAGTTGCTTCTGCATACAATCCTCCACATTGGCTGCCCCATTTTACATGCCCGCCAACACTCATGAGAGTTCCAGTTGCCCCACTTCCTCACCAAATCATCTCTTTCAATCTAGGTATTCTGGCAGGGTTGTTTTAAAATAGGGTGTATTGATAGAAAATTTGAGGTTCAGTAAGGCCAATACATCAAAAGACTACTACCACTGAAAAGATAGTTTGTTCTTAGAAGAGAAGGCATGTCATGCCCTGAGGGGCCAACTAGGAAGCACCAGGGTGGTCAGGAGGCAGAGGAAGCAGGGGAACTATGGACAGGAGCCTTTATTGTGGTTTTTGCAAGAAGGAACAGGTGAGACAGGGTAAAGAGGCCTAGGATTGGCTGATTTGAATAATTTCAGGCCTCTGGGGCATAGTGGCTGTCCAAGTTGTCTGCTACCTGGCCCTGAGAATTAGGCAGAGAGAGATAGTGCCACCAGTGTGAGAGCATGGGATGTGGACTCTGGATTGGTTGCTTTGCATTTGAAAAGCACATTCAAGGGTGTTTGTCCTTTCTGGAGTCAGCATGGCCCCAGATATCAAAGCATCAGGATATAGAAAATCAAAGACAAGTTTAATTTAGGGGTGGGGTGGTATCTCATAAGTTTAATGGCATTTTCATGATGAAAAATATGGCCATTTGGATATCCTTTGTGAAGAAAAGTGTCTGTTCAATTTTTGTACATTGTTATTGGATTATTGGCCTTTTTTTTCTGGTTTTCTATTACTGCTTTATATATTTTGGATGCCAGTCCTTTATGTAATAAGCATAGTATAAATACCTTTGCCCAATCTCTCTTGCCTTATTATTCTCTTAATGTTATCTTTTGAGTCCAATTTACCAATCTTTGCTTTAATGGATGATGCATTTTGTGTTCTACTTAAGAAATCTCTGCCAACCCCAAAGTCACTAAAACAATATCCTATGCTTTATTCCAGAAGCTTCATGGTTTAACATCTTGGTGAAGGTGGTGGTAGTGGGGATGGGAAGAATGGATGGCCCAGGGGCTCAGGAGCCTCCCCCTCACTCTCTTCCCCTTACTCTCCTTCATAAGATCTGTATCTTCTGCTCATCCCCTTACATGCTTTGTCCTCTGTTCTTCCTTCTCTACAATGGCCTGGTCACAACCACCCATGGTTGTGTCTCTCACTGTTTCTTGAGCTCCAGGCTCCTATGGGCATCCCTCCTTAGATGTTCTTCATTCTCAACCTCCCATGTCCCAAAACGATGCTTCTCAGGCTGGAAGGGGACCCAAGTGCCACCAATTTGCAAGTTCACATTCATCTTTATGAATCATGGTCATGCTTTGTGGAGAAGAGCAGCCACCATTGGTAGGCCATGCACATGCCATGAGGTAATTCTGATCCCTGCAACCCCGCTTCCAGTGGGGACGGTTATTTCCAGTTCAGTGTTGAATGGTGGTTCCAAAAGGTTAGCTATACACGTTTCCTCTGCCTAGGGTTCCCCTCAGCCCTGGAGTTCCCACTGTAAGACCCTGCCTTGGGACAGTTCCTGAGAATAGAGGTCTGGGAGCACACTGTTCTGGGTTTGCATCTGGGCCCCTTCATCTATTAGCCACAAGAGCAGGGCCTCTGAGTACAGTTGGTCAGGGTGTGGACTATACAAGGCATTCAGTCGAGAGGTAGAGTAGGGCCCTCCAGGCAATGGAAGGCAGATTCTCAGGAAGGTTCCTTATGGGCCAGAAATGTCCTGCAGGTGACCTCGGATAGGTGACTTGCTCTCTGAGCTTCATGTCCCTCACTTGCCAAATGGGCATTGATGTGTATACAACGTGAGGCACAGGCCCTGCACTTATCACTTCTCCACTGCAGGTTGGTCAGGGCCTCAGCCCAGATTCCTCTGGCTGTGAGCCTGCCCTGGCTACTCTTTGGCAAGTTGAACTTGCATATCCAGGGTGGGGGCCCAGGATGGAGCAGGTGAAGAGGGTGATGAAAGAAGGTCTGGATGTCAGGCAAAATTGGGTCCCCACCCAGTAGGGCCTTCCAGGGCCTCATGCTGCGTGATCAAAGCCCACACAGCCTTTCTCACACCCCTGTGGGCTGGCCCAGGATGGTCCCTGCCCCTGTGGGGTGCTCAGGGTCAGTCAAAGGCGGCCGTGTCACAGGATAGATATCAAGGACATCAAGGACAAGTGCCAAGGCCAAATCTAGATAGGGGAAAGTAGCTTTCAGAAAAAGGATGTTAAATGGAGAGGGGCAGCCTCAACAGTGGGAGCCACAAGTGCTAAGGATCTGAGACAGGGTCAGCACCTAGAGAGATAGGAAGGGAGCTGGCAGGGCAAGAGCAGAATAACCTCAAGCAGTGGGGAGGCAAGGGCTAGGAGGGTGGCAGGAGCCTCACAGCTCCCAGGAGACCACCAAGTTTTATTCTAACTGGAATGAAATTAGTTAATTGAATTTTGAAACTCTCCCCCTGGCTGCTGTGTGATAGCTGGGGAGGGCCGAGAGCGAGCTGGTATCACCACCTGGGCAATTTGTGCGATGGATGAGGGAAACAAGGGGTATGGGTGTGGAGAGATGCTCTGGAGATGCCAAGTGTCTACACCACTGGTGTGGGCTACAACAGCCATCTAACTTCTGCTGAGGCTGGACCCTGGCGCCCTGACCCCACATCTCTCCACAGGTCAAGCTCTGCCCATCCCACGCAGAAGGACCCAGACAGTGATAGGGAGGTCAGTGGCCCTACTCTGGGCAGGGCCTGTGGGAGCCAGGACCCCCATTCCCCCACACTCCCACACTGCTGGCACCCCGCACACACAGCTCTGGTTGCAGGAGTTGGAGCTGTACTTCACAGAGCCCCAGCAGCTCCTAGATATCTTCACGAAGCTGGAGGAGCAGAACCTCTCACTGATCCAGAACACGCAGGAAATGGAGGAGACCTTGGAGGAGCTGAGCTTCACTCTGAAAAACACCCAAATCCGCATGTAGGTCTTGTGTGGGGCTGCCCAGGCTGGTGGGGGATGGGCTCTGTCACTGGTTGTTACTTAGGACCCCACAGCCACTAGGAGCAGCGTTATGCAGCATCCTACCCTCCCTGTCCATAGCCCTGGCCCTTACTTGGCTTCAGTTTTCTGGAAAGGTCTCTCTGAAGTCTTCCAGTCCTGGTTCTGGTGAGAGAGTGTGTCCTGCTGGGCAGGAGAGCTGAGGGTCATGGGAACCCAGGAGGAGCCTGGGAGCAGATCACATGGATGGAGCCATACTAGAATGGTCCATCCCCACCCTGGAGTAGTCTGCAGCCAAAGTGGGAGATATCCAAGGACCTCCCACTCCAGCTACGTTCTTCTGCTGATGCCAGGCCCAGGAGAGCTGGGCTGGGCAGGATCAGACTGAGGCACTAAAGCGAGACCTGGTGGGAGCAAGAAATTCACTCCCAAACACGGATTGAGCACCTATTCTAGATCAAGCTTGGGTCTCTCTCATGGAGCTGACATTCCATGAAGGCAGACAAACAACAGACAGGCCCACAGATTGACCTGTAAATACTGACACTTGCTATGAGGAAAATAAAAAGAAAGATATGAGAAAGGAGCTGAAGTGGAAGGTAGCAGCAGATGGGTGGGGGTAGGGCAGGCTTCCAGTGGAAGGTGTCATTTGAGCTAGGCACTTCCTGAGTGATGGGAAGCCATATGGTGAGCTGGCAAAAGAAGGTGCCAGGCATAGAGAAAGTAAGTGCAAAGACCCTGAGGTGGGAGCCGGCCCGAGGTTTTAATGTCCCACAGGGAAACCAGGTTCCTGTGTAGCCATGTCTTGCTGGCCCATGTCCTGCCATGGAGAGTCTCCTGCTAGGAGTCTCCAGATTGATGTGAAACCACCAGTTCTCAGGCAAGATTGTGTTTCCTAGAAAGCTGGGAGGTAGCAGAGACACACAGAGAGATGAACTGGGGAGAGGAAGGCAGCCTCCCAGATTCTGAGAACATGGTGAGAGCACACACACATGCACACATACGCTTCACAGCAGAATCCTGGAGGTGCTGTCTAGTAACTGGTCTTCAGGCAGCTGAGTCACTTGAACAGCTGAGCCATCTCAAGAGCATTAACACTTTATTTCCAGGGGAGTCACAGCCCATATGCATTTAACTTCCATGAACTCAACTACCTTTTCTCAGAAAAAAAAAGAAAAGAAAACTTTAAAAAATATACAACAAATAAACAATCTGAATAGGCCTATCTATTGAGGAATTGAATCAATAATTAATAATCTTCCAAAACAGCATCAGACCTAGATGGGTTCACAAGTGAATTCTACCAAACATTGAAGAAAGAAATTATACCAATTCTGTATAATCTCTTCCAGACAGTAGAATATATCTTAATTCATTTTATATGGTGAGCATTACCCTAATATCAAAACCTGACAGAAACATTACAAGAAAAGAAGACTACAGACCAATATCTCTCATGACCATAGATGTGAAAATCCTCAACAAAATATTAGCAAATTGAATTCGACAACATATAAAAAGAATTATATACCACGACCAAGTGAGATTTTCCCCAGGTATGTGAGACTGGTTCAACATTTGAAAATCAATTTGAAAATCAACCAACAAGCTAAAGAGAAAAGTTACATGATCATATCAATGTATAAAAAGCATTTGATAAAATCTAACACTTATTTATAAAAACTCTCAATAAATTAGGAATAGAGGAGAACTTCCTGAATTTGATAAAGGACATCTACAAAAACCCCACAGTTAACATCATACTTAAAGCCTTCCTGCTAAGATCAAGAACAAGGCAAGGATGTTTTCTCTCTCCATTCCTTTCAACATTGTACTGAGAGTACTAGCTAATTCAATAAGATAAGAAAATGAAGTAAAGGTATACAGAGTTGAAGGAAGAAATAAAGCTGTCTTTGTTTGGGGGTGACATGATTGCCTATGAAGAAAATCTGAAAGAATTAACCAAAAAACCTCCTAAAACTAATAAGCCACTGTAACAAGGATACAGGATACAAAGTTAATATAAAAAAGTCAATCACTTTCTTATATACCAATAATGAACAAAGATTTGAAATTGAAAACAAAATACCATTTACATTAGCACCCCAGAAAATGCAATGTTTAGGTATAAAACTAACAAAAAATGTATAAGATCTATACGAAGAAAACTACAAAATTCTGATGAATGAAATCAATGAACTAAATAAATGAAGAGATACTTCATATTCATGGATAAGATTAATTGTTAAGATATCAGTTCTTCCTGAATTGATCCATAAATTCAATGCAATTTCAATCAAACTCCGAGCAAGTTACTTTGTAGATATCAACAAACTGGTGTTAAAGTTTATACAGAGAGACAAAGGACCCAAAATAGCCAAAACAATATTGAAGGAGAACAAAGTTGGAGGACTGCCACTACCCAACTTCAAGACTTATTATAAAGCCACAGTATTCAAGATGTGTGATATTGGCAAAAGTATAAACAAATAGATCAATGGAACAGAATAAAGAGCCTGGATATAGACTTACACAAATATAATCAACTGATCTTTGACAATACAGATATCTTCCACTTTCCCAAAGTTTGAGTTACACCATTTCACCTTTATGAAAACTTACATCATTTACCTGTCTTCTTTGAGAGAAATCTTAAGAAGATTTTCCTTTTCTGAAAAAAATTTGGTATTGCACTAATGTAAGACTAACATAAAAGTGAAGTGCTATAATGCAAACTTTTGGAAAACGGAATACTCCTTGCTTTACACTATTTCAGCTTGTGCAAGGTTCCATAGGAATAGTCTACTTTCAGGTAATGATAAAAACCTATATAATGAAAACCTGTTTAAAAATTGATGCTGGACAAACTGGACATTCATATGCAAAAAATAAATAGAGAAAGAGACATTAAACCTTCAAACAAACTAACTCAAAATGGATCATAGACCTAAATGTAAAATGTAAACCTATAAAACTCCTAGAAGGTAGCATAGGAGAAAATCTAGGTGGTCATAGGTATAGTGATAACTTTTTAGATACAACATCAAAGCAAAGATTCATTAAAGAAATAATTGATACATTTAAGGTGGTGGAGCAAGTAAATGCTGTGCTTGGATCCTCTCACAACCACATCAAAATTACAACTAAATTACCAAACAACCATCACTGAGAATCGCCTGAAGTCTAGCTGAACAGAAGTCCTATAATTAAGGACACACAGAAGAAGCCACCTCAAGACTGGTAGGAGGGGCAGAGACACAGAAGGGGCTGATCCCACACCCACGTGTGGCGGTTAAAAACCAGGAGGGATGTCTTGACTGAGGAGGTCCCCCTGAGGAGTGAGGGGTCCAAGCCCCACACCAGGCTCCCCAGCCCAGAGTTCCAGTGCCAGGAAGAGATGCCCCCATAGCTTCTGGCTGTGAAAACCAGTGGAGATTGTGGCTGAGCGAGGCAGAGTAACAAGCATTCCTCTTAAAGGGAGGATCCAAATACAGCATTTACCTACTCCGCCATCTTGACTGGAACTCTCCTTCTGAATCTTATATGCCAGGGTGTAGCAGAGCATAGTCTCAGGTTTGTGAGAGTGAGAAGGGTCTATTCAATTTATTTTTTATTGTAGTAAATCCATATTACATTAAATTTATTCATAACCATTTTGAATGTATATTCCATTGGTATTAATTCATTGTTGTGCTGCCATCACCACCATCCATCCCCTATACTTTTCATCTTGCAAAACTGAAGCTCTATACCTATTAAACAATAACTCTCCATTTTCCGACCCCTCAGCTCCTGATAACTACCATTCTATTTTTCTGCATTTATGATTCTCATTACCTCAAGTATTTTATGTAAGTGGAATCACAAAGTATTTATTTTTTTGTGACTCTTATTTTACTTAGCATAATGTCGTAAGGTTCATCCATGTTGTAGCACATTGCAGAATTTCCTTCCTTTTTAAGGCTGAATCATATTCTATGTTAAATATAAGCCACATTTCGCTTATCAGTTCATCCTTTGATGAGCACATGGGGTGCTTCCATATTTTAGCTATTGCAAACAATGCTGCTATGAACATGAGTGTATAAAGTTCTTCAAGACCCTGGTTTCAATTATTTTGGGTATATATACCTATAAGTGAAATTGCTGATTCATATGGTAATTCTATTTTTAACTTTGAAAGGGACTGCCATATTGTTTTCCCACAACAGCTGTACCATTTTACATTCCCCACTTCTAGTGCACAAGGGTTCCAATTTCTCCATATCCTTGCTGACATTAATTACTTTTGTTTATATAGTAGGCACCCTAATGGGTATGAGGTGGTATTTCATTGCAGTTTTGATTTACATTTGATTTACGTTTCCCTAATTTTCATATGCTTATTGGCCATTCATGTCTTTTCTTCAGAAATGTCTATTCAGATTCTTTGCCAATTTTTGAATCAGGGTTTGTTATTATTATTTTTTTGGTAGTTATTGCATTTTAAGAGTTCTCTATATATTTTGGATAGTAATACCTTAACAAATATATGATTTACAAATATTTCTTCCCATTCTGTGTTGTCTTTTAAATAAATGTAACATCCTTTTATGCACAAATTTTAAAATTTTTCATGAAGTCCAATTTGTCTATTTTTGCTACTATTGTCTATGCCTTTAGTGTCATATCCAAAAAGTAACTGCCCAAATCAATGCCATGAAGATTTTACACTATGTTTTCTTCAAAGAGTTTTATTGTTTCAGGGCTTAAATTTATGTCCTTGATTCATTTTAGTCACTTTTTTTGTATACAATGTTAGGTAAGTGTCTATCTTCATTCTTTTGCATGTAGATATCCAGTTTTCCCAGCACCATTTACTGAAAGGGTTCTCTTTCCTAATTTAATTGTCTTGGCAACCTTGTCGAAATTATTTGACTATATATGTGAGGGCTTATTTATGGCTCCCTAGTCTATTCCATTGCTCTATTTGTTGTCTTAATGCCAATACCATGCTTCTTGGATTACTGTAGTTTATATTAAGTTTTGAAATCAGGGAGTGTGATTCCTCCAGTTTTTTACTTTTTCAAGAATGTTTTGGCTACTTTGAGCCTGAGATTCTATGTAAATTTTGGAATGGATTTTTCTTTTTCTGCCAAGAACTCATTGCAAATTTGATAGGGATTGCATTGAATCGGTAGCTCACTTTGGGTAGCGTTGATATTTTAAGAATATTGTCTTCTAATCCATAAACATAGAATGTATTTCCATTTATTTGTCTTCTTTAATTTCAACATTTTGTAGTTTTCATTATACAAGTCTTTCACCTTTTTCATTAATTCCTAAGTATTTTCTTCTTTTTGATGCTATTGTAAATGGAATCGTTCTTGTGTTTTCCTTTTCAGATCGTTCATTTTTTTGTGCATAAAAATGCAACTGATTTTGTTGAGTTTGTACCCTGCTACTTTGTTGAATTCACTTATTAATTCTAACAACTTTGTTATGGAGTCTTCAGAGTTTTCTACATATATGATTATATCATCTGCAAACAGATAATTTTACTTCTTCCTTTCCAATTGGGATGCCTTATTTCCTTTTCTTACCTAATTGCTTTGGCTAGAACTTGCAGTACTATATTGAATAGAAGTGGTGAAAGTGGGCATCCTTACCATGTTCCTGATCTTAGAAGGAAAGCTTTCAGTCCTTCACCATTGAGTATGATGTTTGCTGTGGGTTTCTCATATATGGCTTTTATTGTGTGAAGGTATTTTCCTTCTATTCCTATTTCGTTGAATGTTTTATTA
>NW_006435779.1:562314-569842 GCF_000325575.1 Pteropus alecto
GTGTTGAATTTTATCAGATCCTACTTCTGCATTAATTGATATGATCCTGTGATATTTTTTCTTTGTGTTGTTTATATGGTGTATTACCTGAATTTATGTTTGTGTTTTGACCCATCCTTGCATTCCAGGAATAAGACCCACTTGGTCATGTTGTATAATCATCTTAATGTGCTGCTGAATTCTGTATGCTAGTATTTTGTTGAAGTTTTTTTTTTGCATGAATGTTCATAAGGGATATTAACCTGTAGTTTCTTTTCTTGTAGTATCTTTAACTAGCTTTGGCATCATGGTTATTCTGGTCTCATAGAATGAGCTAGATGTTCCCTTCTCTTAAACTTTTTGAAAATGTTTGAAAAGGATTGGTATTAGATTTTTTGGTTATTCAATCTTCTTACTGGTTGTATGTCTATTCAGATTTTCTATTTCTACACAATTTAGTCTTGGTAGATTTGGGGTTTCTAGGAATTTTTCATTTCATCGTTATCCAATTTTTGAACATACAACTGTTCATAGTACTCTAATATTTTTATTTATGTAGAATCAGTAATAATGTCCCCACTTTTATTTCTGATTTTAGTAATTTTTCTCCTTAGTCCATCCAAGCTAAAGGTTTGTCAATTATGTTGATCTTTCAAAGAACCAATTGTTTTTCTATTCTTTGTCTTTCTCTTCTAATCTTTATTATTTTTTTCTGCTAGCTTTGGGCCTAGTTTGTTCTTTTTCTGGAAGTTCCTTAATTTGTAAAGTTAGCTTGTTGATTTCAGATCTTTCTTATTTTTTAAAATGTTAAGTGTTTATAGCTATAAATTTCCCCTAAGCACCACTTCTGCATTGTCCCATAAATTTTGGTATGTTGCGTTTTGTTCCATTTTGTTTGTTTTATCTCTAATTACCCTCGGCTTTTGTTTATCTGGGAAAGTCTTAATTTCTCCCTTGCTTTTAAAAAGTTTTTGTCAGATAATCGGCTTCTTGATTGACAAGGTTTTTTTTCTTTGAGTACTTTGAACATATCAGCCTACTGTCTTCAGGTCTCCAAAGTTTCTAATGAGGAATTTGCTGATAAACTATTAAAGATCCTTTGTATGTGATGATTTGCTTCTCTCTTGCTGCTTTCAAGATTCTGGTGCTTTGGCTTTTGATTATCCTGTGATAGTTTGATTACAATGTGTCTCCATGTAGGCTTGTGACTTCCTTACTTGGAGTTCCATGAGCTTCTTAGATATTTATATTCATGTCTTTCATCCAATTTGGGAAGTTTTCAGCCATTATTTCTTCAAATATTTGCTCTGCACCTTTCTCTCTCGCCTTCTTCTGGGATACCCAAGATGTACATATTGGTCCTCTTGGTTATGTTCCACAAATTCTTTAGTCTCTATTTGCTTTTATTCAATCTTCTTTCAATTTCTCAGCCTTGATAGTTTCTACTGTCCTATCTTAAAGACTGCTGATTCTTTCTTCATCCAGCACAAATCTGCAAGGAGATTGAATCCCTCTAATGAATTTTTCATTTCAATTATTGTACTTTTTGGCTCCAGATTTTTTTTAGGTTTTCTCTTTATTGAGATTTCTATTTTGTTCATAAATTGTTTTCTTGACTTTCTCCACATTTAGGTCTTTGAGCATCTTTATGTAGTCTTTGTAGTGTATCTGCCATTAGATTTTCTTAGGAACAGTTTCTGGGTTCTTTTCCCTTTGAGTGGGCCATACTTTCTTGTGTTGTTGTTGTTGTTAAACACCGAATGTTTGAATCTAATAATATAGTGACTCGAAATCAGATTCTCTCTCTACTCCAGGATTTTATTATTGTTCTTGTTTACTTGAAAGTTGTCTCTATGCTGAGCCTGAGGTGTAAATTTAAGGTCTTTAAAGTCTTTCCTAAACCTTGGCATGCAGTCACTTTCCAGTTTTCTCCATATATAGTGTTGTTTTTTAATGTCCTTGGTCTTTAGTGTCTGGTTTTCAAAAGGGGGAAAAGCAAAAAATGAATGGGGGCCAAAAAGAGCACCAGCCCTTAATTTCCCTTGGAAGTTACTTCATCAGTGGGGATTGCAGGGGGGAGGAGGTTGCAACAATGGGGAGAGGTGCAACAATGGCTGCCTGCCTGTTGTCTGCACTTCTGTGATCAGCAGCATCAGTGATCAGAGTACAGATCCCCAATATTTGAAGGACAGGGTCCTTTCGCCCACCCTAGTGCCCACAGGCTATGTAAGCTGCTCCAGGAAATTTGAATAGTTGCCTGCTATGTGGCTGTGAGTGGTGGCTGGGTAGCTGCTACTATGCTCAGAGCTGAAATTGACTGGAATCAACTGCAATTACTGGCCAAGGCTTCCCCTGGAAGTTGCAAGGGTTCAATTGACTTCAGAATTCCAAAATAGTTTTATCAGACAGATTCTACCAGTGTGATTGTTGTCTAGATTGGGGAGACAGATTCCTGGTGCTTCCCATTCTCTCTTCTTCTATTTCAAAATATTTTGGTTTTGTTCTTTGTGCTGCTATTTCTGCAGGAATATGTAATTCTTTCATTTGGTCTTTCGAATGACTGTTATTCACATTTCGTGGTACTTGTTTTCTTTAATACCAATCTGGTAAACTTTCTAGCTATATGATCCCCGGTATTTATGAAGAAATTATTTCTCATAATTATTAAAAACTATTAAAATTATTAAAAACTTCTTGTAACTTCTACAGTTCAGTCCAATAGCTCTAAAAAATTTTAAATATATAAACATATATAAAAGTAGAGAGAATAATGAGTCCCCAGACCCATCACCAGTTTCAAGTGATCAACTCATAGCCAATCTCCTTTCATCTAGACCCCACACACTTTCCCACCCCCCTTATTTTGAAGCAAATTCCAAGTATTGTATCATTTTATCTGTAAATATTTTGGTAGATATCTCTAAAAAGTAAGGCTCTTTAACATAACCTCTATACCATCATCACATCCAAAGAAAAAGCAGTAATCCTTAATATTTAATATTCATAATTCATAAGTGATTGTTTTTAAACTATTAGTTTGGGTTAGAATTCAAATAAGACCACACTCTGCAATTGGTTGTCTTTAAATCCCTTTCAATCTATAGGTCCTCTCTCTGTCTTGTTGTCTCTCTGCAATCCAGTTGTTGAAGAAACCAGGTCACTTTTCTGGCAGCAAAGTGCTCCTCAGACTGTGTGTCTAGATTCCCCCAGGGTTCTTGTAAAATGAAGTGTCTGACTAGGCAGGTCCTGAGTGAGTCCTGCCTGGACTCTGCACTTCTGACAAACATGCAGGTGATGTACACAGCAGTCTGAGGACCAACACTGAACAGCTTGTCCCTCACGCCTCTGAATTTCCTGTAAATTAGAGGTGGGATCTAGTTGTGGAGAAAAAATTGTGACCCAACAATTTTACATTTAAAGAGAACTAGTAGGAGGAAATTATCCCAATCACCTGGAGTTAAACATGGGGGGAAAAAAACTAGTAAAAACACCACTACCAACCACATCCATATAACAAAGAAAGGTATAGGTGAAGCAGTACAGTGCCAGCTGTAGGATAGCACTGACCAGTTAAGGCATTGAAAGCGAAGGATTAAAAACCAGGTAAAAGCCGAATGTATTCATGTATCCTTTAGGAGACATACCACAGACCCCAAATGTACCCACTCCTGCAGTGGGCACTCAGGATTGGAGGGAAGTCAGGCCTGATGCTAGGAGATGCTCTGTCATCCCAAATAACCTGCTTGCACCACATCAGCACCCAAGTAGGTGGGGTGTGTGAAAGCTGCATGTGGTCTCTCCAGCCACCACTTCTGAGAATCATCAGACCAGCTCAATACCCCTCAATGCACAGGCTTCTGGCCTCAGCCTTCAGTTCTACAGCTGGGAGAGTGCAGCTTGGGGGCGCTGCTGTGAAGCTATAGCCTGCACTCCTGTGGTGGTGCATGTGACAGACCGTGGGACTCCCAGTGGGCAAAAGAGCAGCAGCCCATGGTGCTTTAAGATCAAGAAAATGCCAGTACGTTCTATAAACAAATGGATAGCCACAAAATCATTGTGGGGATAGGGTGCACCTCTAGGCCTCCCAGGCACTGCTGCCAGACTGGCCAGATGTCCATGTAGTCACTGCAACAGGGACTTCCATGCAGCTGCCTACACTGGGTGAATCTATGCCAACCTCAAGGGATTCCAGCATGGGAAACCCCAACGTACAATGGTCAGTGCCTACCATAATTGTGATTTTTATTTACTTTAAAAAATTTATTATATCATTTAAAAGCTGATTGTTGCAAATCTATTCCTAAATATATACTCAAGAAAACTGAAAACACGTCCTCACAAAAACCTGTCTGTGAATGCTCATAGCAGCATTATTCCCAAGAGCCAAAAGGTAGATACCACGTCCTTCGGTAGATGAGTGGGTCAGTAAAGTGTAGTCTGTATACACAATGGAATATTATGTGGTCATAAGAAATGAAGTTCTGAAACATGCCACAACATGGATGAAACTTGAAAACTGTGTGAAAGAATCAGCGTGAAAGAATCAGACACAAAAGCCCATATAACTCCATATTTATAAAGTATCTAGGAAAAAAGACATAAAGAAGGAAGAAAAGGAAGAATGGGGAGTGAATGCTAATGGGTATTAGGTTTCTCTCATAGGTGATGAAAACGTTCTAAAATTATGGCAATGATTGTGCAACTTCGTGAATATACTAAAAGCTGGGGGGGGGGTTGTTTTTTTTGTTTTTTGTTTTTATTCAGTTGTTAAAGATCTTAAAATTTACTCCTGCAACTCACTGCACCTTTGACCCCTGAACATGCACTTTGTAGTCATGGGCCCTTAGCCCTGAGGACACCGGTAGTTGGGAGGGTAGGTCAGGCTCAGAAAAGTGAAGTGCTCAGGGCCACGCTGAGTGAGCAAGGCCCTGCTGGTCCTCCCCCATCCAGGGACAGGGAGGTCAACCAGCTGAAGCAGTGGATCACCACATTGATGATGTCCATCGCCAAAGAGGAGGAGATGGCTGCTGAGCTGCAGCTCAAAGCCCGAGTCTTCCATTTCGGCCAGTACAAGGGTGCTCAGGAGGTAGGACCCTGGATGGCAGCCAGTGAGCTGTGGGAGTGGAAGGAATGCAGGTGGCTGCAAGCTGGCAGTTGGGGTTGGGGGTCAAGCAGCAAGTTGTCCATTCCAGGTACCTGCTGGGAGGAGGCCCAGTGCCTGGAGCTCTGGCAGCAGGGAAACGAGGCCCAAAGTTTGGCTATTCTCTGGGGCTGCCGTGGACCCTCACCACCTTCCAGGCTCTGTGGGCCTGACCAAGGGGCACTGGCTGGAGAAGGCTCTTGGTCCCCAAACTTGAGCTATCCTGTTTCTGCCCCATGGCTGTTCAGCTGCCCATTACATCTCCTCCATTCCTTCTTTCATTCAACAAATATACCTGCTTCTTAATATAGACAATATACCCAGAAGATGACCCTACTGGGAGGATCAGGCCAGGCTAGGAGGGTGAGAGAATTCTGGGGGAACAGAAGGCCAGGGCTGTTCTGGGCAGCAGGACCAGGATTCGCACACACCCTTCCTGACAGCACACCCAGAGCGGTGTGTGGACCCAGCTTCCTAATTCATCCAAATTCCTGTTGAATGCCTACTGTGTGCCAGGCACTGGGCTAGATACACAGGATGCCACAATCAGCAGACTAGTGCCTTCCAGCCTTCTAACAGACATCACTGGGCACTGGCTATGCCCCGCGCCTGGCTTAAGACTTTTTGCCGGCTGTTCCTTATTTAATCCTCGGGCCCACTCTGTGTGGCAGAGGGCAGTAACTGTTTTCTGAATGTTAGAACAGGCTAAGAGAAGGAAGTTCATATGCCCAGGGCCACAGAAAGTAGGTCTCACAATGTAGTCCTGTGGGGAGCTAAGGTCAGTGCAGGGTTGGAATACGGAGAGCTCCCTGGAGGAAACTGGGCCTCAGTGGGCACACTGAGACAGCTGGGGGAGGGGCCACGGTGCAGGCATGAGGCCCAGTAGGGGCTGTAATCCAGAACAAAGCAACCACAGGAGGGTGGGGAGGGGGTGTCAAAATTCTGGCCAAGGAGAGTCCAGGTGTCCAAGTTCTGTTTTCCCCATGCTCCGAGTGACCACCTGTGCCAGGCAGGGCCCCAGGAGGTCTGCCATGTCACACCTTGAGGGCAATGTGTTTGGAAGACAATGGAATGGGAGGCGGGCACAGGCCCATGAAATCCTGATGGAAGCCTGCTCACCTCATAGGACAAGGTGCTGGAGAGCCTGAACCACAAGGTGCTGGATGTGTACCGGCACTGTGTTGGCACCCAGCAGGAGTCCAACCTGGGCACTGTGCAGATGCTGACCATTATCGAGCAGCAGTTGGATGACCTGCTCGAGAACCTGGAGCGTGTGCCCCAGATCAAGGTTGAGCAGGCAGAGAAAGCGAAAGAGAAGGAGCGGCGCCAGAGGTGAGGGACCAAGCCGGGCCTGGCAGCCTCACAGAGAGCCACAGAAACAGCCCTGAGGGCGAAGCTGCCCTTCACATGTTTGCCCCTACTCTGGGCGGGAAAAGCCAGAAGCCAGGGCTCTGGAGAGATCCAGAGGGGACACCAAACTCAGCCTGAGGGAAACTCCTCTTGCGGAGAGGGGTATGTTGTGAGGTCAGGGAGCCCAGGAGTCAGTAAGGTGTGGCCAGCACAGCCTCACCCTCGAGGACAAGGGACAGCCATGGCCATTTTCCTGGCTAGATTGGAGGGAGAGGCTGGCACTGTCAGAGCCCAGGGGAGGGAAGGTGCGGAAACTTGGGGAACAGCTGGGTGGAGCCTAGGGTTTAGTGGCAGGGGCAGAAAGATGGAATTGGCAGTGTCAGAACACGACATGGGTGGCATGGACCTGTCCTCCAAGAGGAAGCTCAGGGAATTCCCCACAGGCCCAGTGGGGTGGAGGTAAGTTCCAGGTGCCGTGACTCCTCTGGCCTGTAGGCTTCATGGTTCATTCAATTCTGTGCAGAGCCCTGAGACAGCCATCTGCTAACAGCTATTTGTCTCTCTCATGAGCACAAGGGTTCTTCCTCTGTGTCCCTGGTACTCTGCTCAGAGCAGACACTGGACAAAGGTTTGAGGACCAGAAGTACAGACAGGAAGGAGATGATACTAACTTTGCTGGGGGCTGGACTTTAAAGGGGTGACAATGGAGAGGTCATGGCATGGGGATAAGTGACCGGGGATGGGGCTCTAGGAACCTGGGCCTCCTGAGGTTATGAGCTCATGACCCTTAGAAGGTCTCCCAGAGGATCCCAGAGCTGGGACAGGCTCCCCTCCCCACACCACCCTACCCCCAACCCCAATTACCAAGGAGCAGGGGCAGAACCAAGGCCCTGGCAGGGAAGAGTGGAGGAGTATTTTCTCAGAAGAGGGCGGGCCATGGCCCGACCCAGGACTATAAGAGCTAGGAAGCGGATTTGGCAGCCTCCCCTAGCCCCTCCCGACTTTGATCTATTTCTTGCTGTCACTGCCACACAGACTCCGGGAAGAGAAAAACAAGAT
>NW_006435779.1:570216-610800 GCF_000325575.1 Pteropus alecto
AAGAGCGTCTGCAACGAGCTCAAGCCCGGGCCCAGGCTGAAATCAAGAAAAAGGTGAGTGGGGTGGTCCTGGAGAGCCACAGTTGGGGAAGGGTCCGACGACCAGGCACAGCAGGACTGACAGGCGCATAGGGTCTGGCCCCCTTTGCAGATGCTATTGTGGAAGTTCTGGGACCAAGAGAGCAAGGCCAGGGTAGAGCACGGTGTCCCATTCCTGGGCCCATCAACCCTGCTGCCCCTCAGAGCTATTCTCCTCTTCCTCTGATAGTCCTCCCCCTTGGGCTGCCAGCTCTCCTACACACACTTAGTGACTGGCCTGGCCATGCCCTCCCACCTAGCCCTGCCCAGGTGCAGACCCCAAGCTCAGAGAACAGCTTGGCATCCCCAGGATCCCACCACATAACCTGTACCCCAGGCCAAGCTCATCATCTGTCACTAGTTGTCCCCCTGACTGCTATGTCCCAAGACCTCTACTCCACAGCAAATGGGCAGGAGCAGCCACTTGCCTCCACACTTCCTTGGCAACAGTAAGTGTGGTCTCTAATGCAAGCCTAAGCCTGAACATGGTCCCCAGTGGACAAATGAGGCCAACGGACTCTCCCTGGAACAGATCAGCACTCTCCACACTGTCCCATAAGGAATGGCAGATACTGCAGGGTCTCCCTGCCCCGTAATCCTCACAGCAAGAGATGGGTTCCCTGTTTAGCCCGGTATTTCCCATCTGTGTTTCCAAGTGTTTACCCTGCCACCACCCCTCACACATCTAAAGGCTGGCACCCCAGGGCACAGGCTTTTGTGCTGGAAAGACTCATTCCTGAGACAGCTCAACAACTTCAGCCCTCAGTCTGTGGTTGACCAAGAGTGCCCAGAGGCTGAGACAGTCCATAGGGCCCCACAGCCCCAGCTCCCGAGCCTCCTGGCATGCTGGGGGTACAAGTATGACCTCTCAGCATCTAAGTGGCACCACTGGTGCACTGAGGCCACAGGCAGAGGCTCACTGAGTCCACTTCCTCTGCAGAAAGGCAGAAGGTTGGTGTGTCGCTCCCGGCCCCCGGCCATGAAAACCAAGGAGGAGCCTGAGTATGAGCTGCTAGACAAAGACAAGGAGGAGCAGTTGTTCTTCTTCACCTAACTGCAGCCACTGGTCTGGCTAACTTTACAGGAAAGAGGTGCAGCAGGAAGCAGACAAGGCTACGTCAGGGCCTGGATGTAGCCATCGCTGTACCCCTCATGGTCTCCTGCTGTATGTTTCCTTACTCATGAGAAATAAACTCCCTGACTCTTTGGTGTCCAAGGCCTGTTTAAGGAGGTAGACCCTGTTTCCAAATGCAAGCACCCTCTTTAATCATTTAACCCTAAGCAAATGCTTGAGGGAAGGAGTCCGTCTTGGCTGCCATCTAAAAGGACTGCCTTGAGACAAAAGTCAATTCCACTCTGGGGCACAGTGTGGGGCTAGCCCCAATGCAAAGATAAGAAAAGTAATCAGCAAGCTGGGCAGATGGAAGGGTTATTACTACTGACTGAAGGAGAAAATGACTTCACCACTTATACACACAGTTCCTTAAATTAAGCCAAGTAAAACCTTCAGTGCGTAACTATACAAAAACTTTTATTCGTTTGCACTAGGAGTTGGGTCCATTACCCACAGGGAACCTCAGTGCCCAGAAAATTGACAGCCAGTACCAATCATTTTGTGGTGGATATTCACTGGGGAACGCGCAGGAGAAAGATCCAGTGACACGTCCTCTTTCAGGTAGCCAGTGCAGTGTGGCCACTAGGCCACCCAGCTTCCAAGCCCACAGTGGCAGACAGGCCTGGCTCCTTGTAGAGGGACGGGGCTTCTGGAGAACCTGGTGGTTGAGGTGCCAGGTGGGCACAGGACTTTAGTCTGTAATGCAGGTTCTGTAAGAACTATTTCTAAATGGGGCCCTAATTCCTTCTGGCCACTCTGAGTAGATGACAACTCAGAATCGGACATTGAGAGGAATCACAATCAAATGCTTGGGTTACTCCTAGAAGCTCAAGTCCAAAAACTCAAGAAACGAAGAAACATAGAACAGGTAGTTTAAATGATTCCAATCCTGAAAATCAAAATAACATCTGAATAAACAAACACTTCAAAAAGCACAAGGCAAACACAGCATTTCTAAGACTGTCCAGTCTGCTAATGAACAAATAAATATGTGCAAGGTTATCCACTTTTCTCCTTTTGCAAGACCTTACTCTGTAAAAATAGACTGTAACATATGATATGCACATTTTCAACATCAACAAAAACATATACATGCCATCATCATAGTCCTGCCCATAATTTATAGTATTCAGAACATTACTTTATAAACCAAATTACTATTAAATGTTAATACCCAAATACAGAATTTAGAAAAATTATTTTGAAAGTTTTAACTCTACCATCCCCAAACTATGAACTTGAAATCTGGTCTACCCAGAGGGCTTGTTAACAGGACCCTCCATGTGGCTGCTTCACCCCCAGTATTTCCCCTTCATACCAGTTGCCTGCCTGGTCTGCCAGAACATGGATCAGAATTTGGCTTCCTGTGACAAAAGGCCCACTTTTCCCCTACAATGTGACAAAATCAATCTGACTACGAATACCACCCAAGGGCTTGGGAAACGGCATGTTACACAGCTCACAGAAAAGGAAAACGGGATTTTTAGATCTTTCTCAGGGCAAATGCTGAAACACCAAAGCTGGTTTTATTACAGATAAAGTTGTACTTGACTAGGAGACCTAGCACCCAATTTCCTGTACAAGTCTGTTTTTTTTTTTTAATGCAACAAGTGCTCCATGGCTCAGATCAAATGGGACAAAGGCAAGTATGGAAGAGGCGTGTGCTTTGCTCAGAAGGCAATCTTGTCTCACTGAAGCCCTTTGCTCAGAAAAGGCAGTTTCAAATAGTACAGCCCCAAACTGGTTCCTGATAGAATATTAAAAGAAACATTTCAATAAATGTACCCAAAAGTCTCTTAAAGAACTAGGCTGGCCTTCAGAGCAGAAACCAAGTGGGGTCTCACCCAAGCCTGCAAGACCATGTAACAGAGTCTTGTTGGGGACACAAACTAGAGGCGTCGCCCTTGGGTCCCCCAGGCAGAGGGCTGCTTTCACTGCAGGTCCCGCAGGTTGATAGTGTTGCCCGTGCACTGCGTGTCCTCGGGTCCAGCAGCCCCTCCAGCTGCAGGAAGCACCTCCTGCAAAACCAAGCAGAGCAATGAGGGGGGCAGAGTAGAGGGCTGAGGCAGTACAGGACCACTTCACATAAGGCAGCCTTGCAGCTGCTCACCAACCGGCAGCATAACCTTAGGGGCCAGCCAGTAGGATGCTTCTGACTTTTCTCAACTACAACTTGTTTTCCCTTTATTTTGAACATACGTTCCTTGAAGAAATATAAACAAAAACAAGGAAAAATAAACTCAATACCATAAGACGAGTGTCCTTGTTTACCCTGTAACCCTTTTTCTCTCACTTCGTATGTGGAAAGCACCTTTCTCAGTTACTAGGTGTCCATCTGCATCATCAGCGGCTGACCAGGCCTCCAGAAGGAACAAGGCTGCACCATCACTCATCTAATCTACTTCCTTCCAGTAGAGAAACATTCCTACGTCGTTAGATTTGAGGCTTCAATGGCCAGCTTTTGGCTATTTACATCCTACCTCATTTCTTTAGGAGCAATCTCATGAGCGGCAATGCCAGAATGCAATAGACACTATTGAGGTTTTTCTGGATACATGGTACCAAACTGCCCTCCGACCTACCCCTACTCCAGCAGTCTGAGAGTCCCCACTCCCACCCCATCCCCCTCATACTTGAGTTTTATTCAATATTTATTTTTGACATTAAGGAAAACAGTTAACAGCCCAATGTGAATTCAAGAAAACCGAAATTACTGTTTGAATGGATTTTTAAAATATATATTTAAGTCTGTTAGAAATTTGATAAGTTACTTTCATGATTTTATATCCAAATCTGAATTATCCACAGCCACCTATACTTAGCTTAACTACTTATTTAAGCAAACTATTTAATTGGTCTGGGTCTATTTTCTTACAGGTTAAAAACTAGCCAGCTTACTTTCCATAGGGGAAAATGACTAGAATTTCTATATGCAAAATATTTTGAGAATGTATTTCACCTTATTTGTAAGTGGGAGCTACAATGACGAGCAAATCTGAGCTTTGTTCTTAGCCTTTTATTTTATGGCCATTTACCCACCTTTTCTAGGAAGTGGCAAACGTCCTGGCAACCAACCCAATGAGTCTCCACCCAAGGCCTACCTCAGTGACCAGCCTCAGAAGCTGGAAGCTTCATGATAGTCTAACTAATAAACCCAAAGAGTTGTAAGGCATCAGACCTGGAGGACATAGACAGGCAAACCGATGGCAAAAAGGGGATGAAAGGTGGAAGGCTGCGGGCTGAGCACCAACGGCAAGACTCCTTCACCTGAAGGGTCATCCTGGGGAGGCAACAGCAAACGTTTTATTAATCGAGCATGGTGGCACTCCTTACCTCGGCCTGAGGAGTCCTGTCACTGTGATACACAGTAGAACCAGTCCCACCCACTACATTCCAGGTGAGGTACCACCTAGACCCATTTGAGGCCTGAGGACCTAGCTGTAACTGGCATCAGGGGCTGGAAGCTGCTTGCCTCCCCTCCTGGTCTTCATTCTCTCACCTTGATCCCAGCCCAAGGGCCATCAGGCTAAGCCGGGCCTGAGCCTCCTACCGTCTGGCTACTCTTCCCTCCCAGGCCCTTCTCCTGGAACTCTCTCACACTCTCCTACACCCAAAAACCTTCACTCAGTCCACGCGCCAATTTCTGTCCTGTGGGTTATTCTGAACTCTGGCAAGAGCTCCTAGCATCTCACTCCAAGTGTCCTCACTGCTCCCCAGCAGTCTTCTCAGACCACACAGGTATGCTCACCTCTGCCCTGGCCCCAACCCTAAGTCGAGCTGAAAAGGGACCAGAGAGATCACAGATCTTCCCAACAAGGAGAGGCTACCATGACCCTAATCATCCAGTTCAGAAAAGGGACATCGCTTAACAGTTCACCTGTCTTTCATCTCCTTGTCCAGCCCACGGCCATCCACAGCCCCTATCACTTAACTCCTGGTGCCACTGCCACCATTAGCATCTATCATTCCTTCCACGACCTCAGGAACCTTCTGTATCCAGCACTGAGCACTATCATTCCCATTTTATACACAATAAAAATGAGGCTCTGAGTGCTTAAGTAATTTGCCCAAGACTATACAAGTTGGTTAAGGGAAAGAAAAAAATAAACTCCAGGTTTCTCTGCCTCAAAGCTGACATCTTTAATTGGGTGTCTCTTAAAAAATAGCCACTACTGCTTTTCCAGCTAGCTCCTGTTCTGCCAGTGGTATCAGCTTCCTTGCAGTCTCTGTTTCAAAACTTCCAAGGTCCTACCTTCTCCACTTCTAACCTGCCAGCCTTGATCAAGGCTCGGATTGTTCTTCCCCCATTTCCAATGCCTCTATCTTGGGAGAATCTTTCCTCTCTTTCCTGGTCCCAAATCTGGAATGAAGGAACATATTTTCCTGCTTATCTCTGCAGACAAGGCCCACTCCCACAAAATCCTCACATCAGTTTCTGGTTTGCTATTAACAGCAAAGCCATTTAGGAGGCCCGTGTTCCAGGCCTTCCCTGAGCTCTGCCCAGGCCATTCCTACCTCTCTCTGACTCATCTGAACCCTACAGACTCTTCACAGCCAGCATGGTCCCATCTCCTTCATAAGTCTCTCCCAGGCCTAGAGACACCATGGACAGGATTACCCTCCTCTCTCTTCCAGATCAGCTCAAGACTCAAATGTCCTATGACATCTCTAACTGTGCCTCCCTGGTCACATGGTGCTCTTTGGACACAGAAGATGTTCAGGAAAGAGGTGGCATGTAATCTGGCCAGGTCAGAGAGATGTAATCTCAGCTTCTAAACCTCTTCTCTCCTAAAACCCAACTTATCTTACTTTCCTATTCTGGCTCCTCAAAAATGAGACTGAAAATAAAGGTGTACACAGAGCTGTGGAGGCGAATGTATCCAGTGAGCATTCACAGAGTGGCTGCCAGCTACAGGCAACTACTGGGCCCTGGCCACAGTCTAAGAGGTGGCTGGCTCTGCCCTTGAAGGACTCAGTTTGGTAGAGAAGACAATAGAAAAAGGAAAAAGGTAGCACCTTTAACATATAAAGGCTACATTCTCTGGTGTGCCACAAGCAGCCTCCAGAGATGGGAGTGACCAATGCTGCCTGAGGAAGTCCCTTCACCCCAGCCATGAAAAGAGAAGTAGGGTCTGCGGTGGAGTAGGCAGTGTGAGGAGCCAAGAACCACGAGGCATCCACATGGCCAGAAAAAGGAGTGCAGTGCCTGCCTGACCAGCCTAAGCATCTGGAAGACAGCTACAGGGGGGCTTATGCAAGAGTGAGCGCCTGGCTATACTTCACCGACTCTCAGCGAGATATGGAAGAGGGACTGTATGGGGGGAATCAAACACAGAGAGAGTTCTGACGCCAATGTGTCAATCCTAATGAAGATAAAAGCTGAGATAAATGTAGTCCAACAGATGGGAAAAAGGGAGAAGCTGAGGTTATGGAGAGATCATTTAGGATATAAAACAGGACTTGGGAGGATTTAGAAGCAGGGTTGGGGAAGGTCCGTACACTGAGAGGAAGGAGGACCCGGAAACTTAAATCCTGAGGCCTTGCCCACAGCTCTTGCCCAACTACTTCTTATAGCCTATCTCCTCCCCACTCGATGGCTCTTACCTGCAGTAACTGGACCTGAACACACTGCACCCCAGCTGATGGAGATGGTCCTGGCAGACCGCCATTGGGCACAAGGTTCCCGCACAACCAACCACTCTGGCTTGCGTACAAGTGCGTAGGACTGATTTTGCCACCTTTCATTTTTCTCTGAGTAGACCTTGAGGCTCCTAAAATGAAACAAACCAACAATGCAATGTGCAATGTACTGCTTAGGCCTCTGCTTTCACAGAGGCCACTCTCTAGGGGAGACAGCCTTTCCATTACCTCTCACTCTGCACAGCCCTGGAGAATTAAAATTACTGAACAAGAAGAGTCATGAGGTAAGAGATTAAAAACAAAACAAAACAAAAAAAACAGGCAAAGGTTTAGAAACTTTCACATGTCTTTTGGAAAGACAGCAATCAGACCCCAGTTGCCCATTTCTTGAGGGTGGAGACTTCCTTACCCAACAGTTCTAGGAACTCATTTCTCTGAGACCACTGAGAACCAATCAACCACTCAGAGCAGCAGAAATCACAGAAAAGAGGGAAAGAAAGCAGGTCATCTAATCCTGCCCTTGGGCACCTTGGCACATACTAAATGACTGCCAAATCCTTCAGGCTGTTTCTGTCCAGCTTCCTTTTCAAAAATCATCACTTCACTGGTTTCATAAAAATAGGCTTTAAAGAAAATTAAGTACAAAGAAGAAAAAACCATGACACCCAGAAGAGGTTTTTCAGACACATAAGGTTCAGGGGCAGCAGGAAACCCTGGAGGAAGGAGACCAACAGCCTAGATTCAAATTCTGGCTCCACAACTGACTCTGTTATCTGGGACAAGTAACCTAAGCTCTAGCCTCAGTGTTCTCTACTTGTTAAATGGGAAGAATAGTCCCCTACCTCAAAGCTCTGGGAAGACTAAATAAGTAAATATGTGATAAGAGTTTAGAATAGTGCCTAGCTCATAGGAAACACCAAGGAATTTTAGGTGCTATTACTGCTATGTCCATATAGACATCCCTGGACACATGTATATGAATGGCTTCATAAAGACAATTTTTACAATGAATATCATACAAGTTACTTATAATACAAGTATTCAATTTAATTTTGTTGAATATAACCAAATTAAAAGAAATGAAACTGAAGGACTTACTGAACTTCTAGAAAATACTTCATGAAAATTTCTAATTAAAGAAAAACAAGGTAAAAAAACAGGAGAGGTTGGATTCTTTAAGTCTTTTTATCTCTATTTTCTGTTTTGAACAGGAACAGTTGACTCTACTACACAGGACAAGCTGTCTTTGTTATAGTAGTTTTACTGGAAGGTTTTGATGCCACATAAGCCTAGAAGTACAAGCTCCGGAGATATACTATCTGCTCTCTATAAGCACTGTGCCTGCTGCTTCCTGACCCTGCTCATCTCATGGGTGGCTTGATATCTCATGGGTGGCTTGATCTCACTCCAACTGTTTCCCACATCTCTTACAGCCCCCATGTCCTGAGAGCTTTCCTGCCCTCTGTATTCATCAGACACCTTAGCTGGAATGAGCCTTCTGGATCATATCTCCCCACCCTCAGCACTTGACATAACTCTGGGCTGTGCTGCCGACTGGCAGTGCATCTTCCTATACACAACCTGATATTTTCCTCCTAGGTGCCTGAGGAATTCTTTATGTTTTAAGTGAAATTACTAAGGACCACAGATGGCAGGTCTCAGTTCCCAGGGAGCAGTCACGCAGGAGAATGCAGATCCATTGTATCTTTGAGGATTTCCTTTTCTGTTCTCTGCTTCAGGGAATCCAATAACCTCCCCACCAGTTGGATGAGCTCTGGCTGGTCCTCCAAGTCTCTCCTAATTGCTCTATTGGCTTTCGCACAGCAGAGCAGAGCTGGGACTAGGGTGAGGAAGCAAGATGAGGTGCTAGGACAAGAAATCCACTCATTCTTCTGTAACAGAAATTCGATGTCACTTCCTATTCTTCTGGAATGTGTGGGCTATTCCACTCACCTCTGAAATTGTACTAAATGTTATGCTTTGAAGTCTTTTATCACCCTAGCATATTTTCCTGCAATAAAAATATGTACATAAATTGAAATTTTATTTATTTTTAAAATTTATTTAAACATAATTTCTAGGAGTTAAAATTCATCTGAAAAACTGAGTTACCACTGAAATTATTAGTAAAGCAAACCCAATCCAAATTATAAAACATTAAAACTATGATAGATAATTGACAGATATAAATAGTAAAAGCATCAAGAAGAGTACAACTGCTTGTTTTCCAGGCGATTCATGTGTCTGTGTGTATTACTGATTGCTAGACTCAGACATGATCAGCATATATTTCCACCAATGAAAAACTATTTTTAAAAATAAAATGCTCATGTGCTTTAAATATAATTTCATTACAACTTTGTGGCAGCAGATTCAGCTCATTCAATTTAAGGGAATGGTGTGCCAAGAAGCCCAAGCAACTTGGTCAGTCTTTACTGTCAGAATGGTCAGCCACAGTATGCTTATTTCTGATAAAAGATCTGACTTAATTTTTTAATTCAAATAAACATTCTGAAATGTTTTAAGGAACATTATGAAAGCCGCTATGGAATGAATTAAAGGAAGGTATCAATAATGTATCTTTTTAAGTTACTTTTAAAAGCAGGCAAGATTTAAATGATACGTATCTAATATTTATTGTCTAGTTTTATAACATAAAAACAAGCTAAATTGGAGCCATTTCTCATTACTTATTTTGTAATAATTCAATGCCAACTCTTTAGGCCGCAGTCTAAGTTATCTAGGAAGAGATATGATCAAAGCCTTGTATTCCTTCACTAAATATGTGCTAGCATGTATGCTTTATTCAAGTATGAGGAAATTAAAAACCATGTGTACAAAATCACAAATTCCACTAATTTTGCTAGACATCACGATCACACGTTTCCTTTACACTTAGGACAAGAGTGTACACTGCTAAAAGACTAGTCAGTAACTAGAATATGACTGTATATAGAAGCATTAATTTTACAATGGGAAATAAGATCAACTAGAACTAGACTTTTTATGACATATCATAAGCTAACTGGTTTTAACTACTTTATTAACACACTTAAACTAAAAGAAATCACAGAAATTCTCTTTTCAGTCTGTAGCTTCAATCTAGTATCTGAAAATCTGGTAATCCTGCAGATACCATAGCTATATTTAAAAGAACCAGTGCCACTAACCGGAACTGCTTAGCACCAAAGGTTATTTTTCTTTCCAGTTAATAACTCGTCCTAGGGATGAAATGTGAATAGCTTAAAAGAACTGCTCGTGCACGCATGCGCACACACACATGCACACACACATGCACACACACGAACACTGTTGCTTTCATGAAACTCTCTCCTTTAAAAGCAGTTCATTCTGACAGTTGGGAATGGTGAGAACTTCAATGAAAACTGCTCACCCTCACCACGACCCTCTACACAACATATCTCAGTTCAGAACATCGCAGCATTCACCTCTGAAAAAAACCTCTGCATGAAAAAGAGCAAGCTGGCAATAGTGCCTCATGGCAGTTTTGATGCCTGTACTAATCTATACAAGACAGACACGTCCCTAAAGTGTCTTGGGTTTGGTGTTCTGGAAAGATATTGTTTATTATCATATGATGCACCCTGATAAATGCCTGGTTGAGGGATACCGCTAATGTTTTGGAAAGCAGAAGAGCAGTTGTAAAAGGAAACGTGAATAGCAGAGCCAGCAGATCTCTTGGGCTCAAATGCACTTTACTTTCTCAGGCAATTCAATTTTGGGTACGATTACATATGGAAAATGATAATCTGAAGGCTGATTCCTTTAAAACTATCCATGACTGCCTCCCCCTTAAAAGTCTTCCATACACTCAAGGTCCTGGAACCCGGGGGAAACAATGCCCATTAGCACCTGTGAGAAGCTGCAAAGGACGAAGGAAGGGCTGAAAGAGGGGGAAGGTGACCCCCATGGCACACCAAACACGCATCTGCCCTCTAGTGTCTCGGCTCAAGAGAAGAAAACACCATTATCTGTTAAAGCCATTGGGGCAGCGTATTACATGATTTCAAATGATACACCTTGCCATCTGGTAATGTCATCAACATTTAAGATGGCTAAAACTATATACTTAGTTAAGCAAGCCTGTCTATCTATGGATGCTTGAAGGCATGTGAAAGCAAACAAGTGGTCTCTACATGGAACCCCATGATGACCATGCAACCAAGTCCCCACTAGTAAAAGATGCCATGGCACTAAATGCAACGTGACCCAGTTAATTAACAAACCAATCACAAGAAAAATCAGTCTGTTTGATCTCTTGCTCAGTGTGGAAATCCCCAAATCCTTACAGAGCAAGGTAATCTTCATACTGAATTGAATATTTCAATGTTCTCAGCATTTATCCAAAACACTGATTTGTGCTAAACCTTAAAGAGTGGAAAGAGAAGTGTAAATCCAACCAGCAAGGAAGTTTCTGGTAAGGAGACCAAAAAAGATAATCTTATGGACATCAAATTGCAAAGTGAGCTAGACTATGCAGCCATGTGACCCTCAGCTTCCAATGACTAATCCAGGTGGTACAAGAGGACATACCCTCACAGAGCCACTATGAGAATTAAGTGAAGCCAGTAGCACAGAGCTTGGCTGGGATTATGTGCTGTGCAGACACTGGCACTACCACTGTGAAGACCTCCTGAATATGCCCCTATACTGACGACAACAGAAGAGATCGGTGCCAACCCAAGTACCCATCACCCTCACCCCCAGGGAGAAATGGGTGCTGAAGATGGTTTGGGTCTCAAGGGCACTTGGTAAGCTCTCTATCCTCCACACCACTGGCTCAAATGTCTCCCTTTCCCCATCTGGTGTATAAGGTGGTGGTGCGGGGGGGTGGGCGGGGGCTGCAATACTCTTGGGGTTATATGGGCTTCCTCTCCTGGAGTTCCTCATTGAACCACAGAAGACAACAAACTACCTGAGTAACTATTTCTCCAATTCTCCTGAGGATGGGAGATTTGACTCATCACATAACATGGATGGTGGAGGGCACTAGGGCTTAATTCTCTCACAATTCCTGATGTTTATTCCTACACAGCTATTAAAAAGATGTACTATAAAAATATTCACAATGAAAAATATTCATGTTAATAGCAAAAATCAGACTAAAACATGTGTCATTTCTTCAAAAGCAGTACATGGTTTATACACATAGGAAAATGTTTTAACATCAAAACAGTGGAAGTGGTTTTCTCTGGATGGTGGAGCTGCAGGGGAAAGTGTGTAAAAAAATCTACCTTTATTTTTCCCAAAGAGTATACCAACGTAATCAGAGCCATTTACTGAACATTCGTCTTTTGCTTAATGAGTTGTGTGCCATGCTCTGCTGTCACCATTTGTCCTGCTGGCTGGCTCTCCTCCAGGGAACCAGCCAGGCTTTTATCACCAACACTCATCAGCATACCTAGATCACAACACAGCAGTCTCCCACTCCAGTGTTTCTCTTTTTTGAAGTCTGCATGGAGAGTCTAAGTTATTCTTCCAGATAATCTTAAAACTGATCGGGTTTTTGTTTTTGTTTTTTTTAGTTCCTTTGGGATTTTAAAAGAACTGAACAAAGATGTAAATTAATAAGAACTAAATGTTTCCATCCAAAGAACATGATAAGCCTTAAGCAGGACCTCATCCAGTCTTAGTGTATTTGTCACTGGTGATCCCAAGATGCTTTATTACTTTTATTGCCATCAGATCTATTTTTCCTTTTTTTTCTAATTAACAGAAAAGCTACTGAGATATTTGCATGAATGCTGATTATACAATTAGCTATCTGTCCTTATTTCTAATTGAGTCAATTCCCTTGGATCTTCTAAGCCTGATCAGTTATTGATAATCTCTTTTTCCTATCTGATTATCTATTTTGCTCTAAACTTTCTATATGTGTTCAATATTATTGCACTTAGTTTGGTTGCCTCTTCTCCTGATTGTACCGGGAACTATCTTCCTACTGACAATGATGCTGTTGGTTTGACTTGCTCTCCATTAATAGGGAAATCTTTTTGGTTCCTAGTTCATTAAGGTTTGTGATTTTTAAAAATCAGCAGGGATAAGATTTATCGGCTGCTTTTGTTGGCACTGGGGAAGAGAATATGGTTCTCCTCTGGTCTCCTGATGTGGCATATCATGCTGACAGCTGTCTAACTCCACCCACCCAGAACCCTGGACAAGCCATAATCACCCAGAGTTCAACTGCTAGTATTTACTTGGGAGTTCATGTCCACTTCACTTGCCAAAGGTTAGTTTCCTTGTATAATATAGTTGTCAGGCTCAGTAAAGACTCTGGAGCCAGTCTGCCTCAGGTTCGACTTCTGGTCTGGTCAGCCACTGGATATGTAATTCCTATCAAGTTATTCACTATGCCTCAAGTTCCTCATCCAGAAAATGTGGTATTGGTACCTACATCTCATAGGGTTGCTGTGGGGACTACAGGTACTAACAGATGAAAGGAGCTCAGAACAATGCTGGATACTATGAGCTTTAATCAGTGTCTAACTGAATGACTCTTATTTGAATGTGTCCAGTTATCAGCAATCTGTCCATGCTTCAACGTTCCTTCCACAAATACTGACTGAAAGTTCACTGCATTGAGTACTGTTCAATGGTAAGCCTTACCATGGAGCTTACAATGGCTAGTGTGTTCTAAGTGAAGATGTGTATGTTTTTCATGGACATACAGACAAACCTACAATCAAAGCACAATGATGAAGGAGTACAGGGTATATTGGGAACTTGAGGGGAATCACTGCCAAGAGGCCTGAACAAGGTTTGGGGATACCATAGCACCATAACACAATTACTTCCCTTAACAAACTATTTTTAGTTGTGGGACTTGTCAGGGTCAAATCAAAACCCCAGAAACACTCTAATGCACTCAGAAGGACTTCATGCAGGCAATGGGGTACACCAGTGATGATGCACTAAGAAGCAAATAGCCGGGTGGGAACGGCAGGAAGGCGCTATCGCTCCAGAGTTCAGAGAAAGGGACAGCGTGCGGGAACCAGAACTACATCGGGAGCCACCCAGCAAGAACTGGGACCACAGGAGAAATGGCCATTGTCATAAAATCATGTTCAAAGCAGAGCTCAAACAAGGACCTGGTTCCCCCTCCTCCCTCCACCTAATCTCCTGCCAATGCTCCCAATGGCCAACCATGGCTGGGAGCCTGGGAAGGAGTCTCCAAGGACGAGAAAGTCAAATGGCACAGCTGAGAAGGGCAAATCTAATGATCCACCAGGCTGAACAGGAGCTCCCAGAGTGACAAGACACTGGGGCAGGCTATAGGACTAAGTGCGTCCTCAGGCATCACCCATACCTTAGGACCACCACAGCATACGTCTGGCAGAGGACTGCAGGGAGGTTCCAGGGGATAGCAAGGGCAGGCCTACACCAGTAGAGATTCAGCCCAAGGGCACAGTGCCTAATTTTGTCAGCTGGGCTCCCAGGGCCCAGAATCTGAAACCATATACACACAAAACCTTGCCACTGTCTTCCTTGTTTTGCTCCAACAAAAACGTTAAATGAATGTAGATGTGATAAGCAAAACATACATTTAATTAAACCTACCACTGGGGCCTTCATCAGCCCGGGGCTGTTTCACAAAAATTGTTGCATGTGACCCTCACAATCAACTAGAAAGTAGACAGGTCCCATACTGTCCCTCTTTCACAGAGAATGCTGCAGCCAAAGGCTGGACTCTTGCCCAAGGCCACTGTACCAAAGAAGCAGACCTCAGCTCCCATTCCTAACTCTGGAATCGGTGCTCTGAATCCCCAGACACTGTCACAAGTTATCTCATTAGACCAGCACGGACAACATAGTTCTCATGTGTGGCAAAGCCAATCACATTTTTTTTTTGTTGTTAAACAGAGGTCTCTTCCTCACAAGGGTTAGAGACCTACTATAGGAGGCTTTCAGCAGGGCTGTCAGGTTCAGACTTCCATGCTCAGGCACTTCACAGCAAGGTGGGAGGACTGGAAGGGGAACTCAGGTGTCTACCGAAAAGATAGGAAGAGAGCTAGGACATGTACTCAAGCAGAGAACTGCATAAAAAACCACAAGGCCAGCATAAAGTTAACAGAAACAAGTGACAGTTGACAATCATCAAAGGACAGACCTGTCTGATCAGGACTGAGAGAATCCTTGTCACCCACTCACAGTATAGGAATAGGACACCTCAACTCACAGCCCATTGACAGAAGGGGGTCACAATTCTCCACCACCATAACAGGCAGGTCTGCCACCAAACCCCTTTACCCTGCTTTGAGAGATCTCCAGCTACGCCAGGCCTCAAAACCACAGCCTAAGTCCAGTGACAGAAACAAACTTCAGGCCTGATAACCAGAGAGGAATGTGAACTTGTACATGAGCGTATTGCAAGAGGCTCCTCTGAGTAGCTATTCAAGGCACACACTGTGCTTATCCTAACCTAAAGGTCTCTAACCCCTGGCAGGTGAAGGTCAGCATGAGGAACCTACCATGGACAGCTAGAGCAAACTCATCCGTCATCTATAGCAAAGACCAGACCAGAGGCAGCCTGCAATCCACGTTCCTACTCCATCATAGGCCACATCTGCCCCCAGAGTTCCTAATGAGGCCCACAGAGTGTGAAAATCTCTATTCTGACACAATTTCCTCCATATCACCAAGGCAGTGTTTCTACAGCTGCAGTCAAGACTCCCCATCCATACCCATCTGGGGGCTTCATGACACTCAAGTTCACAAACTACTGCTTTCTAGTCCAATATCCATGTGAAGGTCACTAGAATTCTTTTCTAAAAAGAAATCACAACTGCTTGCTGTAACTCCCTGGTTAACTGACAGCCACACCAGGGCATTCCTCCTGTCTTCCTCAGTGTGGCTCTCATCACGGCAGCAACAGGAAGAAATGGAAACCTTGTGACTCTGATGTCCAAAGATTTTGTTTTAATGTGAAAAACTACGTATATATAAAAAATAAAAATTAAGATCACTAACTTAATTTTAGGGCTTAAAAATTCAACCCAATTACTCATACTAACATTCCAGCTGTGTGGACTGAGCAGCGGCACCAATCACAGTAGCCTCACCTCGCCCTCTGCCCGCATGCCCATCTTCCAGGGTTGGACAAGTTGGTCATACTCAAGGAGCTACAGAGGGCCCCTGCCTGTTCCCTACTGCTCTCACCCCAACACCTTGTCCCCTTCTAGGAAGGGAGACTGATTCTATACCACACATCTCAGTTTACACACAAGACACCTGGGGAGCCCTCCCAAGTACCCCAGGTACAACCCAAAAAACCTCTACTGGTGTGATCCATCCAGGAGGCACAGCTGCTCCAGTTCTCACTATTTAAAAGGGGGGATTCATATTCATTTTTAAATTACATAATTACTGTATTTTCAAATGCAAAAAATAAAAATAGTGAAAATGACTTAAAAATCCATCAACTTGCCATTAAAAAAAAAACACTTCATGCATTAATATATATTCTACCATTTTTTTCTACACAAATACATACACAAATGTGGCTATGAACACACACATCTTTTTTTACAAACATGGAATTAGCAAAAATATACATAAAGTATGGAACTTTACTGGTAGACACTTGAGTTATAAATATTTAATAATATTTATTATTATTAATAATAAATGTGTTCTTCACAGAGCAGCAGCTGGCGCACGTATGGTGTCTTTACCTAGATATTTCCTTGAGATAAATTCCAAAAATGTTACTGCAAGGTTAAACATTATGCATATTTTTTGGCTCTTGAAAACATTATCAAGTGACCCTCCAAAATGTCACACTGCATCCCCAGTGAGGCCCTCACCAGCAAAGCACAAAACTGCATTCCCTGTGCTCTGGGTTTCCTCACCTCTGAGGGCCAAGTGCACTGTGCTGGCCATGGAAAAGACACTTCATTTGTCAGCAGTTTTCTGCATAGCACTGGCTCACGTCCTGTACCTGTTTTTCTACAGGGGCGACCATCTTTCTTACCATTTAATGCTGTTTTTGCTCATTTAGAAACCTTTCAATGTTAAGTGATCTTCAAGGACTGTGCTTCTGCTTCCCTATGGACATTCCTACCCTCCAAACCATGAGCAAGCTGCAGAGAGCAGCCTCAGTGGCCCAGCTGCAGAAGGACCCAATAATAACAGTCTCACCTTAGCGGATTATT
The DNA here is from genome assembly GCF_000325575.1 of Pteropus alecto. Lineage (NCBI taxonomy): Eukaryota > Metazoa > Chordata > Mammalia > Chiroptera > Pteropodidae > Pteropus > Pteropus alecto. Next base: position 587,220 of record NW_006435779.1, read on the forward strand.
GTGAGGATTCAATATGAGCTAATATATGTAAGGCAAACAGAAGAGAACAGTGTTAGCTATTATTAACACTTGTTTTTAAAAATCCTTAAACCTCTCATCTACATTCTTTATCCTGTAGGGAATTTTTGTATTTTTCCCAAGGGCCATCACTCATTTGCCAACTTTAAACACACAGAGGAGTGTGGTCTTAGATGTTTCTTAGATCTGTGTGTCGCTCTGGTGTCCTGGCGCCAGCACTGCCGGTGTTAATTGCTGCTTGCATAACATCCTAACAAGCACAGTGCAAATCCTGTTATTTCTTCCATGTTTCCTTATAAATCCTTACCTACAGGTTCTACACAATTATCTCCTTGGAATTTCAAATGGAATTGCATTAAAATACCATGGGAAGAGTTAGCATGTCTGCAACTTAGTCTCTTGTACCCTACAGATGTCAGCAATCTTGTTGGCTCCACCTTCACGACAGGTCCAGAACTTATCCACCTGTCCCCACTGCTCAGCCACCACACTGACCTCAGCTGTTCTAGTTTCTTGCTGGAGAGCCACAAGAAACCCCTATCTGCTCTTTGCCCTTAATGATTTTTTTTTTTTTTCAGAAAAGCAGCTGGAATGAATGATCTCTTAAAAAATATATCACTTTTCTAATTATGCCTCTAATGTTTTCCCATCTGACTCAGTGAAAGCCAAAGACTTCAATGACTTCAAGAATCTAAAACAGCCTGGCCTCCCACCAGCTCTCTAACCACTTCCCAAAAACTCTTCCCTGGGCTGAGTGGCTCTCTGGCAACAAAGGCCTTTCTGCTGACAACACCCTCCAGCCTCAAGTGCTCGCCAGTCCTCACCCAGATGTATCCTGGTGGCTCCCTTCCTTAACTTCTGAATATGTCACCTTCTCTGTGAGGCCTCTACCTTTTTAAAACTGGAAAACATCAGAGACCCCTTTGTTTTGTTCACATTTACCATCTGATTTACTGTTTTTCATGCTTATCAAATGCTCCAACCCCATCACTCAATAGGAATGTGAGCAACAGTGTCTGTTGTTTCTAGCACCGCAGCAGGGATGTTTATCAGGAGGGAGTCACCCTCTCTGGGAGCATTTTCTCTTCTCTCAGTCAAGTTTCTTGTCTCCTCTATTCAGGTCCTACTCACTCCACTTGTGAAATTTCCTCCTGGATATTCTGTAACTTTTGTTGCTACCATAAATAAGGTATTTTCTCCATTGTATTTCTTAACTAGCTACTGCTGCCACAAAGGACACTCCCATGATTATACATTTCATTTACCTTATAACTGGCCACTTAAGTACCTTTTAAGTTTAATCATTTGATTCTTTTGGATTTTCCAATAAACAATCAAATCGTTGTCTAAGTTACTGTCTCCTCCATATAGTTCTTATTTCTCTTTCTAGATTTCAATGGCAAGAACCTCTAGAACATTAAATACCAAAGGTAATAGTGATTAACAAAAGTAATTCTTTAGGAGGACCAGGTGCTGAAGGCTTAAAAATTTTTAAAAAATAAGGGATTGTAAGCTGACAAGTTCTTTGCAATCTGTAAGGTCAACCAAGGATTGCCTCACCTAAAAAAAAAAAAAAAAGGTAATTCTTGCATGCATGTAGAATGTCTCACCATTATGCTGGCTCTTGATTTGGGCTATAGAATCTTTATTATTCTTATTTCCATCAGTAATGAATATGAATTTTTTAAATAAACACAGAATCTGTTGTGAATCATGGACCTACTATGATAAACCAAGTAACAGGCTTCCGAATATTAAATCATCCTCAAGCTATGGGACTAAATAAACCCCATTTGGTCAGAATATTAAATATACTGCCTGATCCTATGTGTATTTTGAGAACATTTCCACCAATTTTCATAATCATCAACCTACGGCTCTCCTTTTGGGGGTGGTATTCTTGTCAGGCTTTGGTATACAGATCATGGAATTTCCTATTTTCCACAAAAGCTCTAGAATGGCGACTACTGAAAATATTCATTGGACAGGCAGAATCTGTATAACCAACAGATGAGCATGAGACTCAGAAATACTAACTTCATCCATAGTTAATCATTTCTGAATAGTGATTTGTTTTCCTGGAAAATTATGCATTTTGTTGGAAGAACTCCAATTTATTATCATATAGTTTACGTGATATTTATTTTCCACTGACTCTGTGAAGTTCACTGACTCACTTACGCTTTCTCCTTTTTCTTGGCAGAACTGCTCAGAGCTAGAAACTGAGTCTAGGGGCTATATCCACTTAAGGATGTTTTGTTTGGCCCACAAAAAATGTTATTTTAAAATCTGAATAGGCTGTCACATTGAAGCATCAAAATCAGACTTCTGTTCTTTTTCCATCTTGAAATAATAGCTTATTTCACTTAGATTCCTTTTATTTAATAAGAAGACAGACATGGCATAAACACATCTAGATTCAGCCACATCTATCTTTCATCCATAAAAACAGTAAGTAGCTGAGATTCAGAATGCTGGTGAGCACTTTAACTGTATTATCACACTTAAACCTCATAAAAATCCAATACAGCTGCTTCTATTACCATTTTACAAAGCAGAAAACTGAAGCAGAAGAGGCTTGCTTAAGAGTTCAAGCTTATAACCACATCCATTTTTTCTCTAATTATTTGTAAATAATTAGCTTTTATTTCTTCTTTTACCCAAGAGTTTGGTAGGTTTTCTTTTGTTTTCCAAGTAATTTTTATTTTCTATTTTACCACATTATGGTCAAAAACATATACCATCAGGCTGGGGATTCTTGCCTAAAGACTCTGTAATTCTTTTCCTGATGGCCGAATTTGTTCAGTTTAATTTCTATAAATATTCTATGGTCATGGAGTAGGGTCTATTGAATCAACTTTATTACCCTTGTAACATCTTTCATATCTTTTTTCCGCTTTATCTGCAAATACTGAGTAAATTAACCACTTCCAATATTGCTAGGTTTTTATTTATCCAATTCTAGATTTTCATAAGTTTTTACTTCCTGTTGTTTGATATTGTAACCTTTCATATAAATGGTCAGAAGTCTTATAATTCTGATGTTGACTATATGTACACAGAAACCAAAATCAGAGAAAATCTCCTCTGCCCCAATTGTTCTTCTTTGAATTGTATGCTTCTAATACTATTAACCCTGCTTTGTGATTTTTGCTTATTTTTCTTTTGTTTCCTAATGTTAATTTTAACCTTCATAAATATTTTGGTCCATGATGTGCATCTTCTAGATAACACATAGTTGGGACTTTGCTCTTTGACTCAGTCAAAAAAAAGTCAGAGAGTGACATTCATTTACAATTTTACTGTCATGCACACACGTTTTGCTGTCTACTGTCTTTTCCAGTAAGCACTATATTTTCTTTCCTTTTCCCTGCACTCAGCAGAAAAATACACAACATTTATAGTTCTGAAATTGGTTACATTTATCTTTTTAAAGCTATTTTGAGGGGAGTACAATACTGAAAATAATAAAAATGGCACAATTTTATTTTCCACATTCAACAGTAACCCAATAAGAAGGGTCTTAGATTTTAGACTCCTATATCTTATTTTTCAAATTATTCAGATCACACATTTTCAAAGAACCGGCATGCGCACTTTGTACTTAACTACTCTGACAATATGAAGTACAGACTGTGTTTAAATTACTTAATTTCACTTATAGTCCTATTACCCTGAAACCTCACTGGTTCTTGGACTTATTACACTACAATCCCTTAATCATAATCCCAAAACCCATAAAACTCAAAAACTCACATTTTCCCCCTTAAATTTGATGCCAAAAATACTTTAGCAGTAACATCGGACCTGAACACATGTGAAGCTATCTGTAGTCTTAGCTGATCCCATTTAAGTGAATATATTCAGTGAAAAATGCCAATGATCTAACTAGGCATATTAAGAAATACAGAACATATGGACTATTATTACCATTCTAAAATGTGAAATATTATGAATTAAAACACAGCTAGTGCAGGTTAACATACTCTATTGCTATATAACATAACAATATACAACATAAACACATTTCCTAGAACTGTCTGCCGAGAGAGCCTAGACGCAATGATTAATGTGCACAACCAGCACCCAGACCTTTCTGATACCACTCTCTAATAAAAGGAACAGGGCTCCTTGGAGAAGTGGCAGATTCCAGGGCAAGCCAGGGATAATAAAATATTAGTCTGGTGGTACCAAAAAGGAAAGAAATATCCCCCCAAAACACCAGGATGGGGGCATGTCAAAAGGGTACAAGAATCCAACCAAAATAGCTCCCAGTGGAACAATTTGAGCAGCAAAATAAATACTGATAATATTGATTATAATATTGACTTTAATAACTTAAAGGATAAAATAAATATCCTTGTGTTCATACTGACATAAATGAATGAATAAATGGGAGAGAAGGGAAAGCTCTTCCTTATAGAATTCTAATAACTGTACAAGAAATGAGGAAAATAGAAAATCACTTTTAGAACACCACAGTAATACCACAGGCAAATCCACCCTTGATTGTTGAATTAGTGAGAGGTTGAAGAAACAAGGGATCCACATAGTGTATGGGAATGTATTAACTTTGTCCAAGGTGAGGTCTGGCCTTTAACACAGGTTCCTGGGAAGAAATCTCAATGTCCTTGGAATGTCCTGTCTACTTGGTGTGTCTCTGTTTACCTGGGGGCCCTGCGCAACTCCAAACAGTCTAACAATGTGACTTATGGTGGAGGCCTTGAGGCCCTTATAAACGACTGGATAGAAAGATTTGGGTAAACTCTTCCTGTTAGCAATACCTTGTGTATGCTGTCACATGGTGGAAGTCAGCACTGTCTACAATTCCAGGGAGAGGCCGACTGGAAGCATCATGCTAGGCACTCTCCTGGACCTTGCCTTATGAATGACCTTATTCCCTTGACTATTCTGTACCCTTTCAATACAATGAACCATAACCCTAAGTTCTGAGTCCTAGAAAATTTTTAAACGGAGACCCTCAAACTTGTAGTTTGGTGTCAGAAGTGAGGGTGTGATCTTACAGACTTCTAAGATTTACGCACCATTATAAAATATCTACCTTAAAATAAATATTTATTACAAAGGGGAAATAGTAACTTCACAATGGAGAAACCTGGAAGACAATACCTTAACCCAGTGATTAAGGTTATCCCCACCTGTAATAACATGTTGACTGCATGTACCTCAATACGACGCAATGAGAAGGGCACCGCACTCTGGCTCCAAAAGATCCATAACCTCAGTATAATCAAGAGAAAGCATCAGAGACCCAAACAGAAGTGACATTCCAGCCTAAGGGACCAGAACTCTTCAAAAGCATTATGAAAGTCAAGGAAGGGATGAGGAACAGACATGGACTGGAGGAAGCTAAGGAGTTGTGACAATCATATGCCACATGAGATCTAGACGGGATCTTAAAACAGAAAATACTCTAGTGGGAAACTGGTCAAATCCAAATAAAGCCTGCAGTCCACATAGGACAGTGGTCATGATCATGAATTAACTTTGGTAAATGCACCATGACTGTGGGAGGTAAGATGAAGGGAGGCTGGGTGAAGGGTATCAAAAGTGGAGGACAAAAATAGGTGACAATAAGTATGGAATACTGCCAATGAGGGAAGCATTTTTCTGCAACTCTAAAATTCTAGCAAAATAATATGTCAGGAAGGAAAAGCACAATTAGTCCAAGGGTTTTGTAAAAGAGATTGTGGGCCTATACTTATATTCCTCTCTCTCAGCTAGTTAACACTACACGAGGGCTTTTCCAGGATGATGTATGGGTGGCAAAATGTGAGCCTTCTCATAAGAAAATTCTTCTGCTACCTTCACATATGAAAGCTGAATACTTGGCAGGTTCCAGATTTCTATCTCCCATAAAAGTCTATAAATGTTTAAATCAATGCATTTTTCAAAACACTAACCGCTATTGGAAGATGCTAAGAAACCAGTTCATTATTTTGAAAACAGATAAACAGAAAGATTCAGATATTCATCCTGACTTTCCTGTATGAACTATACCTCATGGTAAAGAACTGACGAGAAGTTGCTCCTTACAGGAATATTCTAGCTAGTAATGAAAGGAATATTATCTTTCTGCAACCCCTAAGGAAGTAACAGATCCAGTCAGTGGTCATCAACAGCTACTAACTATACAGGACAGACCACCAGATGCCTAGACCCCCTGGAAGAGCCCCACACACCCCTAAGAATCAAATTTCAATCAAATTAAGCCTACAGATTTAATTTATAGGAAACATAGAAGACAGAGGAACCTGTTAAGCTACACCACAGTAATGTAATCAGCAAAAATCCACACTGGCCAGATTCTTCAACAAATACATGGGAGAGAGACGGAAGGAGAAATCTATAGATATAGGACTTAAGAAACATGTCAACCAGTAGTAATATATGAGCCTTATTTGGATTCTGATTCCAACAGTTATATAAAAAAAACATTTATGGGATTTGAGACAACGATCTTTGAACACTTGCTAGATACTGATATTAAGGAAATATTGTTAATTTTTAAAGAAGCAATAATAGTATAATTAGTATGTGGCTAAGTTGTTTCAGTGTTCTTATTGTCTGAGATAATGGAGAAATATTTATTTTAAAAAAGGTAATAAAAATATAAAACCATCTCTACAGATACCACTCCAAAACAATAGAATGGATATAACATGTATTATATAACTGACTGTAGTATTTTTTTTTCCTTCAAGCTGAGATTACCTATCAGGTTAAATAAAGGCATCTGGTTTCCTTCATTAACTTTACCTAATATGTGCTGAATTCTTTCATTCTATAGATTTCCACCATTATCACCACTGCCACACTTTTATTATCTCTACAAGTCCTATTTGTGCACTCTGTGAACTATGAGAGGTAACCCTTCTTCAGTCACAAGGAAATGACACGTACATCCCTTCCAGCACAAATATTTGCTTTAAGATCAAAAGAAAATAGGGAGTTATTATTTTAAAGAAAAAAAACCATATTATTAAGGACATATAAAATTACATTACTAACCCTACACGTCCCAATACTCTACATTTTAGATAAATATAAAAAACAAATGAAATATAGAAAATAATATATTAAAAGAATTCACTGTTACTTTTACAAAAGAATTTTCCAGTTTCCTTTAAGCACTGCGGCCCACTATTCTGTTTTCAGGATGGGCAAATGGACAGACACATGAGGCCACAAACTAGCAGGTCTTGTTGGATCCTTTTAGTGTTTTTTAGAAATTCAAAAGTTACTGACATTTTAAAATTCGAAGACTTCAACATAACTCTAAACTAGGTATCCATGCCATATGCCACCCAGGAGCTGGCTCTGGGGACAGCAGTAACCCGGTCCCCAGGATCTTACCAATGCCAAGGTTAAGGGCCAGTGGCCATTTAGCATCAGGTGCCCACGTCTACTTTTCTGACACCTGGTCTTTGTTCTTTGCCTTGTAGTATACCAGGTAACAGATACTGGCATTTGCAACAACTAACTTCCAAGCAGCTTTTTTAGGTAAATAAAACATATCCATAATAATGCTGGGAAGTTTGCTAGTAACTTATTTTTCCTTAAAATCACAGAAAACTAAGGAGTTGATGAAAGGGCGTTTTGAACATATAAGTAACACAACACAGAAACATCTATTCTCTGTTTCTTCTGTCCTTAATTAAGTCCCAAGGTGACTCTTAGAACCCTCACTCCCCCAGCACTGCAGCACACACAGCCTCACCTGAGTTGTTCCCAGTTCCTTTCTGCTTTTTTTTCTTGGCTAGTTGAATGGCTTGGGAATCAGTTCTTGCTGAGCCCCCACTTTCCTGAGATCAAAGAAAAGTGTGTCAGTCACTTGACCCAAACAGCAAAGGGAGCGCAGCAAGGGATCTACTGAAACATGGTAAGTCTGCTTCCTGAACAGAGTGGAGTCCAATACTCTTTGAGAATCTCCAGCAAAGGTTCACAGGGAATCAAATGCTACATCCAGTTACAGTGACAGTTAAACAAAATCAGAGTTGGAACAATATACATAATTTTATTATCCAGAGAAGCAAAAGTTATTCCTCCAAAGTCTAAAACATTAAAATATTTTATACAGAAACTGTTATAAAATGAAATACATACTTCTCTGCTGTCTGAAACAAATAACCAGCCTTCCCTCAGTGATTCAGGATTGATTTACTGCAGCACTTCCCAATATTTTTCAGAGCATGCCACATTAATATTTGTATGGCAGACCCGGGGTTGTCCTAAATCATATATCCACTACAGAGACCACTCTGGCAGCAGGTGCTTGACTCAAAGTCTTACAGACCAAAACAAGAATTGTGTTACTGAATTCAGGAAGTTTACTGAGGGAGCCAAACAGTATTTAAATAGGATTTCAACTGTTGTAAATTTGTGAATGTTTATTAAGAAAAATTTAATACTTATCACTACAAAAAGCATAGAACCCTCAACAGCTCATGGCATACCTGTAACCCATTCACCACGCACCATCTGTGCTCAGAGAATCGAGGCAGCCCAACGTCACATAGCTAGCGAGAAAATGAACAAGTGGTCAGGATCAAGGTCATGGCTGGCAGCTCCTCCTGTCTCCACCCACAGTTAGTCCTGATGGCACAGTGGCACCAGAGAACTACTGTTTCCCAAGGCCCTGAGGCCCTACACTCAGGTACTGCCTCCCCACTAATCTATGAGCCTCTCCATCTCCCCTCCTGGCCTAGGCACCTGCACACCTTGACGAGATGCCAAAAGAGGCTCAACAGAGACTGAGCTTCTCTGACTAAAAGACATAAAACCTGGCTCCATGGTAAAATGGGTTACCACGTCCTTCACAATTGATCCTAATTAAAAGGATTAAACTTTTTTAAAAAATTGTGGTAAAATAAGATTTAGCATTTGGACAATATAGATTCACCATCAAATTTAACTTGTACCACAAAGAAAACAACCTTTTTGATAATTCCCATCTGAGCCTGAGGAAAAACTGATACTCTCTCCCAAGAATCATTAAATTATTATTATTTTTATTATTTTCTTAGGCGAGGCAACTCTTGGTTGACCTCACAGATTGCAAGGACCTTGTCAGCTTACAATCCCTTATTTTTTATTTTTTACCCCTACAGCACCTGGTCTTCCTAGGTGGTCTCTCATCCAAGTACTAACCATGCCCAACCCTGCTTAGCTTCCAAGATCAGACGAGATTACACACGTTCAGGGTAGCATGGCTGTAGACTAAATTATTTTTAAATTAAATTATATTAAATGTATAACAAACATAAAGTATATTAACTGTCAAGCCTCAAAATTGGAGAAGTACTCATAACCCTCCAAAAACAAAGGCTCACAAATCACTCTCCTTAATTCTAATATTTTTTAAAAGTTTTACATGGTTTTAAAGTTTCCATTCAACCTTTAAAGACAGCTAATGTCACAATTCACCTTCCTCTGGTTATCAGTAAATCTAAAGACTTATTATGAGAAAAGCACGAAGGCAGAAGAACATTTCAACATTATGAAATACTCCCAACTTTTTTCAAGAAAAGAAACACATTATCTCGCAATCACAGAACTCAAAGGAGCTTAGAAATCATGTAGCCAAATCCCCTCATTTTAAAAATAAATGAGAATTTAAGGCTCAGACAGGTTAAGTGATTTGCTAAAGGTTGTAAAAACTAGTTGGTTCCAGATTGCAAGGACCTTGTCAGCTTACAATCCCTTATTTTTTATTTTTTACCCCTACAGCACCTGGTCTTCCTAGGTGGTCTCTCATCCAAGTACTAACCATGCCCAACCCTGCTTAGCTTCCAAGATCAGACGAGATTACACACGTTCAGGGTAGCATGGCTGTAGACTAAATTATTTTTAAATTAAATTATATTAAATGTATAACAAACATAAAGTATATTAACTGTCAAGCCTCAAAATTGGAGAAGTACTCATAACCCTCCAAAAACAAAGGCTCACAAATCACTCTCCTTAATTCTAATATTTTTTAAAAGTTTTACATGGTTTTAAAGTTTCCATTCAACCTTTAAAGACAGCTAATGTCACAATTCACCTTCCTCTGGTTATCAGTAAATCTAAAGACTTATTATGAGAAAAGCACGAAGGCAGAAGAACATTTCAACATTATGAAATACTCCCAACTTTTTTCAAGAAAAGAAACACATTATCTCGCAATCACAGAACTCAAAGGAGCTTAGAAATCATGTAGCCAAATCCCCTCATTTTAAAAATAAATGAGAATTTAAGGCTCAGACAGGTTAAGTGATTTGCTAAAGGTTGTAAAAACTAGTTGGTTCCAGACTCAAGATCAGAATTCAGATTTCCAGACTTGTAGTTCAGGGTGCCATCCTTTCACAAACCAGTAAAAACTGTCTGCACATTAATCATTAATCCAGAACATCCTCAATATTGAGTGTAAGTGAGCTATGTATGTGGTGGTGACTGAATATAGCACTTCATACCAAATAGAAGTTGCCGGTCCCTGAACTGAGCCCTGTGTCTTTCTGAGGACTGTGCTTTTCTGGAGGGCTGGGAAACACAAGCTGGGGTACCCCTCTGCTTCGTTCTTGCTGCCTGACAGCATCAGGGCCAGGAGGTGAGTCTGGTTCCATTTTGATTGGAGCCAGCAGTTCGAGGACACTGGTGTTTCCCTGGGGGGTGCTTGAAGAGGTTGGTGTGGTGGTGTTTACTGCTAAATTGTTAGAGGTCGAAGCCTGTGGGTCCTGGCTCAAGTTCTTCATAGGCAGAGCTACCAGACAGCCTAATGCTCCTGAACTTATCGTCTGTACATTATCCATATTGAAGCTGCTTTGCTGAAGAACTGTGGCCGCTGTCCCGTGAACAGGGCTGTCCAGGCTTGGAGGAATGTCACTGTGGGTCACCATGACCAGTGGGTCCATCAACCCTAAGGAACCATTATTAGCAGGAAGGTTCCCTCCGAGAGAGGAGCTCACAGAAGTCACGTCAACAGTCAGGATTCCAGAGGTCAGTGCCTCATCTGAGGCCCCCACCACACTACTACCATCAGCAGGCGCATCAGAGAAGAGTGCTGCCAGGTCTATGTTGTTGAGCTCACTTTGGCCTGGGCTACTGAGCTCACTGCTGAGTGGAAGAGAACTTGGATCTCCTAGCTGAGGGAAAAGATCTGAAAAAGAAATGAACACTTCAGTTATTTAAAACCCTTAGAAGACTAGGAAGTTGTATTTGTGCTCAAGATGTTAGCATATGACCCACTAAGGCAATATCTACAAACTTCTTCCTCCTCTTGCTGCCTGGCACAATGAAGGTGGCCACATGAAGGCAGTGTGATGACATGTCAGGCATTTTACATATGTTGTCTCAAATCCTCGACCTGACAGAAATTTCTCCAAATGAAGGAAATGACCTGAGTCTAAATAACATTTTCTAAGGTCACATTAATAATAGGACTTGAGTTCATGTCTTTCTGGCTTCAAACCTGTACTCTTTCTGCTATATCACAATAGCTAACCCTGAGAAGGCTGTAAAACTTTCCATGGCACACAAATCTTCAGAAGTCAGACACAAGCTAAAATCTGGTTCTGGAGATATTTTTGAAATCAGCTTGTGTCAGCTCACATCTCATCAAACTCTCTGCCCCACTTCACAAATAGGTGCCATTTCAAAACAGATTTGAGTCATCTGGGGGTGATTAGTGGGAAAAATTTGGCCTGTGGGCCCCAGCTCCACGAAGCTGCAAAGAACTCATGAGTTCTGGTGCCCCAGGCACTCTGGAGATGGGCTCCCCTCTATCCACCACGATTGTATTCTCAACTTCTAAAACTCCCAATCACCCCAGGCTATGATCATCTTGAGGGTCCAGGGTTTGTCTGACCATCTTTGTCCTTCAGCACCAGGCAGTGACTGGCCCGTAAGCAGCATTTAATGATTATAGTAAAAACAACAGATCCCTATTCATTCAGTCTTAATTATTGGTCTTAATACTTTTCAACTATTTGACTATCTGTTATCCAATTAAGTAACTTAAATAATCAGAACACCCTTAGGAGAATCAAAAACAACATATTTTTAAAAAAATTTAATGAATATTCAAGCTGGGGATTTATACACAAGTATATCCAATCATCTCAAATCCTAGGACTCTTCAAGCACCAAGTAGGGCAATGGGAATATAAAAGATTTGGGCAAAGAGCCAAACAAAGACCTGACGTTATTCTGTCTCAAGAAATTCCTACCTGCAGCTTCTAGAATGTGTCAGTCCCCAGCCAGAGGAAAAGGCTCTCAGTTCCCTGGCTCTATTTCTCCTACACCAACTGTTAGCTAATCCCAAACTCACACTTTGCAGTTGTAGACACCAGGTCAGAGTGCTATTATATTTTTCATGCAAAGCTATGAAAGAAATCTACAGGTGTTTTGGAGTGAATGTAGAGACTGCTAGACCCACCCAAAAATGAATTCAAAACTAACCAAATTCAGAACATATTTTCTTGAGTTGTCATATTAGTTCAAAATTTAAAAACAGGATCAATATATTATATTATTGCTTCTTTCATTATCTTAGTACCAAGGAAACATTTTGAAAGAAATGACTGGTTGTTAGAGAAATTAAAAATGAAAAACTATCTCTTTTTCAAAACTTTCTAAAAATTCTCTTGACAATCTTGAGGGCTCAGCTCCCCAAGAAAAGATTAACAATAATAACCTCAATGCAAACAGACACCAATTTGTTTATGCATTTCCTATTTAGTACTTCATTAATTCCACAGATATTTACTGGGGACCTTCTATGTACAAGGGCCAGGTATTCAAAAATCAGTAAGCAAACATTAATTAATAGAGCATCTAGCATAAGGTTACAATCATGACCTCACTCCAGCCCTTCCTTGCCTCTATGACCTGAGGCAAATTATTCTCCTTTCCACCTCAGCTTTTTCGTCAGTGACAGAGTGGTGAGGACCCCCTCATCCCAGGACCACAGGGAGGAGGAACTCAGACAATCCAGGTCCTGGCACAACCTCTGGCAAAGTTGATCCACAATAAATGGACGTTCCCAATCACCTATTTCTCATGAGGCAAGCACAGAGTCAACATATGGTCATCTATCCCTAACAGGTGGCAAGAAAGAATGATGTCACATCATAAATGCAGAGCCTGGGAAACACAGGTACTACAGAAGCACCTGAGAGGCTCTCATAGCCAAAAAAATAAATGGTGCCGTTGCCGACTTTTGAATGAGCCAGGCTAGGAAAGGGGAAGTAGCAGAGAGGCCAGGTATCACAGAGCAGTAGCTCAGAGCTGGGCAAAAGTGGGTAGAGACAAAGGTAGAAACCCAATTGATCACTGAGAGTCTCTGAATACCAGTATAAGGTGCCTGACTGGCCTCTATGAGCTAAGGTGATGGCTTCTCACATGAGTCTTCAAGACACCTAATATCTGGATGGGAAGCTTCTTTTAAATGCAAACCTGAATGGAAATCATTGTTAGAGCCAAAAAAAGGGAAGAAAGGACCACACTAAACCGGATCAGAAAAAGCCAGAGGAAGGACACATTCATTAAATTGAACTACTCATCGAGCTCTGCTCTAGGCATTTTAACAAGACATTTCATTCTGAGAACCACTCATGTTATCTTCTGTTTTTGAAAGATGGGGAAACCAGGGCTGGGAGACCTATAGCTGGCCCAGGATCACACAGCTAGGAAGTGGTGAGATCCAAGGCTGGTGCTGCTGTCGCATAGATGGCAGTGGGCAGGGCCTGGTTAGCAACACACTCAGGTAACTCTCTACAGCTACTAGGATTTCACCCTCCAGGCCCTGACAGGTAGCGCAACTCCACCATGCCCCACAGAGCAGGGTGGTGTGAGTGCTGTGGAAGGCAGCTACATGGCTGCCCAGACCCCTCAAAATTCTGCCCAGAGGACTGTGCCTACAGCCTCAAGAGGCAGGATTCTAAATCTCACACCACCATGTAGCCAGATGAACATGTCCTCATATGCTACATGGTGGTGTGGGACTCAGAAGCCCCCTCTGGACAACTGTCCTGATTCCCTTTCTGCTTTCACACTCCCACTCTCATGCACGTCCTGAACCACAACTCTGTTCTCGTCTTCAAGGGCTTTCCTCAGCAGCAGGATGGAGAAGAAAAGACAGAAGGGAGTGCTCAGAAAGAACCACAGGGCTTAGAAAGAGGAGCTGAAGATGAAAATGGTGGATGGGCAGACACAGGATTTAGGGAGAAAGGTCACAGGGGAATACAGATTTAGGAGACACACGCTAAGAAAAGCCAACAAAGTGGAAGACTGAACGTTCTTCAGAGAAGCAGAAGCAAAATGAGGCAGTAGAGTCCAAAAGAGCCTACCAGGCTTGGCAGCCATCGTCCCTGGGCTGGTAAGACCTCACGGTACTAAATTAACTTAACCTAGGACTCAGCCAACTTCTGTAAGGAGCTTAAAAAGGAATGACATACTTTTGCTTCTCTGAACCAGGTTGAGCTTACACATCTTTATAGCTCCCTAAGAGAGATGTAAATTGAGCAGACCTGAGCGTCGGCTGTGCTGCCTGACCATGTGTGCTTTCATGCTATGCTTGGAGGCAAAGAGTCTGTTACAGCTGGAGACCGGGCAACGGCTTTTTGGAGCACGCACATCCTGTAGGTGTTTCTTGGAGTGAATGTAGAGACTACTACGAGCAGAGAATCTGGCACAGCACCCTGGAACAAAAAAAAAATGACTGTTAAACCTGCAGATTACCAAGGAACCAGTGCTGATATTTCCTCATCACATCAGAATCATGACACAATGTATGTCTATGGTTTGGGCATCAGCAAGAAACATATACCCAATACCCCTTGGGGCAGCATCACAAAGAATTAAATTTAAAAGCAAATTGTTCTTAAAAGGAGACTTGAAGTCCCCCATCAGTTGTGTACAAGATGTGTGACCTTGGACAAGTTACAGCAGAGCAGAAGGGTATGCAGGCTGAGGGAGCTGCCAAGCTGAGCTTGTTCCTTCACCTACTACAAAGGGCTGCTGGAAAGATTAAGTGTTAAACAACTCCTTAAACACTCAATTGCTAAAAATTCATACTAATCATCTCTGTTAAGCTACTACTATAAAAACCACAATCCTAAAACATTTAAAGTTCAAAGCTATCTAGATAACAACAGATCACCAAGGCCAATTCCTCTCATTATACCAATGAGAAACTGATGCCCAGAGGGATCAAGCAAAAGGCCTTAAGTCAGGGGCATGAGCAAGGCCTGGAGCTGGCATTGCCTTGCTGACTACTCAACTGCTTAGCCAGGTAAGACCACATACCTGCATGTGAGTCAGAGAGAAAACAAGACATTCAAAAATACAGGTGCCTTCCTTCAGGCCTTGATTGTCCACTGTTCGAGTTCTGTACTACAGGGACAGAAGGGGAAGTGGGGTTCTTGGCAGCTACAAGCTAATGACTTGGTAGGGACATGTAAGCAGCCAGCTGTCATAACAAAGGGGGAATAAAACCAGCTCTAGTGCCATGAAGCGTGTTAGAAGCAGAAGAAACAGTACACCCTCTTGAGAGTATAGAGAAAAGGTCTCAGGAAGCAGGTAGCTTGTGGCCCTCCACAAGTGGTAGGGGCCAGACACAGTAGAGCAGAAGGGCATCCAAGTAGGGGGAGCTGCCAAGGCCATGAAGAATAGCAGGGCCAGGAGAGAGCCTGCTCTCCAGAGCTAGCATGACTGGATCCCAATTCTAGCCCAGCTTCCTATTAGCATGTGGCTGTATTTATCCTTTCGGGATCTCCTTTTTCTTTTCTGTAGAGATGACATCCACCTCACAGGGGTTAGGAGGAGGAATACATGAACTATTACCAACTTACAGAGTACTCACACAGTCCTAACAAAGCAGAAACAAGCATCGCTACACTACGGTACCTCTCAGGGTGACAAAGTGGAGTTGCTGGAGCCCAGGGCCAGGAGGAGGGCTGTTTTAGAAAAAGAAGCTATAAAGACAAGATATAGCCAGATGAATAAGGGCTTTGACTGCTCTGGGAGGAGTTTTTAACTTACTTCATTTTCAAACAAAGCTTCAAACTTGTTTCCTGGTCAGGCTTATGACAGAACATTTGGAAAACACAACAGACACTACAGATCTCACCCTTGGAAACCCATTCTAAGATGCCTGCTTTGCTCCACGTGTGCAGGGCAGTATCCTCTATCTGCCATGTCCCTGACCCCCGATTCCAGCTGAGAGTCCTAAGCACAAATTTCTAGAGGCAGCTCACAACGTAAAAGTACTGAATACATTTTGCAATCAAACTGCTTTCCCAAGGACGGTAGTGGTCAGTCACAATGGGGACCACTGCTACACTCTCGCCAGGAGTGAGTTTCCATTTTTTTAAAATATTTGCTAATTCAACAAGGAACAAAATATATTTCATTTTAATTTGTATTTCCTTTGATGACCAGGAGTGTGACCATTTTTTCATGTTAACAGCTTCCTTTTCCTAATTGCAACATTACCTATTGAAATTTGTGCCAGTTCTTTACGAACCAAAGATATTAATAAACAGCAACATCAAGTCATTTATGTCAAGTCACCCCACCCAGGGAAGGGGGCAAAGCAGCCCATCAATGACAACCTTTCCTCCAAACCCTCAACTCCACAGGCATCTGCTCAGCTCACATCATCATTTACATGGTGACCACACAAACATCTACGAACCTCGACTCCATGTGAGACAGTCTGCAATATACTAGACACCATCACACATGCCCTGGGAAAAGCTCCCATCCCGCACACTACATTGTCCTCCCTCTTCCACCTGCCCTCCCTCATACATGCTCGCTGCCAATGGCCCTATCCTCTCCTCCTATTACCATGGAAAAGGTGGATGGTGGTGGTTTTTAACTTTTTCTTATGGAACATTTCAAACATCTACAAAAGCAAAGTGAATGTATAATCACCCAGGTTCAAAAATTAGCAACTCTCACCCAATCCGAAAGAGGGCTCTGGAATCCCTTCACCAAGCTCCTGCCTTCATTGCCACTCTTGGAGGAGAGCACTCTCAACCAGCTACTGCTCTACTGCCTCTCTCCCTCTACCCGTGCCTCAATATCTGAACTTGCTCAAAGCTCTCAAAGATATAGTTACCAAAGGCAAAAACAAAACAGCTCTCTTCTATAATCAGCAACTACCCTTTCCTCTTTCCTTCAAACACCTCTAGAAGAGGGACAACACAAGCATCCTCAGCCTCACCTTAGCCCACCTCTCAGGCACCAGAGCGCACCTCTGCCCCAGCTACTCCACTGAACCTCGCTCCATAAGCAGGGAAGTGTGCTGGAAACAGAAGAAACAGCACACCTTCTTGAGATGACTCTGCCTGCCAGAGAAGTCCCTGTACATTGTTCACCATCCCTCTGCACCGTGGCACTCAGGACTGACTCCTTTCCCAAACCTCCTCCCTTGGCCTCAGTGCCACAAACTCTACCACTCTCGTTGTTTCTTCTTAGGCTCCTCCCAGAGTCCCCTTCTACTTTTCCACCTAAATTTGTGGCAGTCCCCTGGATCTTGCCCTAGGCCTTCTTTTATTTAACCACAATTTTAAGAACCACAGTAAGTGATATTTTCTAATGGTTTCTATATGCCTTAACTAAACTTATCAACTAATCAAACCTTCACAACAACCCTATGAGGTCTTATTACCACTTTACAGATGAGGAAAAGAGGCACAGAGAGCTTGAGCTGCTTGTCCAAAATCAGAGCTACTAAAGTGGAAGACCTGGGATGTGAATCCAGGCAGTTTGACTCCAACATTCACGCTTTTAATCATTAAACTGCCTCTCTTCGATATACAATTAACCCTTGAATAATGCAGGGATTTAGGTGCACCGACCTCCTGCCTAGTCGAAAATCCACATCCATGACTAGTCATTCTCCCTGAGTACACAGATTCCCAACCACAGACTTGACCCTTGAACAACATGAGTTTGAACTGCGTGGGTCAACTGTACTGCAGTCAACTGAAAAAAAATCTGCATGTAAGTGGACCCATGCAGTTCAAACTTGTGTTATTCAAGGATCAATTATACACTGTTCCTTGAGAATTACATCTATTTCCATGGCTTAAATAATTATTGTTGTGCCTCCTGCCTCACTCCAGCACACCTACTCACCAAGCCCCAAGAGTACAGCCCCCTGCTCTGAGCATCTGAACTTGGAAAACCCGTGGGTACCTAAAATGCAGTATATCCAAACCAAACTCTTCTTCCTCCAACCACGTGCCCTGTGTACCCCCACTAAACTGATACTGACACCAACAACTGCCTCTCCCACACCCCCACCTCCCAAATCCCTCGCCAAACACTGTTAATTCTAACTCCTATCTCTTCCGTCCATGCCTTCTCTCTCTTCCCATTGCCAAACCCCAGTCCAGACAGACCCCAGACCATCTTCGTAGGAAGCCAGACTGATCCTAAACTCACATATGATCCCAATGCTCTCCTTCCCTAAGCACTCAAGAGCCTGCTGCTCCTGCAGTTCTGGGAAACTTCCCAACACTGGTCCTTCCGCCACCCCCATCCCTGACTAGCTCTTTCTCACTCTTCAGCTAACTGGAAAGCCATTCCCACGCCCCATGACTTCGAACAGTTTGGGTGACCTCCTTTGTGCCCTAACAGCACCCTGCCTATTAGCTGTCTAGCTACCATACCCCCACTGAGCTCTGTATTATATTCATCACCTTCTAGGAACTGATTTCAGTTTCAAATGGGCCTTTATTAACTCCTTTTCCAAGTAAGAAAACTGAGGCCCGGAAAAGTTTGCCTGAGGTCACCAACTTAGGGAGGGGTAGAGACAGGATTTGAATACACAACTATAGCTTGACCTGGCTCTGCCACCTTCAGTGCTTCTGCAGCACTAGAGTAGGGCCAGCACAGCCTAGTCACACAGCACTTTTAGTGAATGAATCATGCCTTCGGTGTTTTGGAGAGGAAAAAAAAATTCCCTTATACCGTTTTTAGAAAGCCAGTCTAGCTTTGCTACCATCCAATCACAGCATAAGTGGCATCCATTTACTGAGTCCATGATATGTGCCAGATGCTAAAACAGGCATTTTTCACTTGTGTTTTACCTAATCCTCACAATCACCAAATTAAACAGGTAACAAACTAGAACTACAGATCTAGTGAGTGCACTGCAGGGCCAGAAGTCAAACTGGGTCTGATTATGAAGTCTTTTCTTTCCAATACACTGCTCCCAAGATAGAGCAATTAACTAAAAAGCAGCCAAGTATATCTAATGCTACAACTTACACTTGCCTTAACTTTAAGCAAATAAAACTTACCTTTAACAACATCAATGTGGACATGGTGCTAGTTTACAGCTCAAAGTAACATATTAAAATCTACCTTCCACAGGACATTCGAATGGCTTTGTGCCCAGATGGGTGATGCTGTGGCCTTTCAGATGCTCTGCTCTCGTGAATGACTTCCCACAGCCTTCAACAGGGCAGGTAAACCTCCGGTCATCATCATGTTTCCTGCCAGAACAGAAAAACAGGGCACTGTGATTACTCGCACAACCCGGAGGCACCAGGCCTCAGAGGTGGATTCTTCGTTTAAAATTCTGCAAGATATATCAAACTACAAACTCTTTGCATTTGAAAAAAAATTATCAGTACACAACAGAACATCTTAATTGTGTCTCTAGCCCACATGGGCAGATTTGCAGTTTACCTACCCTGCACATAGAAATTGTACTTTAACAACTTGACTGACTCCAGAGTCTGACACAGAACAATCAATGCAGCTTCAGTCTAGCAACAGCTGAGTCCCAATGTACTGAAGAAGCTACTTCCACCGTCTAGGAATCCAAATAAACAAGGTTTCTAACCCACCAAAGGCAATGAGAAGTATGCACGGAAAATCCACAGCTTTGCTAATACGACCTTCTCAAGCCCACTCATAAATACTGTCTTTCCTTTAGTAATGTTTTTATATTAAACCCCTCAAACCCCAGCTGTGCAAGCACAGACAAACCACACAACCTCTTGAGTCTCAATGCAAAACAGGGGAGAATAAGAACATCAGAGGCAGAGTTGTTATGGAAATTAAACGAGATACATATGCAAGTGCTGAATATCACCTATGCATACAAGCTAAGTCTTCCAAGTCATCATTATCACCATGGAAAGAAACCACTGATGCGACACATGTTAATTTTCTTAAAAATATCAAATTGTATATAAAGTATACCAATTAAATTTAAAAACAAGTATACTGACTTAAGGTAATCAGATTCTCAGTAGTTTTCTTCTATTACCTTTCTGAATTTTCCAAATCATTTACATTGGGCTTTTCTTATAACTTAAAAAAATCTACAGACATTTCATAGACTCCTGCTACTGACAAACAATTCACTCATTTTCAAAACTGATAATTCAACCAAAATGTAAAGATTACCTTTTGTGCCTCAGGAGTTTAGACATGCTGGTAAAGGTCCAGCCACAACTGTCAGAGTCACAAATAAAGGGTCTTTCACCTTAGAAAAGAAAAAGTTATACCACATAATTATAAATGCAAACTACTACAAAGACAAATAGTGGGTCCAAGTGACATTGAGTTCTCTAGCTCATTACCTGTATGACTTCTCAGATGAATTTTCAGGCGACAGGCTTTGTCATACTGTTTGCTGCAGCCAGGAAAGGAGCAGGAAAAAAGCTCCTGTTCCCTGAAGTGGGCACGGTTATGGGAAAACAAAGCACTCACCGTGATGAAAGTCTTCTCACAGCCTAAACAAAGAAAATACAAACCCGTTCATTGGTGTAGTTAAACTCACAGAACAGTTACACTAGCCACTACCCAGGGCACTGCTGGCACTGAAGCAGACAAGGAAGAAACTGATTCAGAAGCATCTCTGGAAAGTTAAGACCACTGACGTCTGGCTTTGTAATAGCTAGAATAGGGATAGCTAAGAGCAGCCAACAAGCACATACGGCCCACCTGTTTTGATGTAACTTAGAAATGAAGGACCTAATCAAGGGAAAGTCCTTCGATAACAGCTCCTACTTCTGATCTTGCATACATTTGTGAACTCAGATGTCAATGCTACCCATGTGAGACCCAAGAAAACCCAAAGAGAAATTACATATCAAAGAACAGACCTTGTTAGGGTTAAGCTTGGAAGGGCCACAAACCATCGTATCTGAGACTTTTTTTACCCCTTGGGGAGATGTTGCATCCTCTACACTTATAAATATCCTTCCCGACAACCTCTGCAAATGGCAGCTGTCATTACTGTCATCTGCCTTTCCTTTTTTCCTTTCGCCCATTTCCTCAGGGTTCCCTGCTCTGTCAAAAAAGTTACCAGGGTCATCTTCCCTAGCGTGATCTTTTCCATCACCTCCATCTTCAGCCCTCAGTTGAGCCACCAGCCAAAGGAGCCTGTCTGGGCAATTCCCAGACTTTCCACACAAATAGCTCTCCTTTGACAAAAACATTCAGTGCTCAAATAGGGTGGAAAATATCAGTTTGCGAGATGCTAATCAGGTGTCTTTGTTGCAGCTCTTCTCAGAGCCTTCAATATGTTACCATAGAGCTTGTAAATCACCCAGCTGATACTGTACAGCATCACAAAAAAAGTAATCCTGTTCTTCCTGGCAATACTGAACTGGGAAATGCCAATCTCCCTAAATGTCTTAAAACCATCCTCTGCACCATAACTCTGCGCCCCCCGCCCCAGCAATTTCCATTTTGGGCTTTGGAGTAGTCACACACTTGGTCAGGTAAATCTGAGCATGCTGAATCTCTGTCTACTCAAGAATCACCTTCCCATGGACAATGCAGCCCTCTGATTCTGCCTCTGCATCTTTCCTACTTGGAGCCTCACCATTTCCACTGCCACTGCCTAGATCAGTCCTCAGGAGATTCATATCAGGAACTTTTCATGGGGCTTCAGTGATCCCTATTCTGCTTTTACAAATTTCAAACACTGATCGCCCAGCTCAAAACCCTCAGAAAGACCTCATGCCTTAAAGCAGGATGGATACCTAATCTTCCTGGTATAATATTCAGAATCATGCTCTCTGTGCATTCTACTAGGGAACAGTCTTTAAGCTACTGTCAGATCCCCAGAGTATGACTGAAAAAGGTTTCCAATCAGTGGCCGTGTTCTCCACGAAGAGGGATACACAAGACAATCTACAGCATGTAAGACGAAAATATTGGAACCTATTAGTATGTTTTTAACTTCGCTCTTTCAAAATCCTTAGAGTTGAGTATTATTTCATAACATATATATTAGGAGAGCAACGCATATATATAACATGTCAATATACAGAGGGGCTCATGCTAGGCTCACGCCTGCCATTTTGTTTTAATGAAAGAGTGGTGGAAGGTCCTTCACCCTCCGCCTGACCCTCCCATACCCTCACCACAGCCCACATTCCCTGTCTTGGCTTTGTAGTTTTACCCACCAGCACTGCCTTCTACCCAAGCCAACTGCTTCCCAGACAAAAATCTTCTCTTCCTCCCTGGAGGCACTGTCTCTCTCACAGCACTTAACCTGCCTTTACTGGTGAAAAGTTCATAGTGTTGAAGCCTTATTTCCCCGCTGCAGGCAATCACAGTGAAGAACCACCACTGGATTTTTTTTCACATTACTTCATCTTTAAAATGAGGAAAATTTTTAGAACTTCACAAAACTGTGAAGACCAAAGAAAATTATAAAAGGCACAAAAACTGTGCTACACTATTTTAAGGTCCTGCATCTGGCCATTCATCTGTTTTCCTACAGCACCGAGTGTGTATCCCGTAAATAATATTTCTAAATGATAAGACCGAAGAAAATAAAGACCTGACTCATAACAAATCTCTGGGAAATGAGTTATTTCTTTCATTAACCGGAAGCGTATTCAGAGTGACCATGGGGAAGGACGGCAGTGATTATTTGTGCTACCACGCTGTGGAAATCCCGCAGCAACGCAGGGTTAAAACGCAGGGAAGAACTAGAACACAAACACAACAGTGCTTCCGTTCCCGCCCCTCGTACTTGGCCCACCGAGTTTAAATCCTGCCCAAGAGAGCGGCCAGAGGCAGGGCGCCGCCGCGCCCACTCTGAGCGACTGAATTTAGACCTGGGGCCTCGGGAGCCCCTCGGAGCCCGCCCCACGGGCCCGCGGTTACCGGGAAAGTCACACTTGTAGGGCCGCTCGGGTTCGAAGTGGCTGCGCTGGTGGGAGCTGAGCTTGGCCTGCGTAGGGAAGCGCTCCGCGCACTCCTCGCACTTGAACAAGTTCTCCTGCTCGTGGCCCTTCATGTGCGCCTTGAGGTTGTACACAGTGGTGAACTTCTTGCCGCAGCCGCCAACTTGACAGCTGAAAGGCCGCAGCTTGTCGTGCGACTGCAGGTGCCGCTTGAGCTTGTAGGAGGTGGTGAAGGCCCAGCCGCAGCCGTCCAGGGGGCACTTGAAAGGCCGCCGGCCCTGGCTGCTACCGTGCGTCAGCAGGTGCACCTTGAGCTGGTGCTTCTTGGCGAAAGAGAGCGTGCACTGAGGCTCAGGGCAGCGGTAGCCCGGCACGCCGGGGCCCGGGGG